>NC_091354.1:11962169-12054669 GCF_038502225.1 Cherax quadricarinatus
GTGCTTCAGTGCGTCCTCTTAAACATGTACTTCAGTGCGTCCTCTTAAACCTGTGCTTCAGTGCGTCCTCTTAAACCTGTGCTTCACTGCGTCCTCTTAAACCTGTGCTTCACTGCGTCCTCTTAAACCTGTGCTTCACTGCGTCCTCTTAAACCTGTGCTTCACTGCGTCCTCTTAAACCTGTGCTTCACTGCGTCCTCTTAAACCTGTGCTTCACTGCGTCCTCTTAAACCTGTGCTTCACTGCGTCCTCTTAAACCTGTGCTTCACTGCGTCCTCTTAAACCTGTGCTTCATTGCGTCTTATTAAACCTGTGCTTCAGTGCGTCCTCTTAAACCTGTGCTTCACTGCGTTCTTTTAAACTTGTGCTTCACTGCGTCCTCTTAAACCTGTGCTTCAGTGCGTCCTCTTAAACCTGTGCTTCACTGCGTCCTCTTAAACCTGTGCTTCACTGCGTTCTTTTAAACTTGTGCTTCACTGCGTCCTATTAAACCTGTGCTTCAGTGCGTCCTCTTAAACCTGTGCTTCAGTGCGTCCTCTTAAACCTGTGCTTCAGTGCGTCCTCTTAAACCTGTGCTTCAGTGCGTCCTCTTAAACCTGTGCTTCACTGCGTCCTCTTAAACCTGTGCTTCACTGCGTCCTCTTAAACCTGTGCTTCACTGCGTCCTCTTAAACCTGTGCTTCACTGCGTCCTCTTAAACCTGTGCTTCACTGCGTCCTCTTAAACCTGTGCTTCACTGCGTCCTCTTAAACCTGTGCTTCACTGCGTCCTCTTAAACCTGTGCTTCACTGCGTCCTCTTAAACCTGTGCTTCACTGCGTCCTCTTAAACCTGTGCTTCACTGCGTCCTCTTAAACCTGTGCTTCACTGCGTTCTCTGTAACACCTTCTCCTCCACATAAAAAATAAGTATTAGGGGAATTTTTTTACTATTATTCAGAGTCTGAATAACATCAAATTTATTGTTGTCGTCGAAGTGACTCGTCTGTTGTACGCCACAAACACTTCCTCTCAACGGTGACGTTAAAATTCATGGAACTTGATTCTAAAACGCATCTATATATATATATATATATATATATATATATATATATATATATATATGCAATAAGATCACAGTAAACAGGTGATTTCAAAATATGCAAAACAACCACTCTGAAAGAATAGAGAAATTCCAAGCGCTTTCGTGACTACTCACATTATCAAGGAACTATGAAAGTGAAGCATCCAAGGAAGCTATATAAGGGGTCGGCCAGCACCTCACTATCAGATCCCACAACGGTTAAACACGTGACGCGCGGCGAGCCAACTTGGACAGGTCCTTTGCAAAACTCACCCCCAAGCTATTTATTTGTCCAGTGTATTATTAAATTCTACCCAAATTCTATTAATTATAAATGGATCTAATTTATATAAACCAAAGGAAATATTCATATTATTGTCAAAACTGCTTTTTATGAAACAAGATTCAATTATATTCCTGTCGACCATGGACTTGCTTGATACTACTTTCTCAACTTTTTGAAAATCAATTGGATGGTTAAAATCTCTTACATGAATAAATAGAGCATTGGAATCTTGTCCAGTTCTAATGCTATATTTATGTTGTTTTAATCTTAGTTCGAGATTTTTACCAGTTTGACCGTAATAAACTTTATCGCAAATTTTACAAGGAATCTTATAGACACATCCATCAGTATTTTGGGGGGAATTCTTAATCAAAAGTTTTTTTACTGTATCAAGATTTTTGAATACAACTTTAATATTAAAAGTCTTAAGAAGAGAAGGCATATCAACCAAGTTTTCATGGTAAGGGAGAACCAACATATTTTTAGTTGAATAAGGCTGGTTGCCCTTTTTTGGATTATAAAAAGTGTTCCTAGCAACTTTAAAAGATTTATCAATTACATTTCTTGGGTATTTTAAATCATTACCTATTTCATAAATTTTGGATATTTCCTCATCTATGAACTCAGGACTACAAATTCGTAAAGCTCTCAAAAACATTGATGAGAAAACAGACAGTTTGACTCTATCTTGATGCGAGGAATAATAGTGGACATAGGAACAGTTATTTGTAGGTTTTCTGTAAATTTTAAATTTGAATTCATTATTACCCTTAATAATTAAAACATCTAGAAAAGGCAATGAGTTATTTTCTTCAAACTCAACAGTAAAGTTTATAGAATGGGCTAAGCTATTTAATTTTCCAAGAAAATGTTGTATATCTACATTTTTGGGCATAAGACACAAAATATCATCAACATATCTGAACCATTTAGCTCTATTAGGGAGGATTGTGTTAAGCAACCTTGTTTCAAAAAATTCCATGTATAGGTTACTAAGAACAGGTGAAAGAGGATTTCCCATTGCCATACCAAACTTCTGAGTGTAAAACTTATCATTAAATACAAATTTTGCATCAACAATGCAAAGTTTAATAAGTTTAATGATAGTAGGAACTGGCAATGGTAAATCATAGTTAACGAGTTCTTCAGATAAGAAACTTAATAAATCATCAACAGGAACTTTCGTAAACAAGGAAGTAACATCAAAACTAACCATGTTAAAATCATTTAAGTCAGTCAAGGAGTTTAATTTATCAACCAAGTCTATGTTGTTTTTAACATTAAAGTTAGAAATTTTGCCAACAATAGGGCTCAAAATATCGACAAGCCATTTGGATAATTTATATGAAACTGACCCTATGGAGCTAATAATTGGTCTGACTGGATTCCCTGGTTTGTGTGTTTTTATTAGTCCATACATGTTAACGGTTTCTAGGGGATTTTTCCTAAGTTTAGAATAGGTTTCAGTATCATCTAAGAGATTATTCATTTTTTCTTGGTAATCAATTTACTTCCACTAATCCATCTTTACCTTACATGTATGGACTAATAAAAACACACAAACCAGGGAATCCAGTCAGACCAATTATTAGCTCCATAGGGTCAGTTTCATATAAATTATCCAAATGGCTTGTCGATATTTTGAGCCCTATTGTTGGCAAAATTTCTAACTTTAATGTTAAAAACAACATAGACTTGGTTGATAAATTAAACTCCTTGACTGACTTAAATGATTTTAACATGGTTAGTTTTGATGTTACTTCCTTGTTTACGAAAGTTCCTGTTGATGATTTATTAAGTTTCTTATCTGAAGAACTCGTTAACTATGATTTACCATTGCCAATTCCTACTATCATTAAACTTATTAAACTTTGCATTGTTGATGCAAAATTTGTATTTAATGATAAGTTTTACACTCAGAAGTTTGGTATGGCAATGGGAAATCCTCTTTCACCTGTTCTTAGTAACCTATACATGGAATTTTTTGAAACAAGGTTGCTTAACACAATCCTCCCTAATAGAGCTAAATGGTTCAGATATGTTGATGATATTTTGTGTCTTATGCCCAAAAATGTAGATATACAACATTTTCTTGGAAAATTAAATAGCTTAGCCCATTCTATAAACTTTACTGTTGAGTTTGAAGAAAATAACTCATTGCCTTTTCTAGATGTTTTAATTATTAAGGGTAATAATGAATTCAAATTTAAAATTTACAGAAAACCTACAAATAACTGTTCCTATGTCCACTATTATTCCTCGCATCAAGATAGAGTCAAACTGTCTGTTTTCTCATCAATGTTTTTGAGAGCTTTACGAATTTGTAGTCCTGAGTTCATAGATGAGGAAATATCCAAAATTTATGAAATAGGTAATGATTTAAAATACCCAAGAAATGTAATTGATAAATCTTTTAAAGTTGCTAGGAACACTTTTTATAATCCAAAAAAGGGCAACCAGCCTTATTCAACTAAAAATATGTTGGTTCTCCCTTACCATGAAAACTTGGTTGATATGCCTTCTCTTCTTAAGACTTTTAATATTAAAGTTGTATTCAAAAATCTTGATACAGTAAAAAAACTTTTGATTAAGAATTCCCCCCAAAATACTGATGGATGTGTCTATAAGATTCCTTGTAAAATTTGCGATAAAGTTTATTACGGTCAAACTGGTAAAAATCTCGAACTAAGATTAAAACAACATAAATATAGCATTAGAACTGGACAAGATTCCAATGCTCTATTTATTCATGTAAGAGATTTTAACCATCCAATTGATTTTCAAAAAGTTGAGAAAGTAGTATCAAGCAAGTCCATGGTCGACAGGAATATAATTGAATCTTGTTTCATAAAAAGCAGTTTTGACAATAATATGAATATTTCCTTTGGTTTATATAAATTAGATCCATTTATAATTAATAGAATTTGGGTAGAATTTAATAATACACTGGACAAATAAATAGCTTGGGGGTGAGTTTTGCAAAGGACCTGTCCAAGTTGGCTCGCCGCGCGTCACGTGTTTAACCGTTGTGGGATCTGATAGTGAGGTGCTGGCCGACCCCTTATATAGCTTCCTTGGATGCTTCACTTTCATAGTTCCTTGATAATGTGAGTAGTCACGAAAGCGCTTGGAATTTCTCTATTCTTTCAGAGTGGTTGTTTTGCATATATGTATATATATGTATATATATATGTATATATATATATATATATATATATATATATATATATATATATATATATATATATATATATGCGATTTATAAAATGCAAGACAAGCTACTCGTGGCTTGTCTTGCATTGTCACCCTGAGAGAGATACTGGCACTATCCAGTATCCCTCTCAGAGATACTGGCTGGTGCCACCCACGCTACCATTCTCTGAAAAACTTACCCTCATTTCTCCTGTTGCTGCCCTTGCAACATTACACAGCTCCTGATGACGCACTGAGAAGTTTGAGAGTACTTGAGATTAAGATTTACACCCCCCGTGGCTTGTCTTGCATATTTTTTTTCATATATTTGTTCAAAATTTCTTATATCTTCAGAAGTGGGATGATTTTCAGATGTTTTGATTTGGAGTGTTTTGTGTCTCGCTGGATGTTCCTCTTCCTCTTCCTCCTGCTCTCCTGCAGCCGCAGACGCGGCCGCAGCCTCCCTCTCATCCACACCTGGTCAGCCTCTCACAGAATTAACACTATTCTCTCCCCTTCACAATATCCTTCATCTCTTTCTACTCGCATTTTGAGAGGGATTATGCTTTTTCTTGTGTGTGTGTGTGTGTGTGTGTGTGTGTGTGTGTGTGTGTGTGTGTGTGTGTGTGTGTGTGTGTGTGTGTGTGTGTGTGTGTGTGTGTCTAACCCCATTGTAATAATCAAATTACTCTCATCTCGTGGGTGCGGGGTGAGGGGGTGAGGTGGGTTGGGGTTGGTAGGGGGTTGATGGAGGGTGAGTTTAGGGGGAGTATCGATTAATTAACGTGAAAGATTTAGGGGTGATAATGTGAGAGGGATCTGGCTTTCAAGGATCACAACAGTGGCATTATCACAACCACGAGGAGATGATTAGATGGATAATGAGAACCTTCAAAACAAGAGATGCCAAGCTAATGATGATCAATTTTAAATCACTTGTTCTCTCCAGGTTGGAATATTGCTATATTTTAACAGCCACTCTTCAGCTTGGCTATAATCCAGATCTAGAGAATGTACAGAGAACCCTCACTGCACGTACAGGATCAGACAAGCAACTATTGTATAACACTTCCCCTCACCCCACCCCCCCATGCGCAGTGTAAAGCACTGGTGTTATGAGTATACTGTGCTACAATATGCTTGTGGTTACAATACAATACATATGTCGTATTCAGTTTTTATCAAGCCAGCAGTAACAGCCTAGTGCTTAATGTCATGACCGAGTCGCAGGGGGCGTCGACTCCCTTGAAAATATTCTTTAGGTATCCATCAGATTCCACTGCTTCTGAGATGCTCGCGACAAGGCACACGCTTTTCCAGTCAGGTACCTTATGGTACCTGCTCTTAAAACTGTGCAAGAATTCTGCCTTCACAGCTTCCTCATCCAAATCCTCTCTCCTCCTTTCAGGAAGTTCTTTTCTAGCGTGTCTAGTCCCCTGAGTATATTTTACGTCATGATCATGTCTCCCCTAAGCAAGAACGATAATCATCAACATCTCCTTGTCAAGTATTACGTTGTTACGAAGGTTAAGAGGCTTTTTTTTCTATCTGCTTATCCGACCACAAGAACAGTGACAGCTGACGGGCACCCCAGTGACGGCTGCTGTTGTTGCTGTTGTTGTTGTTGCTGTTGTTGCTGTTGCTGTTGCTGTTGTTGTTGTTGTTAGTGCTGCTTTTGTTGTTTTTCTTTTTGGCATTGTTACGATTATCGTTATTGTTGTTTCATTTGCTGTTGGTGGTAGTGTTGGTGGTGGTGTTGGTGGTGGTGGTGGTCGTGGTTGTAATCGTAGTGATGGTATTGGTGGTGCTGTTAGTGGTGGTGGTTGTGGTGGTGATGGCAATGATGGTATTGGTGGTGCTGTTGGTGGTGGTCGTGGTGGTGGTGGTGCTGTTGGTGGTGGTCGTGGTGGTGGTGGTGCTGTTGGTGGTGGTGGTGATGATGGTAGTGGTGGTATTGGTGGTGCTGGTGGTCGTGGTGGTGATGGTAGTGATGGTATTGGTGGTGCTGTTGATGGTGGTGGTCGTGGTGGTGATGGTAGTGATGGTATTGGTGGTGCTGTTGGTGGTGGTGGTGGTTGTGGTGGTGATGGCAATGATGGTATTGGTGGTGTTGGTGGTGGTCGTCGTGGTGGTGATGGTAGTGATGGTATTGATGGTGCTGTTGGTGGTGGTGGTCGTCGTGGTGGTGATGGTAGTGATGGTATTGGTGGTGCTGTCGGTGGTGATAGTCGTGGTGGTGTTGTTGGTGGTCGTGGTGGCGATGGCAATGATGGTATTGCTGGTGCTGTTGGTGGGGGTGGTCGTGATGGTGATGGTAGTGATGGTATTGGCGGTGCTGGTGGTGCTGGTAGTGCTGGTGGTGGTGGTGGTGATGGTAGTGATGGTATTGATGGTGCTGTTGGTAGTGGTTGTGGTGGTGATGGTATTGGTGGTACTGTTGATGACGGTGGTCATGGTGGTGCTGTTGGTGGTGGTCGTGGCCGTGGTGGTGATGGCAATGATGGTATTGGTGGTGCTGTTGGTGGTGATCGTGGTGGTCGTGATGGTAATCGTAGTGATGATATTGGTGGTGCTGTTGGTGGTGATCGTGGTGGTCGTGATGGTAATCGTGGTGATGATATTGGTGGTGCTGTTGGTGGTAGTGGCCGTGCTGGTGGTGGTGGTCGTGGTGGTGATGGTAGTGATGGTATTGGTGGTGCTTTTGGTGGTGGTTGTGGTGGTCGTGGTCGTGGTGGTGATCGTAGCGATGGTGCTGTTGCTGGTGGTGGTGATCGGGGTGGTGATGGTAGTGAGGGTACTGGTGGTGCTGTTGGTGGTGGTGGTCGTGGTGGTGCTGTTGGTGGCGGTGGTCGTGGTAGTGATAGTAGTGATGGTATTTGTGGTGCTGTTGGTGGTGGTAGTTGTGGTGGTGCTGTTGGATGTCGTGGTGGTGGTCGTAGTGGTGATGGCAATGATGGTATTGCTGGTGCTGTTGGTGATGGTGGTGGTCGTGGTGGTGATGGTATTGATGGTGCTGTTGGTAGTGGTTGTGGGGGGGTGATGATATTGGTGGTGCTGTTGGTGATGGTGGTCATGGTGGTGCTGTTGGTGGTTGTAGTGGTAGTGGTGGTGATGGCAATGATGGTATTGGTGGTGCTGTTGGTGGTCTTCGTGGTGGGGATGGTATTGATGGTGCTGTTGGTGGTCTTCGTGGTGGGGATGGTATTGATGGTGCTGTTGGTGGTGGTCGTCGTGGTTGTGGTGGGGGTTATCATGACCCTCTTTGTGGTAGTGGCAGTAGTGACAGTGGTGGTAGTGGTTATGTTAGTGGTGGTTATGGTAGAGGTGGTTATGATATTGGTGATTATGGTAGAGGTTGTTATGTTGTGGTGGTGTAGTGGTGGTTATGGTAGTGATGGTTATGGTAGTGGCAGTTTTGGTAATGGTGGTAATAGCGATAATGGTGGTAATAGTGGTAGTCGTAGTGGTTACGGTCGTGGTGGTTATGGTAGTGGTAGTTATGGTAGTGACGGTTATGGAAGTGGTGGTTGTGCTAATGGAGGTTATGGTAGTGGTGGTTATGGTGGTTGTAGTCATGGTGGTGGTCGTGGTGGTTATGGTAGTGATGGTTACGGTAGTGGTGGTTATGGTAGTGGTGGTTATCCTAGTGGTGGTTATGGTAGTAATGGTAGTTGGTATTTTTAACCCGGGGGAGGGTAAGCCACCTATGACAACACAAAGTCAGTGGGCCATCGAGGACTGTCAGTCTTATTTCCAGGACAGGGCTCTGGTGGCCTGGTGGTTAACGCTCTCGCTTCACACGGTGAGGGCCTGGGTTCGATTCCCAGCCAGAGTAGAAACATTGGACGTGTTTCTTTCCACCTGTTGTCTATATTCCCCATCAGTAAAATGGGTACCTGGGTGTTAGTCGACTGGTGTGGGTCGCATCCTGGGACACTGACCTAAGGAGGCCTGGTCACAGACCGGGCCGCGGGGGCGTTGACCCCCGGAACTCACTCCAGATAAACACACCCGTCGACTGACACCTAGGTGAGCAGTGCAGCAGGCGTAAGGAAACATGTCCAGCGTTTCACCCAAACTGGGATCGATCCCCGGTCCCTCAATATGAGAGCCGAGGACGCTATCAACTGAGCCACGACCATTTAAGAAATTTCTTCTACTCTAAAACCTTAAATCAGATTTTTCTATCCTTAAGGTCGATAAGGCTGTTGCTGCCAGTGCCCCGCAGGCCTACAGAGCTATCACAGCCTGGCTGATTGCTACTTTTTCATGAATCTCTTTACTCCTCTCCTGAACACTTCTACACTTGTTCCAGCAGTGTTTCTGATATCTGTTGGCAGCAGGTTGAAGAGTCTTGAACCACGGATGTTGACACAGTGTTCTCTTACTCTGTCCACAGCACTCCTGCTTCTCATGGAATTATTCTAACCATCTTTCCATATCTATCCCTCCAGCTACTGAATAAATGATAGTGTTTCAGAAGCCGCCCATCTTTAGTGGAAGACAGCCCGTGTGTTAAAAGAAAATCTCGCTTCAAGTAAGCTGTGGTAGTGTATAGATTTAGAATATGCTCCTCAATTAATATCTACGTATATATCATCAGCTATATCTTCTCCATGTCAGGGAGTATATTGCAAGTTCTTTGATATGTTTTATTGATTCTAAGTGGGCAGTGAACATTCTAAGTGGGTAGTGAACATTCTAAGCGGGTAGTGAACATTCTAAGCGGGTAGTGAACATTCTAAGCGGGTAGTGAACATTCTAAGCGGGTAGTGAACATTCTAAGCGGGTAGTGAACATTCTAAGCGGGTAGTGAACATTCTAAGCGGGTAGTGAACATTCTAAGCGGGTAGTGAACATTCTAAGTGGGCAGTGAACATTCTAAGCGGGTAGTGAACATTCTAAGCGGGTAGTGAACATTCTAAGCGGGTAGTGAACATTCTAAGCGGGTAGTGAACATTCTAAGCGGGTAGTGAACATTCTAAGCGGGTAGTGAACATTCTAAGCGGGTAGTGAACATTCTAAGCGGGTAGTGAACATTCTAAGCGGGTAGTGAACATTCTAAGCGGGTAGTGAACATTCTAAGCGGGTAGTGAACATTCTAAGCGGGTAGTGAACATTCTAAGTGGGTAGTGAACATTCTAAGCGGGTAGTGAACATTCTAAGCGGGTAGTGAACATTCTAAGCGGGTAGTGAACATTCTAAGCGGGTAGTGAACATTCTAAGCGGGTAGTGAACATTCTAAGCGGGTAGTGAACATTCTAAGCGGGTAGTGAACATTCTAAGCGGGTAGTGAACATTCTAAGCGGGTAGTGAACATTCTAAGCGGATAGTGAACATTCTAAGCGGGTAGTGGCGGGTAGTGAACATTCTAAGCGGGTAGTGAACATTCTAAGCGGGTAGTGAACATTCTAAGCGGGTAGTGAACATTCTAAGCGGGTAGTGAACATTCTAAGCGGGTAGTGAACATTCTAAGCGGGTAGTGAACATTCTAAGCGGGTAGTGAACATTCTAAGCGGGTAGTGAACATTCTAAGCGGGTAGTGAACATTCTAAGTGGGTAGTGAGCATTCTAAGTGGGTAGTGAACATTCTAAGCGGGTAGTGAACATTCTAAGCGGGCAGTGAACATTCTAAGCGGGTAGTGAACATTCTAAGCGGGTAATGAACATTCTAAGCGGGTAGTGAACATTCTAAGCGGGTAGTGAACATTCTAAGCGGGTAGTGAACATTCTAAGTGGGTAGTGAACATTCTAAGCGGGTAGTGAACATTCTAAGCGGGTAGTGAACATTCTAAGCGGGTAGTGGACATTCTAAGCGGGTAGTGAACATTCTAAGCGGGTAGTGAACATTCTAAGCGGGTAGTGAACATTCTAAGCGGGTAGTGAACATTCTAAGCGGGTAGTGAACATTCTAAGCGGGTAGTGAACATTCTAAGCGGGTAGTGAACATTCTAAGCGGGTAGTGAACAGCCTCTGTACATTTTCCAGCTCTGAAATGTCTCCCTTCTTGAAAGAAATTGTGAGCAATACAGTACAATGTAATACAATACAATAAATTACAATGCATTATATTACAATATAATACAGAAATAACCCGCACATAGGAGAGAGAAGTTTGCGACGACGTTTCGGTTTGACCTGGATCATTTACAAGTAAATGGTCCAAGTCGGACCGAAACGTGTGTCTTTTTGTTCTTTAACTACAGTATAACTTTTATTATATTATGAAGTACAATTTACGTAATTTCCAAGCAAAAAAAATAGAAATAGAAAGTCACTAGAAAGCCAATAAAAAGCTACTAGAAAGCTACTAGAAAGCTACTAGAAAGTCACTGGAAAGCCAATAGAAGGCCAATAGAAAGCTACTAGAAGGCCAAAAGAAAGCTACTAGAAAGCCACTAGAAAGTCAATAAAAAGCCAATAGAGAGCCACTAGTATGTAATACTGTTGATGAAATTAATCTTAATGCTTAAAGACTATTTAATATTTAGACACAGACTATGTAGTAAGATTTCTCATTTAGTTAACTTCAATTATAAGTACAATAAAGAAAGGTACTTAATGAACAAATTGTACAGTATCAGCAGTATGACTTATTAGTGCAAATTGATTCACTGATCTTCAGTGCTGTAGAGTGATTGAGTAGAGAGGTTAGGTTAGGTTAGGTTAGGTTAGGTTAGGTTAGGTTAGGTAAGGTTAGGTTAGGGTAGGTTAGGTTAGGTTAGGTAAGGTTAGGTTAGGTT
The DNA here is from genome assembly GCF_038502225.1 of Cherax quadricarinatus. Taxonomy (NCBI): domain Eukaryota; kingdom Metazoa; phylum Arthropoda; class Malacostraca; order Decapoda; family Parastacidae; genus Cherax; species Cherax quadricarinatus. Next base: position 11,973,452 of record NC_091354.1, read on the forward strand.
AGGTTAGGTTAGGTAAGGTTAGGTTAGGTTAGGTTAGGTTAGGTTAGGTTAGGTAAGGTTAGGTTAGGTTAGGTTAGGTTAGGTTAGGTAAGGTTAGGTTAGGTTAGGTTAGGTTAGGTTAGGTTAGGTAAGGTTAGGTTAGGTTAGGTTAGGTTAGGTTAGGTAAGGTTAGGTTAGGTTAGGTTAGGTTAGGTAAGGTTAGGTTAGGTTAGGTTAGGTTAGGTTAGGTTAGGTAAGGTTAGGTTAGGTTAGGTTAGGTAAGGTTAGGTTAGGTTAGGTTAGGTTAGGTTAGGTTAGGTAAGGTTAGGTTAGGTTAGGTTAGGTTAGGTTAGGTTAGGTTAGGTTAGGTTAGATTAGGTTAGGTTAGGTTAGGTTAGGTAAGGTTAGGTTAGGTTAGGTTAGGTTAGGTTAGGTTAGGTAAGGTTAGGTTAGGTTAGGTTAGGTTAGGTTAGGTTAGGTTAGGTTAGGTTAGGTTAGATTAGGTTAGGTTAGGTTAGGTTAGGTTAGGTAAGGTTTGTCAGGAAACAAGACGTTTCCTGACCTGGATCATAGTAGAGAACAGACGGGAGAATACCAGGTATTGGAGTATTACCTTCACTCTCCTGCAACTGGGGTGTTGGGAAATACCCAGAAAATGGAGTAAATGACACATAAACGAGTGGATAACTATTACCCACAGTGTTGATCCCACACAGCGTGGTTGGTCAAGTGGTTTGAAGCGGGCGCCGCCGCCGTAGCCTCCGCCGCCGTAGCCGCCTCCGTCGCCGTAGCCGCCGCCGTTGCCGCTGCCGCTGCTGCTGCTGCTGGCGGGGTACAGAGTAGTCAGCAGGTAGACTCTGAGTGTCAGCAGGTGGGGTGAGAGAGGGTGGTGGCCCCACCAGGTTAATCTATGGGTAGGGTGGTGGTTAAATGAGGTCAATGTGTTGGGGGTAAGGGTGGTGGGGTTGAGTGAGGGAGAGGCAAGGGTGAGGGGTCAACACCACCAGACCATATCACTGTTGCGGGGTGGTCAACCAGGCGTGGTATGGCCGGGTAGGTGGCCGGGTGGGAGGGTAAGTAGGTGGAAAAGAGGGCGGGAGTTAGGGCGGTCTGGTAGGAAGAGAGGTGAGCTGGTGGGTGGGCGGGTAGGAAGAGAGGCGGGTGGGTGGGTGGGCGGGCGGGTGGGTGAGCTTCAGAGAGGTGGGCGAATGATGATAGGTGGTAAAAAAGTATCATAATATATATATAAATATATTTCTTCCATAAATATATTTATTTACAAATTATTCACTTACAAAATTTACAAAAATCACATAATACGAACATCGTTATTTCTGCAGGACTCCGGGAATACTTTACATTACTGACGGCTCTTTCGGAAGACAGAAGCGGTTTAGTGTTAACAATAGTGAAGAAAGGACGCACTGCAGATCAAACTTTTATTGAGAGGACATTTCGCTCTGTGCAGACTCTAGAGCTTTACTAAGCCAAAGCGAAACATTGCTGTCCCAAAGCTTGTTATGTAGCGTAAACTTGAATACTAGCGGCCAGACTATAGGGAGACCGGATCTTTTAAATCCAAAGTTCGCCCTAGTCATGTAAATGGCTTCATATCAAGGAGTATAAATAATAGAAGTTCTCAGGTTGCTCTTCAACTCTATATATCCTTGGTCAGGACTCATTTAGATTATGCTGCACAGTTCTGGTCACCGTATTACAGAATGCATATAAATGCACTGGAAAGCGTACAGAGGAGGATGACAACGTTAATCCCATGTATCAGAAATCTTCCCTATGAGGATAGACTGAGGGCCCTGAATCTGCACTCTCTAGAAAGGCGTAGAATTAAGGGGGATATGACTGAGGTGTATAAATGGAAAACAGGAATAAATAAAGGGGATGTAAATAGCGTGCTGAAAATATCTAGCCAAGACAGGACTCGCAGCAATGGCTTCAAGTTGGAAAAGTTCAGATTCAGGAAGGATATAGGAAAGCACTGGTTTGGTAATAGAGTTGTGGATGAGTGGAACAAACTCCCGAGTACCGTCATAGACGTTAAGACGTTGTGTAGTTTTAAAAATAGGTTGGATAAATACATGAGTGGGTGTGGGTGGGTGTGAGTTGGACCTGACTAGCTTGTGCTACCAGGTCTGGTGCCGTGCTCCATCCTTAAGTGGGAGTGATCTGACTAGGTGGTCATTAAAGATGGAGACACTTATGCAACATATGGGAATCTTGATTCAGGAAATGTTTCACCACACAATGGCTTCATCAGTCCAATACAAAACGGTAGGTGTAAGGAGAGGAGGAGTTTTAGGTAATCAGTCCCTCAGCCTGGAGTCGATGTGTTCAGTCCATCAGTCTTGTAGAATGTACAGCATAGGGCCATAGACGTGGCTTATATACTGTACTCAGGTGAGGCGAAGCAGGAGGAGGTGGGGTCATAGTGGTACCATCCACTAATCGAAGTAGGTCTTCGTCCAAAGGTTGGACAAGTGTTGAAGAATTCTTTATAACAAGATCTCATGATGCTGTAGATGAATGGTTCAGAGAACCGACACGTTGATAAATTAGATACATGTGCAACTCTTGGGTATCTTTATTGAGGAAACGTTTCGCCACACAGTGGCTTCATCAGTCCATAAAAAGGAGAATCTTGAAGAACAGGAGGAGAATGAGGTAATCAGTCCCTCAACCTTGAGTCGATGTGGTCTGTCCATCAATCTTGAATAGAATACGGCACATATGCCGTATTCTATTCAAGATTGATGGACTGACATATGCCGTATTCTATTCAAGATTGATGGACTGACATATGCCGTATTCTATTCAAGATTGATGGACTGACCACATCGACTCAAGGTTGAGGGACTGATTACCTCATTCTCCTCCTGTACTTCAAGATTCTCCTTTGGATGGACTGATGAAGCCACTGTGTGGCGAAACGTTTCCTCAATAAAGATACCCAAGAGTTGCACATGTGTTTAATTTATCAACATGTCGGTTCTCTGAACCATTCATCTACAATCCTGTCAGACACTGCAACTTCTTGGGATCTTAATACTTGGAAATTCTTTGCTTGCCTAACCCTTGGGCACGACCTACTTCCACATTGAACAAATGTGACACCACCTACGACTGCTGCACCTCTCCTGCCTACGGTTTATAAGTTCCTTCTCCGCACATATGCCGTTTTCTATTCAAGATTGATGGACTGACCACATCGACTCAAGGTTGAGGGACTGATTACTTCATTCTCCTCCTGTTGTGAAGACCTGTTTGTCGTGTGAAGACCTGTTTGGTGTGAAGACCTGTTTGTCAGCTCGTGTGAAGACCTATTTGTCAGCTCTGTGAAGACCTGTTTGTGTGCTCTCTGTGAATCTGAACCAGGATGCCCTCTCTTGAGCAACTTTACCAGCAGCTGAAAGAAGAGCTTAAGGTTGCTAAGCAGGAGATACGGCGATTAATGGAGGAGAACAAGAGGATTCGAAGTAATCCTCCTGTTGTGAGTCCCCAGGTTAAAAGGGGAACTTGGTCAGTGGCCGGGCAACATGGAACCAAGCTGAGGACCAAGAAGACTGTTGGAGAAGCAGAAACAACGAGGACCCAGAAGACTACTGTGGAAACTTCCAACCCATTTTCGGTGCTACCTGGCGAATGTGGGTGTTCTACTGGGAATGTCACAACGAGCACCAAGGAAGTATTGGCTGACGTGAGTGAGACATCCCTAGAAACCCCAATGAAAACCATCAAGAACGTCTTGACGAATTCCACAAGTGAAGGTGTAATGCTACCTGGCGAATGTGAGTCGACTACTGGGAGCATCACGACGGACGACGCCAAGGAAGGTAAAAACATTGTTGTTGTTGGGGATAGCCAGATTAGGTACATGGATAGGGCATTCTGCTTGAAGGATAGGAGTAGGAGGCAGAGAGTGTGTTTTCCTGGAGCTGGGATGAAGGATATTGTTAGCCATCTGGATGACATCATGAGAGGTAATGTGAGCAATCCTGTTATCTGTCTCAGTGCTGGAGGCAACGATGTTGGCAGACGTAGGAGTGAGGACCTGATTAGCAGGTATAGGTCAGCAATAGAGATAATTAGGAGGAAGGGTGGGAGACCCTCCTCTCCTTGGCATTTTGCCAAGGAGAGGAGTTGGTAATGAATGGTTGTCCAGGGCAATTGGTGTCAATTGTTTGCTGGACAAATACTGTAAGGAAAATGCAGTAACATTCATTGACAGCTGGGACCTCTTCTATGGCAGAAATGACATGTATGCCAGGGATGGCGTTCACTTATCTAGGTCTGGGGTGGGAGCACTCGCCAACGTAGTTGAGGGAGCAGTTAGGTCTTTAAACTAGAAATAGATAGTGGTATGGGTTTTCGTGGAAAATCAATGAATTTTGAGTGTAGCAATAGTGTGAGTTTTAAGGAAATCAGTTATAGGCAGAATAAGGAAGAGTTATTGATGAACATAGGAAAGCCAATGGCATTAGGTGATAAGGAGAGTAACAGGCATAGTGGAGGAACAGAAATCAGGTAGAAAAAAGAGAAGGGAAGGTCCTTGAGTATATATTACACAAATAGTCGTAGTGCTAGGAATAAGATGGACGAGTTGAGGCTAGTTGCTAGTGCAGGTGTGGCATGCAAGAGTACGTAACCTTTATTCGGTGCATGTACACACCCTCATTTACAGGCTATCTCCCCCAACCAGCGAACCAGGTTGCTAAGAGTTGATGATGGGGCCCCGTCGTTCAACTAGTGACCAGGTTCTAGCCAATAAGAAGATGGTTTTGGCAATCGCAGAGGTTATGTGGGTACCGCTCTCCTGTCTGCCCTTGTCATTCCCATTCTAGAGCTGGTTGAAGCACGGTCTACTATCTTGTGGCTTCTATTTCTGCTTTGCTTACCGTGGAGTGCACTATACTTATCACTGTACATAGTGTACATATTGCTGTTCTAAATTGGTGAAGGATAATATAAGTCTAAACTTTTTCTGCTGTGTTTATTTTGCTCCTATTACACCCGGGATAACAGGCCATTTGGAATCCTGGGTTGTAATATGGGTAGCCTGTCCGAGAGCTGGAGCTGGACTTAGAGAAACGGTTGAGCTTAGGGTGAAGCTCGTAGCAGGAACATTTTGCAGCTTGCTGTCTGGCATTGCTTTACAAATTTTGCGTGTCAGTTGCTTTATGATCAGCCTTGCTATTGTGTGATCGTTCAACAGCTCGCTACTAGCTTGTTCGGTGTGCTCGCTTCGCTACGGTCAATCTTCTAGAACAGTGTAGCTGTCTGGCATTGCTTTACACATTTTGCGTGTCAGTTGTTACTAGCCTGTTCGGTGTGGAGAATTTTGCAGTCGGCTTTGTTTGTATGCGTATTCTGCAATCGTACTTTGCATAGCTAAGCGTGTTCTGCAAATTAACGTGTTACATTGGGGTATTCTGCAATCGTACTGTGCATAGCGAATAACTTATGCCACCTAGACGAGTCAGACGTCTGGTGTCGGCATATACTTTGCATAACCTACCTAAATTGTCCCTACAGCGTTGTTGGCAAATTGCTCGTTCCATTGGCATTAAATACAAACGCACTCTCACAGCTGCGCAACTGCGTTCACTGATTGCTGACAAACTTATAGAAGAAGAGATGGCACATCACACTCCTCCCTCTACGGGAGCTAGGGCAAAAACTCCTATGTTCTCGCAGGAGGAAGATGATACACCTACGGAGCAAAATGGTCAGTATAGTGCAGCTGGGTTGTCTCAGGGTGAATTAGCGTCGTTGGCACTTGAGCTGGCAAAAATCAATCTTGAGCAAACTAGGGAACAGAGAGCATTCGCAAGGGAAGAATTTGATAGGGAAAGAGAAAGGAGGCAGTTTTCGCATTCTGTAAATAATTTTAGTTTACAGAAAGCAGTACAGTTTGTTCCCCGCTTCAATGAGGCCGAACCAGAGCAATTTTTCGAAAGCTTCGAAAATCAGGCTCGAGCCTTGAGGTGGCCGGAACAGCATTGGGCATCGTTGGTTCATACAGCATTATTGGGTAAGGCACAGGAATTTACGTCAGTATTAAATGACGCTGAATTTTCTGATTATCAAGTAGTGAAGACCGCAGTGTTGGGAGCATATACATGTATCCCAGCCAAATAAGAAAAATTTTAAACTAAGCAGGCGGCAGCTTGGTCAATCCCTAGTGGACTTTGTGAGACAGCAAACCAAAGCTTTTACCAGCTGGTATGAAGCAAGTGGTGTCTCTACCTTTGAGGAACTGGTGCGGCTTATTCTGACTGATAACCTGCTGGAGTCTGTGGGACCAGAGGTTCGAGTCTTTCTGCAGGATCGTGACTTAACCACTGCATTGGAGGCAGCCAGGTTGGCTGATACCTTCGAAACTAACCGCTCCTTGTCCGATCGGTCCCGTCTCTCTTTTCAACAGCCTGGCATGAGCAGAGATCGTCATCCTTGGAGAATGAAGTGCCAGCCGGAGGGAGAACGTCTACGTCAGCCAACTAAGTCACCTGGTGAGCCACGCTTCTCAACATATGGTCCACATGTGGAGAGGCAAACTACTCTTGGTGCATCTCGACAACAGTATCCAGAGAGACACCAGCCAGAACGACACCATTTGCAACGTCAACAGGGAGTAAAGGGCAAGCCTGTCGTCTGCTTCATGTGTAATAAAGTAGGTCACATCCGTCCCAACTGCCCTCATAAACCCCAACCCATTGGGAAAATCTCTAATATCCCTAGTAACATGTTCCCTAGAGAAGTAGAAAAAGGTATGGCCCCTTATTATTGCAAGTCTAATTTTCCCTTCAGGAAAACTCAGAAGCAACTAAAGTAAAGACCTTTAGAGATACTGGAGCATATTGCTCACTTGTAAGAGAAGGAATATTACCCCTTTCAGAGAATACTTCTTTGAATTCCTCTGTTTTATTGGAAACATTTGGAGGAGCTATATATTCTGTTCCTTTGCATAAAATTTATGTACAGTGCAAATATTACACTGGGTACTTGACTGTAGGTGTCTCAAAAGGATTCCCCATGAAAGATGCCATGTTATTACTGGGTAATAACATTACTACTATTAGTTCGTGTCCTGAACCTATAATGATTAATTCTTCTCCGGTGTTGGCCATAACTCGGGCAACATCCCAAGGGTTGTCTGGAGAGAATGTTGACCTATCCTTGGACGACTCCGATCTCGGAATAGCCACGTTGTTTTATGAGGCACACCGGCCGGAGCCTCGTAAATCAAGTGAACAGACCCCGATCAAGCCTTCCTATTCCCAGGTTGCAGGATTGCCAGATGTCTCTGTTTCCATGCCCGAGGGACTGTCCTTCCGGGAGGAACAACGAAAGGACCCTTCTTTAAAATTCGCTTTTGAGACAGCCATGGGTAAATCCTCTTTGGGTCATCCGGTCAAGTATGAAGTTAAAAACGATTATTTGATCTGCACTGAGACTGGTAAGGAGATAGAGGGCCGGCAATTGTTTAACAGGTTAGTAGTTCCAACAAAGTATAGACCTCAAATATTAAATATAGCTCATAACACGTCATTAGGAGGTCACTTAGGAATTACAAAAACCTTGTATAGAACCACAAAAGAATTTTATTGGCCAAAATTTAAGAAAGATGTGAAGAATCATATTAGGTGTTGCCGAGAATGTCAGCAAGTTGGAAAACCTGGACATTCCATTAAACCTGCACCTCTCCAACCTATACCTGCTGATGGAGAACCTTTTTGCAGATTTAATTATAGATTGTGTAGGTCCACTACCTAGGTCAAAGTCTGGAAATCAGTATTTATTTACGATTATGGATAAAGTAACCAGATACCCTGAAGCAATTCCCATGCGTAGTATTAATACTAAAGCTATTGTCAAAGCTTTAACCAAATTCATTTCTTGTTTTGGCATTCCTAAAACTATTCAAAGTGATCAAGGTACTAACTTTACTGCCAAAGCATTTAGGGAAGTATTAACTAGGTTAGGGATAATCCACAACTTATCCACTGCCTATCATCCTCAGTCCCAAGGCGCCTTGGAAAGATTCCATCACATTAAAAACAATGATGAGAACTTTTTGCATGCACTTTCCTGCAGACTGGGATGAATCGCTACCTTTGTTGCTGTTCTCAGTACGAGAGACGGTGCAAGAGTCTACAGGGTATAGTCCATTTGAGCTGATCTTTGGGCACAATGTACGAGGTCCTCTTCGGGTGCTCAAAGAAGGATGGATGGGAGAAGACGTTAGCTCAACACTCTACAACCCGTCTTCAAGGTTGCAGGTGGCACGTCAGTTAGCCAAGGCTAACCTAAAGACAGCTCAAAGTAAGATGAAACAGAGGTATGACAGAAGTGCACAATTCCGCTCCTGCCATCCAGGAGACAAGGTGTTGGTGCAGGAACCTATACCTGGCCACACCTTGAAAGCTAGATTTACGGGACCTATGCAGATTGTAAGTAGATTATCTGATGTAAATTATGTGGTAGCTCCCATTGATTAGACCTCAAAAACTAAAACTTACCACATTAATCAATTAAAGTACTTCCATACACCAGATAATGTCCCAGTAATGACTCTGTCCTCTACCTCTGAGGACGGCTCTGACTCTTTACACTCTATCTCTGAAATTAATATTAAACTTTCAAATTCTGTCCTCCTCAAAGATCCTAGCCCTTTAATGGAGGGATTATCTGAAATGCAAGCAACAAATTTAACAGAGCTTCTACAGTCATATCCTAATATTTTTTCGGATGTGCCGAAAAAATGTACGTTAGGTTATCATGATGTAGATGTGGGAAACTCTAAACCAATTAAACTCTCCCCCTACAGAGCTAATCCTGAAAAGCAAAGGCTACTTCAGCAGGAAGTAGAATTTTTGTTAAAGCATGGTTTAGTGGAGGAGTCATCTAGTCCATGGGCTTCACCGTGCATCCTTGTGAAGAAGGCTGATGGAGGGTTTCGTATGTGTACAGACTACCGTAAAGTGAACGATGTCACAATTAGATGCTTACCCTCTTCCTCGTCTGGATGACGTAATTGACTTTGTGGGTAAGGCTACTTTTGTGTCCAAGTTAGATCTCCTTAAAGGCTACTATCAGGTACCTTTGACAGATAAGGCGAAGGAAATCTCTGCCTTCGTAATTCCAGGTCATTATCAATAGTTACCCCCTTCGGAATGAAAAAATTCCCCCTCTTCATTCCAGAAACTTATCCATCAGGCTATTAAAGGACTTGAAGGCACAGCAGCGTACCTAGATGATATCGTTGTGGTGTCTGATACTTGGGATCAACACCTACTTAGACTTACGGCTCTTTTTGAGACCTTTAAGAGTTCCCATTTAACAGTTAATTTATCTAAATCTTCCTTTGGCCAGGCCACTGTCACTTTTCTAGGCCATGAAGTAGGTAGTGGTAAAGTTGCACCTAAACTTGCTAAAGTTCTTTCTATTAAAGATTATCCAGTTCCTCATGATAGGAAATCTCTTCAACTTTTCCTAGGCATGTTAGGATTTTACAGAAGATTCTGTAAGAATTTCTCAGATATTGTAGCCCCTCTTACCTCTCTTACCAGTCACAAAGTTCCCTTTAATTGGACCTCAGACTGTAACACTGCTTTTAATAAAGCAAAAAGATTATTGTGTACTGCATCCATTCTCTAGTCTCCAGACTTCTCCAGACCTTTTTCATTACAGGTTGATGCTTGTGAGTCTGGGGTTGGGGCAGTACTATTAAAAATCGGGAACAAGGAGTTGCAGCCTGTAGCATATTTTTCAGCCAAGTTCCAGCCACATCAGAGGGCTTACTCTACCATTGAAATAAGCCCTCTCGCTGGTACTGGCTTTGGAGCATTTCGATGTTTATGTGGGCCAGACATCGCAGGTGGTCACAGTCTACAGTGATCACAATCCTCTAGTATATCTCCAAGCCATGAAGAACCACAACACAAGGCTTATGCGCTGGACGCTAAGGCTGCAGCCCTATAATATTTCCATTAAATGTATTGCCGGCAAAGAAAATATGTTGGCAGACTCTTTATCTAGAGTATAATATTTTATTTAGGTTAGGATGTTATTTGTGGTAACCCCTTTTCACGCTCTTTTTTTTTATCCCCTGGTGTGGGGTTTTTTTTTTAGTGAGGGGATGCAGGCTACTGTCCGCCTGTATCTTGGACCTATGCTAGCCTGTCTGACTGCTGTCTCACTCTAAGTTTAGGGTTTGGCTTTTGGTCACGAGAAAAGCTGAGCTCTATCTAAGAGTTGGATGGTGGAGAGGAAAGGCGGTCCCATTATTTTGTGCCATGGCGGCACGGTTACCACTGGGAGGTGGCAGCCTAATCCTGAGCCTTCTCGGGGTGGGGGTGAGGCATGCAAAGAGTACGTAACCTTTATTCGGCGCATGTACACACCCTCATTTACAGGCTATCTCCCCCAACCAGCGAACCAGGTTGCTAAGAGTTGATGATGGGGCCCCGTCGTTCAACTAGTGACCAGGTTCTAGCCAATAAGAAGATGGTTTTGGCAATCGCAGAGGTTATGTGGGTACCGCTCTCTTGTCTGCCCTTGTCATTCCCTTTCTAGAGCTGGTTGAAGCACGGTCTGCTATCTTGTGGCTTCTATTTCTGCTTTGCTTACCGTGGAGTGCACTATACTTATCACTGTACATAGTGTACATATTGCTGTTCTAAATTGGTGAAGGATAATATAAGTCTAAACTTTTTCTGCTGTGTTTATTTTGCTCCCATTACACCCGGGATAACAGGCCATTTGGAATCCTGGGTTGTAATAGCAGGTAACATTGATGTATTTGCCTTAACTGAGACGTGGTTCAATACGAAAAATCGGGACATGCCTGCTGAATGTTACATACAGGGCTTTAAATTGTTCCAAATAGATAGAAGTATCGGGAAGGGGGGTGGGGTGGCATTGTATGTCCGTGATCGCTTGAACTGTTGCATAAAAACGGGTATTAAGTCTGAAGAAACAGAGTCTGTTTGGATAGAATTTTCAAAGGGATATGAAAAATTGAGTTTAGGTGTAATATACCGTCCCCCAAACTTAGATAGGGACCAAGGGAGACTACTATGGGAGGAAATTGTTAAGGCCACAAGGCACGATAACGTAGCAACTCTAGGAGACTTTAACTTTAGTCATATTGATTGGAATTTCTTGACTGGGAATTTAGAATCAAACGACGACTTAGTAGTTCAGGATTGTTTTTTGAAGCAGTTTGTGACAGAACCTACAAGGGGAAATAACCTGCTTGACTTAGTTCTGGCAAACAATGAATCCCTTGTTAGGTAAGACACATATGCAACAGTTAGGTATCTTTATTTTGAAACGTTTCGCCTACACAGTAGGCTTCTTCAGTCGAGTACAGCAAAGTTGATAGAAGCAGAAGATACTTGAAGACGATGTAATCAGTCCATCACCCTTAAAGTTTTGAGGTGGTCAGTCCCTCAGTCTGGAGAAGAGCATTGTTCCGTTGTCTGAAACAATATGAAGTTGAAGTGACAGAATCGGGCCTTATATAGTCCCAGGAGGTGAGACGTAGGTTGATTTGGGAGGGCAGGTCCTTCTCAAACCCAGCCGTTCTCACTAGTAGAGGTTGTCGAAGTAGATGGTCTGTACCAAGATACCCTTGTGTTGCAGTGTCTGACAGAATGAACATTAAAATGGTATAAAATACCGACAGATTGTTAGGTAAGACACATATGCAACAGTTAGGTATCTTTATTTTGAAACGTTTCGCCTACACAGTAGGCTTCTTCAGTCGAGTACAGCAAAGTTGATAGAAGCAGAAGATACTTGAAGACGATGTAATCAGTCCATCACCCTTAAAGTTTTGAGGTGGTTAGTCCCTCAGTCTGGAGAAGAGCATTGTTCCGTTGTCTGAAACAATATGAAGTTGAAGTGACAGAATCGGGCCTTATATAGTCCCAGGAGGTGAGACGTAGGTTGATTTGGGAGGGCAGGTCCTTCTCAAACCCAGCCGTTCTCACTAGTAGAGGTTGTCGAAGTAGATGGTCTGTACCAAGATACCCTTGTGTTGCAGTGTCTGACAGAATGAACATTAAAATGGTATAAAATACCGACAGATTGTTAGGTAAGACACATATGCAACAGTTAGGTATCTTTATTTTGAAACGTTTCGCCTACACAGTAGGCTTCTTCAGTCGAGTACAGCAAAGTTGATAGAAGCAGAAGATACTTGAAGACGATGTAATCAGTCCATCACCCTTAAAGTTTTGAGGTGGTCAGTCCCTCAGTCTGGAGAAGAGCATTGTTCCGTTGTCTGAAACAATATGAAGTTGAAGTGACAGAATCGGGCCTTATATAGTCCCAGGAGGTGAGACGTAGGTTGATTTGGGAGGGCAGGTCCTTCTCAAACCCAGCCGTTCTCACTAGTAGAGGTTGTCGAAGTAGATGGTCTGTACCAAGATACCCTTGTGTTGCAGTGTCTGACAGAATGAACATTAAAATGGTATAAAATACCGACAGATTGTTAGGTAAGACACATATGCAACAGTTAGGTATCTTTATTTTGAAACGTTTCGCCTACACAGTAGGCTTCTTCAGTCGAGTACAGCAAAGTTGATAGAAGCAGAAGATACTTGAAGACGATGTAATCAGTCCATCACCCTTAAAGTTTTGAGGTGGTCAGTCCCTCAGTCTGGAGAAGAGCATTGTTCCGTTGTCTGAAACAATATGAAGTTGAAGTGACAGAATCGGGCCTTATATAGTCCCAGGAGGTGAGACGTAGGTTGATTTGGGAGGGCAGGTCCTTCTCAAACCCAGCCGTTCTCACTAGTAGAGGTTGTCGAAGTAGATGGTCTGTACCAAGATACCCTTGTGTTGCAGTGTCTGACAGAATGAACATTAAAATGGTATAAAATACCGACAGATTGTTAGGTAAGACACATATGCAACAGTTAGGTATCTTTATTTTGAAACGTTTCGCCTACACAGTAGGCTTCTTCAGTCGAGTACAGCAAAGTTGATAGAAGCAGAAGATACTTGAAGACGATGTAATCAGTCCATCACCCTTAAAGTTTTGAGGTGGTCAGTCCCTCAGTCTGGAGAAGAGCATTGTTCCGTTGTCTGAAACAATATGAAGTTGAAGTGACAGAATCGGGCCTTATATAGTCCCAGGAGGTGAGACGTAGGTTGATTTGGGAGGGCAGGTCCTTCTCAAACCCAGCCGTTCTCACTAGTAGAGGTTGTCGAAGTAGATGGTCTGTACCAAGATACCCTTGTGTTGCAGTGTCTGACAGAATGAACATTAAAATGGTATAAAATACCGACAGATTGTTAGGTAAGACACATATGCAACAGTTAGGTATCTTTATTTTGAAACGTTTCGCCTACACAGTAGGCTTCTTCAGTCGAGTACAGCAAAGTTGATAGAAGCAGAAGATACTTGAAGACGATGTAATCAGTCCATCACCCTTAAAGTTTTGAGGTGGTCAGTCCCTCAGTCTGGAGAAGAGCATTGTTCCGTTGTCTGAAACAATATGAAGTTGAAGTGACAGAATCGGGCCTTATATAGTCCCAGGAGGTGAGACGTAGGTTGATTTGGGAGGGCAGGTCCTTCTCAAACCCAGCCGTTCTCACTAGTAGAGGTTGTCGAAGTAGATGGTCTGTACCAAGATACCCTTGTGTTGCAGTGTCTGACAGAATGAACATTAAAATGGTATAAAATACCGACAGATTGTTAGGTAAGACACATATGCAACAGTTAGGTATCTTTATTTTGAAACGTTTCGCCTACACAGTAGGCTTCTTCAGTCGAGTACAGCAAAGTTGATAGAAGCAGAAGATACTTGAAGACGATGTAATCAGTCCATCACCCTTAAAGTTTTGAGGTGGTCAGTCCCTCAGTCTGGAGAAGAGCATTGTTCCGTTGTCTGAAACAATATGAAGTTGAAGTGACAGAATCGGGCCTTATATAGTCCCAGGAGGTGAGACGTAGGTTGATTTGGGAGGGCAGGTCCTTCTCAAACCCAGCCGTTCTCACTAGTAGAGGTTGTCGAAGTAGATGGTCTGTACCAAGATACCCTTGTGTTGCAGTGTCTGACAGAATGAACATTAAAATGGTATAAAATACCGACAGATTGTTAGGTAAGACACATATGCAACAGTTAGGTATCTTTATTTTGAAACGTTTCGCCTACACAGTAGGCTTCTTCAGTCGAGTACAGCAAAGTTGATAGAAGCAGAAGATACTTGAAGACGATGTAATCAGTCCATCACCCTTAAAGTTTTGAGGTGGTCAGTCCCTCAGTCTGGAGAAGAGCATTGTTCCGTTGTCTGAAACAATATGAAGTTGAAGTGACAGAATCGGGCCTTATATAGTCCCAGGAGGTGAGACGTAGGTTGATTTGGGAGGGCAGGTCCTTCTCAAACCCAGCCGTTCTCACTAGTAGAGGTTGTCGAAGTAGATGGTCTGTACCAAGATACCCTTGTGTTGCAGTGTCTGACAGAATGAACATTAAAATGGTATAAAATACCGACAGATTGTTAGGTAAGACACATATGCAACAGTTAGGTATCTTTATTTTGAAACGTTTCGCCTACACAGTAGGCTTCTTCAGTCGAGTACAGCAAAGTTGATAGAAGCAGAAGATACTTGAAGACGATGTAATCAGTCCATCACCCTTAAAGTTTTGAGGTGGTCAGTCCCTCAGTCTGGAGAAGAGCATTGTTCCGTTGTCTGAAACAATATGAAGTTGAAGTGACAGAATCGGGCCTTATATAGTCCCAGGAGGTGAGACGTAGGTTGATTTGGGAGGGCAGGTCCTTCTCAAACCCAGCCGTTCTCACTAGTAGAGGTTGTCGAAGTAGATGATCTGTACCAAGATACCCTTGTGTTGCAGTGTCTGACAGAATGAACATTAAAATGGTATAAAATACCGACAGATTGTTAGGTAAGACACATATGCAACAGTTAGGTATCTTTATTTTGAAACGTTTCGCCTACACAGTAGGCTTCTTCAGTCGAGTACAGCAAAGTTGATAGAAGCAGAAGATACTTGAAGACGATGTAATCAGTCCATCACCCTTAAAGTTTTGAGGTGGTCAGTCCCTCAGTCTGGAGAAGAGCATTGTTCCGTTGTCTGAAACAATATGAAGTTGAAGTGACAGAATCGGGCCTTATATAGTCCCAGGAGGTGAGACGTAGGTTGATTTGGGAGGGCAGGTCCTTCTCAAACCCAGCCGTTCTCACTAGTAGAGGTTGTCGAAGTAGATGGTCTGTACCAAGATACCCTTGTGTTGCAGTGTCTGACAGAATGAACATTAAAATGGTATAAAATACCGACAGATTGTTAGGTAAGACACATATGCAACAGTTAGGTATCTTTATTTTGAAACGTTTCGCCTACACAGTAGGCTTCTTCAGTCGAGTACAGCAAAGTTGATAGAAGCAGAAGATACTTGAAGACGATGTAATCAGTCCATCACCCTTGAGAAGGACCTGCCCTCCCAAATCAACCTACGTCTCACCTCCTGGGACTATATAAGGCCCGATTCTGTCACTTCAACTTCATATTGTTTCAGACAACGGAACAATGCTCTTCTCCAGACTGAGGGACTGACCACCTCAAAACTTTAAGGGTGATGGACTGATTACATCGTCTTCAAGTATCTTCTGCTTCTATCAACTTTTCTGTACTCGACTGAAGAAGCCTACTGTGTAGGCGAAACGTTTCAAAATAAAGATACCTAACTGTTGCATATGTGTCTTACCTAACAATCTGTCGGTATTTTATACCATTTTAATGTTCATTCTGTCAGACACTGCAACACAAGGGTATCTTGGTACAGAACTGAAATCAACTTCGACAACCTCTACTAGTGAGAACGGCTGGGTTTGAGAGGGTCCTGCCCTCCCAAATCAACCTACGTCTCACCTCCTGGCGCTATATAAGGCCCATCCTGTCACTTCAACTTCATATTGTTTCAGACAACGGAACAATGCTCTTCTCCAGACTGAGGGACTGACCACCTCAAAACTTTAAGGGTGATGGACTGATTACATCGTCTTCAAGTATCTTCTGCTTCTATCAACCTTTCTGTACTCGACTGAAGAAGCCTACTGTGTAGGCGAAACGTTTCGCAATAAAGATACCTAACTGTTGCATATGTGTCTTACCTAACAATCTGTCGGTATTTTATACCATTTTAATGTTCATTCTGTCAGACACTGCAACACAAGGGTATCTTGGTACAGACCAATCAACTTCGACAACTTCTACTAGTGAGAACGGCTGGATTTGAGAGGGACCTGCCCATCCCAAATCAACCTACGTCTCACCTCCTGGCGCTATAAAAGGCTCCATCCTGTCACTTCTTCTTCATATTGTTTCAGACAACGGAACAATGCTCTTCTCCAGACTGAGGGACTGACCACCTCAAAACTTTAAGGGTGATGGACTGATTACATCGTCTTCAAGTATCTTCTGCTTCTATCAACCTTTCTGTACTCGACTGAAGAAGCCTACTGTGTAGGCGAAACGTTTCAAAATAAAGATACCTAACTGTTGCATATGTGTCTTACCTAACAATCTGTCGGTATTTTATACCATTTTAATGTTCATTCTGTCAGACACTGCAACACAAGGGTATCTTGGTACAGACCAATCAACTTCGACAACCTCTACTAGTGAGAACGGCTGGGTTTGAGAAGGACCTGCCCTCCCAAATCAACCTACGTCTCACCTCCTGGCGCTATATAAGGCCCATTCTGTCACTTCAACTTCATATTGTTTCAGACAACGGAACAATGCTCTTCTCCAGACTGAGGGACTGACCACCTCAAAACTTTAAGGGTGATGGACTGATTACATCGTCTTCAAGTATCTTCTGCTTCTATCAACCTTTCTGTACTCGACTGAAGAAGCCTACTGTGTAGGCGAAACGTTTCAAAATAAAGATACCTAACTGTTGCATATGTGTCTTACCTAACAATCTGTCGGTATTTTATACCATTTTAATGTTCATTCTGTCAGACACTGCAACACAAGGGTATCTTGGTACAGACCTGCAATCACTTCGACAACCTCTACTAGTGAGAACGGCTGGGTTTGAGAGGGACCTGCCCTCCCAAATCAACCTACGTCTCACCTCCTGGCGCTATATAAAGGCCCCATTCTGTCACTTCAACTTCATATTGTTTCAGACAACGGAACAATGCTCTTCTCCAGACTGAGGGACTGACCACCTCAAAACTTTAAGGGTGATGGACTGATTACATCGTCTTCAAGTATCTTCTGCTTCTATCAACCTTTCTGTACTCGACTGAAGAAGCCTACTGTGTAGGCGAAACGTTTCAAATAAAGATACCTAACTGTTGCATATGTGTCTTACCTAACAATCTGTCGGTATTTTATACCATTTTAATGTTCATTCTGTCAGACACTGCAACACAAGGGTATCTTGGTACAGACCATCTACTTCGACAACCTCTACTAGTGAGAACGGCTGGGTTTGAGAAGGACCTGCCCTCCCAAATCAACCTACGTCTCACCTCCTGGGACTATATAAGGCCCGATTCTGTCACTTCAACTTCATATTGTTTCAGACAACGGAACAATGCTCTTCTCCAGACTGAGGGACTGACCACCTCAAAACTTTAAGGGTGATGGACTGATTACATCGTCTTCAAGTATCTTCTGCTTCTATCAACTTTTCTGTACTCGACTGAAGAAGCCTACTGTGTAGGCGAAACGTTTCAAAATAAAGATACCTAACTGTTGCATATGTGTCTTACCTAACAATCTGTCGGTATTTTATACCATTTTAATGTTCATTCTGTCAGACACTGCAACACAAGGGTATCTTGGTACAGACCATCTACTTCGACAACCTCTACTAGTGAGAACGGCTGGGTTTGAGAAGGACCTGCCCTCCCAAATCAACCTACGTCTCACCTCCTGGGACTATATAAGGCCCGATTCTGTCACTTCAACTTGTCATTCTGTTCAAGATTGATGGACTGAACACATCGTCAGTACAGTCAAGAAGACTCTCTTCGACCCCGCCGGATTGTAGAATTTATATTCTACAAACATCACATCCTTTTCACAATGCTGTCGAATCGTGTGAAAATCAAGCCTGTGAATGGTGCAATAAATGACTCCTCGAAGTTAGCTTTAGCTACTGTCGTTAAGACCCGCCTGCAGGTCAAATTTACGGCAATCCACTCTCTGAAGGACTCCTTCATTGTCGTCTGCACAGACGACACGGAAGCATCAAAACTTATGGACGACTCTTCAATCAGGACCCTACAAACACAACAATTCACTCTATCCCCGTCTCCATTCTTGAAGTCGAAACGTTCGGTCTTTGTGAAAAGACTGGACAATATGGTCACCTCTCTCTCTACTGAAGCACTGAAGACATCTATTGAGGAACAAAACACCTGGGCCTCGGTAGACAGCATCTACAAGATCCCTAACGCCTCATCTATGCTAAAGATTACATTTTCAGACATCTCCATGGCTGCCCAAGCTCTCTCTGACGGTCTGGCCATCTCATATTACCACATCCACGCTAGTCATATAGAACAAGAACGTTTCACATACATCTCCCACTGCTGGACCTGCTACTCCTATAAACACACCACCAAGGACTGCCCCATCAAGAATAAGAAGTTTTGTTCAAAATGTGGGAATGATGGACACGATTTCAGATCCTGCACCATTACTACAGCACCAACTTGTCTAAACTGCAAGGGTAATCATCATACCCTTGCAGCTAAGTGCCCAATCAGGAAAGAAATCATACTGAAGAAAACTAAAGTTCTGAAGAACACCTCCAATTCACCGACACACGCTGCAATAACCAAACCACAAACCGACACCACCAAGACTCTACACGCTAATCTACAGGCACCATCGCCCAGCAACTCCCTCTCTCCACTCCCAGACGGAGATTCCTCAAAGGTGCTGTACTGCATGGTGTATGCACACCTTGCAAACGCAGCAAACCCCGGCACTTTCAACACCACTATTAACGAACTATTCCGTCTGAACAACATGCCTGCCTTCAATTTTCCGGACTCCACACCTTCAGCAGACATACTCAAGATCCTTCCCAACGTCCTGAACTTTACTGCACCTGCAGACCTGTCTCCTGCCCAAGCAACTGCTCCTGCAACTTCTATAACCACTTCCACCGCTGACAACGTTGATCATGTTGCCTCAACCACCGTCTCCCACCTCTCCCAGCCTGCTGTTACACAACCATTACACCTTACAGCTGCTCCTGTCGACCCTCAGTCACCGGCTACCACCATTGTAGATTCTCCCAATGAATCCACTCCAGAAGAGGAAGATAACGACGACTCCAGTAAACCCTCATGGGAAAACCTTACCTTTTACACTTCTCCTTCAAATACTGACACCATGACCTGTACTGAACTCTACAAAAGCCTCGGTGCTGGAACAGTCAAGTATGCATGTGAATCACCGCTTCACTTCTCACTCACCCAAGTTCTTGAGTTCATCAAGCCTCTACGTTTCACCTTCAGTAACAAGGCTAAACTATACCACCTATCTAGAAGCAGCTTCAAAAAGTTCGAAAATGGCTCCATTGCTAACCTGCCTCCTCAGTTACTCCTATAACTCCCATATGTGTTCTACCCTCTGATGTGACCTAGCCTGCTGCCAACTACTCAAGATTCAAGACTTCAACTACCACAAGTCCAATGCAACAGTCCCTGCTATTCCTGTTCTCAAGTCTGCCCCACGATCGCCTTAGCTGCTGGGTAAGCCCTGGCTCTATTTCTCTGACTAAGAACACTCCTCTCCAGAGCTATTCTTCATCTGTCCCATCTTCCCCGCTCATCCCATTGGGATCTTACCTGAACTTGTTTGCTTTGCTTTACTTCAACTTCATATTGTTTCAGACAACGGAACAATGCTCTTCTCCAGACTGAGGGACTGACCACCTCAAAACTTTAAGGGTGATGGACTGATTACATCGTCTTCAAGTATCTTCTGCTTCTATCAACTTTTCTGTACTCGACTGAAGAAGCCTACTGTGTAGGCGAAACGTTTCAAAATAAAGATACCTAACTGTTGCATATGTGTCTTACCTAACAATCTGTCGGTATTTTATACCATTTTAATGTTCATTCTGTCAGACACTGCAACACAAGGGTATCTTGGTACAGACCATCTACTTCGACAACCTCTACTAGTGAGAACGGCTGGGTTTGAGAAGGACCTGCCCTCCCAAATCAACCTACGTCTCACCTCCTGGGACTATATAAGGCCCGATTCTGTCACTTCAACTTCATATTGTTTCAGACAACGGAACAATGCTCTTCTCCAGACTGAGGGACTGACCACCTCAAAACTTTAAGGGTGATGGACTGATTACATCGTCTTCAAGTATCTTCTGCTTCTATCAACTTTGCTGTACTCGACTGAAGAAGCCTACTGTGTAGGCGAAACGTTTCAAAATAAAGATACCTAACTGTTGCATATGTGTCTTACCTAACAATCTGTCGGTATTTTATACCATTTTAATGTTCATTCCAGATTTTCGCTTAGCAGTTTACGATGGGCTTAGAGAACACTTATCATCTGTAGACTGGAGTAATGAAGAGAGCTATCAGTATGACAGCTTTCTTAATGCAATACATGCTGCCCAAAGGACATTTATAACATATAAGGAAATTAGATCGAATAGAAATAACCCCAAATGAATGAATAATAGGCTCAAATATCTTTTAAGACAGAAGAAAGGAATTTATAGGCGTATCAAAAGAGGTGAGGGTCATCTTATGAATCAGTATATTGACATTAAGAGGGACGTTAAAAAGGGGATTAGAAAAACTAAACGGGACTATGAAATTAAAGTTGCTAGGGATTCGAAAGCTAACCCAAAAAGTTTTTTCCAGGTTTATAAAACAAAAGTTAAAGATAGGTCCCCTTAAAAATAACTCTAGGCATCTCACTTACAAGGAGAATGAAATGTGCTCTATTCTTAATTATTTTCTGTCGGTTTTCACTCAGGAAGACACTGACAATATCCCAGTAATTAATTTTTATAGTGGGCTTGAAGATGATAAATTATGCAGTATCAGTCACTAGCGAGATGGTTATCAGATAGACCGGTTAAAGCAAAATAAATCCCCGGGCCCTGACGAACTTTTTTCAAGGATTCTTAAAAAGTGTAAAGTGGAACTCTGTGAACCTTTAACTAATATTTTTAATTTATCTCTTCAAACAGGTGTAGTGTCTGATATGTGGAAGATGGCTAATGTAATTCCTATTTTTAAAACAGGGGACAAGTCGTTACCGTCAAATTACCGCCCAATAAGCCTAACCTCAATTGTAGGCAAATTACTAGTCAACTATAGCTGATAATATAAGAATCCATCTCGATAGGAATAATTTGATTAATGATACTCAACATGGTTTCACCAGGGGCCGTTCCTGCCTAACTAACTTATTAACCTTCTTCAGCAAAGCTTTTGAGGCCGTTGATCAGGATAAAGAATTCGACATTGTTTATTTAGATTTTAGCAAGGCTTCTGATAGAGTACCACATCAGAGACTTTTGAAGAAAGTGGCTGCTCATGGCATTGGGGGAAAAATGCTGTCATGGATCGAGTCATGGCTCACTAATAGGAAGCAGAGAGTGTGCATAAATGGGGTCAAATCTGAGTGGGGATCTGTAACAAATGGCGTTCCGCAGGGATCAGTTTTAGGCCCATTGTTTATTATAAATATAAACGACCTTGACGAGGGAATTACTAGTGACATAAGCAAATTTGCTGATGACACGAAGATAGGTAGGATAATCGATTCAGATGTTGATGTCTCACAACTTCAGGAGGATTTAGAAAAACTCAATTCGTGGTCAGAAAAGTGGCAGATGCAGTTCAATGTAGATAAATGTAAAGTTCTAAAGCTCGGAAATGTCCATAACCCTAGCACCTACCAGCTTAATAATGTTGAACTTAGCAGTATAGAATGCGAGAAGGATTTTGGGGTTATGGTAAGCAGCAACCTTAAACCAAGACAGCAGTGCCTAAGCGTACATAATGAGCCAAATAGATTACTGGGATTTATATCAAGAAGTGTAAGCAACAGAAGTCCAGAGGTCATACTGCAGCTTTATACATCATTAGTAAGGCCTCACCTGGATTATGCAGCTCAGTTCTGGTCTCATTATTACAGAATGGACATAAATTCGTTAGAAAACATTCAGCGTAGAATGACTAAATTAATACATAGCATTAGAAATCTTCCTTATGAAGAAAGATTGAAGACCCTTAAATTGCATTCACTTGTTAGACGAAGAATGAGGGGAGACATGATCGAAGTGTATAAGTGGAAGATAGGTATTAATAAGGGGGATATTAGCAAAGTCTTGAGGATATCTCTCCAGCAAAGAACACGCAGTAATGGATTCAAATTGGACAAGTTTAGATTTAGAAGGAATGTAGGAAAGTATTGGTTTGGAAATAGGGTAGATGATGAGTGGAACAGTCTACCTAGTTGGGTTATTGAGGCTAAAACCTTGGGTAGTTTCAAATATAGGTTGGATAAATACATGAGTGAGAGGGATTGGATTTGAGTGGGAGTTACATATGAAAGTGGATAGGGTTATCAGAGCTTATTTTTTGGGTAGCATTGAAAATTGGGTTGGGAAAATATTTTGTTAGTGGGATGGATTGTAAAGGACTTGCCAAGTATGGGCCAACAGGCCTGCTGCAGTGTTCCTCCTTTCTTATGTTCTTATGTTCTTCAAGATTCTCCTTTGTATGGACTGATGAAGCCACTGTGTGGCGAAACGTTTCCTCAATAAAGATACCCAAGAGTTGCACATGTGTCTAATTTAACAACATGTCGGTTCTTTGAACCATTCATAGGATAGGCGAGTACAAATAGGAAGCGCGTCTGTCAGGCGCTCAGTAGACGGAGGATCAAGCCTTCACCACGTCTTGCGCTGAATGACCCACATGGGTTAAGCGCTTAAAATGAATTACAAAAAAAAAAAAAAAAAAAATTTGAACCATTCATCTACAGTTGCACATGTCTAATTTATCATCCCATTATGCTGCAGTGTCTGACAGTTGTGATGACTGGTTTTGAAAAACCGACAAGTTGAAGATTGAGACACTTATGCAACATATGGGAATCTTTATTCAGGAAACGTTTCGCCACACAGTGGCTTCATCAGTCCAATACAAAGAAGGTGTAAGGAGATATTGCGACCCCTGAATGGGTCACAATGTATATAATGTATATTACCTGTTCATATAATTTTAAATTGCTTATATTTGCGATATTAGCTAAATCGTAAATATATTGCTTTATATTATTATTTGACTTAGTTATATTATTAGGTAGGATGTAACATTTATATATTATTCAGTGCTCATAGTTCGTGAGTGTTAGGTAGCTGACAGCATTGTCTAACTACTGTAATTATCGCTCCGCTCGTTAAGCTGACGGCTTCTGTGTTGCTGGGCAGCAGCAGTCCACACAGTCACGTGATCTTTTTTTTTTTTTTTATATTTTATTTAAAACATGACATTACAAAAATATAATATGTAAAACTCATTTAAGTCTATAAATTAACACAATCCTCCCTACAGCTAATATTACACACCACACTTACAACACCGTGTGGGTACACCCCCCCCTCCCTGCTCCCTCATCCTATCACTTAACCCAAACCTGTTGAAGCTACTCAACAGAATTACATGATATATATCACAACAAACATTACATTGCTACAACATAAAAGGCATGTAGCACACAAGTATTTCACTACAGGAAAGACACCTATCCTAAAAATTATCACCAACACAAACGTGTTTGAAGCCTCAACCCCCCCCCCCTTGCATGCCCCCCCCTTTGCATGTCCCACCCAAACCTATTCACAACCAAACATACAAATTATACAGTAAAGAAAAAGAATACAACATCGTAACACATTGATACAGTACATGTATATACACCCATTTCACAAATATCCTCAAGTAATTACAAAGGGTCTGTCCTTGTGCAAACAAGAGGCCTCATAACAGCAGGTCCTGCACAAGTAACACTACCAGTGTTTTTATACATTGTGTATGCATAGGTATAAAATACATACCTAATACTTGACATAGAACATAAGAATGCTCCTAAAACCTCCACCATACATACCCCACCCACTATCATACAACATATAGTCCAAGATTCATACACACAGCAGCAGCACATGCCACCTCAACCGCACCAGCGTACCTTAGGCGCACACAGGCGCAGGCAGCAACACCTCTAACCAGAACCTAACACTACTCACATTCCACAATTTGCAGACACATCTGAACAGCACATATCAAGCCACTTTCATCCTAACACTGGGCACATGCCCCCCCCCCTCACACCTGGCTAAGGTTTCCTCCCTCGCTGCCCCACTTGTACTTTTGCATGCCCACTTGGGCCCTGGGGGCCACGTTTGCCATGCTCTCCACGCACGACACCCGTGCCACCTGGCACCACCAGCTGTCGCTGCTCACCTCCACTAGCACACCGACCCTCCCCATCTACCGATGCTTTCTTCCCTGTTCGTTGAGCCGGCGTCAGGACGTCGTCAGAGTTCGACAATGCTGCAGCCCTCTTCCTCGTCCCAGCATCCTCCTCCATGTTTGTGACCGGATCGTCCACACGATGTACCTCCACCACCACCTTCGTCTCTGCCTTCTGACGAGGGGTCACCACGTCCCCGCCAGCCACACCAGCACCAACAACCTCCTTCTGCTGCTGCTCGACCGCCACAGACACGATCTCCGGACTGGCCGTCGTCACAGCCGGGGAGACCACATCCGTAGATGAGAACATGGTATGCAAAACAGACGCTATTGTCGCATCCAAGTCCTCCACTTCCACCGTCACCTGATCTTCCCCGGAAGCCTGCTGTACCACCGGCGATGCAGGTGACTCGAGAGACGACAGCTCCAGATTCGACACCACCACTGGCTCCTCAATCTCCTCACTCCAAAGCCGACCGTGGCCACCATCTCCTTTTCGTCCACGTATGGGAGCCTCCTGCCCATCGTCATTCGTTGATCCACCGGCTGGCCTTCTGGCCTGCCCGCGCTGCCCACACTCTGCTGCCATATGATCATATTCACCGCAGAGGCGACACGTCCGTCGTTGACCAGCATAAGACACCATGACCTGTGTCCGGAAGTCATCAAGGTACACATACGATGGTATGGCCTGGCGTAGAGACATCTTGAGGGTAAACGAACCGTCTGGGAGACCAACATACGCCCCAGCCACCCGCATGCCTTGTTTAGCCATGTGTATCACTCCGTATCTTCTGAAAACACTGCGGAGATCTGTTGCATCGGCCTCGAAGGGCACATTGCGCAGTTTCACCCACGTATATTGTCGAGAGACATCCACCATACGCACATGCACGTCAGGGGACACATCTACGCAGAGATCTTGGAACTGCTCAACCAGCTGCTCGTACACTGGCTCGTAGAGTAGTTTTACAAATATCCGGTATGCGCCATTTAATGCCACACCGTACAAATCCTTGTCCGCAATACCATAAGTGTCACGGATAATCTTAGGTAGCAAAACTTGTTCATTCTCAGGCGTAATCGCCCCCCGAACAAGCTGTATACCAACGGTATTCACCCGCCTCCTCACGCTGAATACCATGACGTCACCGGATAGCTTGCTAGACTGTCAGCAGAGAGGTATGAGGCACGTCCACACTCCCTGGCAGCTAGGTCGCAAATGACAATTCACGTGATCAGGGTGGGGTGTTCACACCTCACCAGGAGTGAGAGACTGTCTGGCCTGCGAGCTCTTGTCTGTTTGACGTAGCTTACAATAAGACGTCCCTCTCCAGCTTTCCATTGTGGGCCCTTGTTGGAAGATCGTCTCTGTCGCTTTCTTGTTGTTGGTTCTGTGTAACTCTGTTCACAGAACATAGCCAAGACTTAGTGATTTTTGATGTTGTACTGAGGTTGTGCGTCTCATAGACACACTGAGAAACTCAGGTCCTGAGCTGTAGCTTCTGACCTAATTTGTACCGGTATCTGTGTACTGTCACAGTCGGGGATTTTCTAATGCTGAACTTAGATTCAGTAGTATGGGAGTTTTGTGACTTTTGTGGAGGATCTGCAGATGGTCCCTACTTAGTGTAGTTATATTATCTCCTTGTTCCTGATTGTGTCGCTGTTGCTTGTTATATAGCTGTTCAGCTTAACAGTCGCTTTATTGTTCAAGCAAACTGTTCTGATTGCCAGGTTGGTCAAGAAGTTAGTTTATGCGAGTCTTGAGACATAGCGAACTACTTAGAGCACTTACACACACACACAAACTTACTTGTATATATTCATATTATGTTATTAAATGCTAACAATGTACCAGACGGTACCTAGAAGCCATAAAGATGTGATATGTGCCTTCAGCACAAGAGAAGTGTAGGAACTTGTATCCTATATTATATTCAATTGATTACTTTAATTTATTTTGATATTATACGCTTAGACGACTTTATTGTTATTAATAAACTTATTAAATTTTAATTTCTTTAGTTAGTAGCCTACCAGTTGTAATCCTGAAGCACTATTGAATCTTACTAAATTCTAATGGATAATTGGACCAGGATACTGACTCTTGTTTCAAAAACCCAGTAGCAGGTTGGTTGCTAGAAGGGCAGTCCTTTCTAGTATTCGTTGGAGATCTCTATCATTTTTAGATATAGCGTTTTTTGTAACAGGAGAGGAGGAGTTTGAGGTAATCAGTCCCTCTGCCTGGAGTCGACGTGTTCAGTCCATCAATCTTGTAGAATGTACAGTATAGGGCCATAGACGTGGCTAATATACTGTAGTCAGGTGAGGCGAAGCAGGAGGAGGCGGGATAATAGTGGTACCATCCACTAATCGAAGTAGGTCTTCATCCAAAGGTTGGACAAGTGTTGAAGAATTCTTTGTAACATTTCCCATGATGCTGCAATGTCTCAATCTTCAACTTGTCGGTTTTTCAAACCATTCATCACAACTGTCAGACACTGCAGCATCATGGGATCTTGTTACAAAGAATTCTTCAACACTTGTCCAACCTTTGGACGAAGACCTACTTCGATTAATGGATGGTAACTCTATGACCCCGCCTCCGCCTGCTTCACCTCACCTGAGTACAGTATATAAGCAACGTCTACGGTCCTATGCTGTACATTCTACAAGATTGATAAACTGAACACATCGACTCCAGGCTGAGGGACTGATTATCTTAAACTCCTCCTCTCCTTACACCTTCTGCTTTGTATTGGACTGATGAAGCGAAACGTTTCCTGAATAAAGATTCCAATATGTTGCATAAGTGTCTCAATCTTCAACTTGTCGGTTTTTCAAACCATTCATCACGTGTACTTAGCTCAGTGGTGACGTGTACTTAGCTCTGTGAAGACCTGTTTGTGTGCTCTCTGTGAATCTGAACCAGGATGCCCTCTCTTGAGCAGCTTTACCAGCAGCTGAGAGAAGAACTCAGAGTTGCTAAACTGGAGATACGGCGATTAACGGAGGAGAACAAGAGGATTCGTAGTAATCCTCCTGTTGTGAGTCCCCAGGTTAAGAGGGGAGCTTGGTCAGTGGTCGGGCAACATGGAACCAAGCTGAAGATTAAGAAAACGGTTGGAGAGGCAGAAACAACGAGAAACCAGAAGACTGCCGTGGAAACTTCCAACTCATTCTCGGTGCTACCTGACGAATGTGAGTGTTCTACTGGGAATGCCACAACGAGCACCAAGGAAGCATTGGCAGACGTGAGTGAGACATCCCTAGAAACCCCAACGAAGACCATCGAGAACGTCATGACGAATTCTACAAGTGGTGTAATGCTACCTGGCGAATTTGAGTCGACTACTCGGAGCATCACTACGGACGATGCCAAGGAAGGTAAAAACATTGTTGTTGTTGGGGATAGTCAGATTAGGTACATGGATAGGGCATTCTGTTTGAAGGATAGGAGTAGGAGGCAGAGAGTGTGTTTTCCTGGGGCTGGGATGAAGGATATTGTTAGCCGTCTGGATGACATCATGAGAGGTAATGGGAGCAATCCTATTATCTGTCTCAGTGCTGGAGGCAACGATGTTGGCAGACGTAGGAGTGAGGACCTGATTAGCAGGTATAGGTCAGCAATAGAGATAATTAGGAAGAAGGGTGGGAAACCTGTCATATGTGGCATTTTGCCAAGGAGAGGAGTTGGAAATGAATGGTTGTCCAGAGCAATTGGTGTCAATTGCTGGCTGGACAAATACTGTAAGGAAAATGCGGTAACATTCATTGACAACTGGGACCTCTTCTATGGCAGAAATGACATGTATGCCAGGGATGGGGTTCACTTGTCTAGGTGTGGGGTGGGAGCACTGGCCAACGCAGTGGAGGGAGCTGTTAGGTCTTTAAACTAGGAATAGTTAGTGGTATGGGTTTCTGCGGGAAAACTGTGAAGTCTCAGGGTAGTAATATGAGTACTAGGAGAACTAGTAATAGGCAAAATGAGGTGGATATCGGAAGGCCAGTGGCACTAATTGACAAGGACAGTAATAGGTTTAGTGGAATAACAGAAAGGAGCAGGAATGATAAAGAGAAAGGAGGGTCCTTAAGTATATATTACACAAATAGTCGCAGTGCTAGGAATAAGATGGACGAGTTGAGACTAGTTGCTAGTGCAGGTAACATAGATGTATTTGCCATTACTGAGACGTGGTTTAATTCAAAAAGTCGGGACATGCCTGCAGAATGTCACATTCAGGGTTTCAAATTGTTCCAAGTAGATAGAAGTATCGGGAAGGGGGGTGGGGTGGCATTGTATGTCCGAGATCGCTTGAACTGTTGCATTAAAACGGGTATTAAGTCTGAAGTAACACATACAGAGTCTGTTTGGATAGAATTTTCAGAGGGGCATGAAAAATTAACTTTAGGTGTGATATACCGTCCCCCAAATTTAGATAGGGACCAGGGAAGACTACTATGGGAGGAAATTGTTAGGGCCACAAGGCACGATAATGTAGTAATTCTAGGAGACTTTAACTTTAGTCATATTGATTGGAATTTCTTGACTGGGAATTTAGAATCATACGACTTCTTAGAAGTAGTTCAGGATTGTTTTCTGAAGCAGTTTGTGACAGAACCTACAAGGGGTAATAACCTGCTTGACTTAGTTCTGGCAAACAATGAATCCCTTGTTAATAATTTAGAAGTTTCGGAAGAACTGGGTGCTAGCGACCACAAATCAATTACATTTAGAATTGAATGGAAGTATGATAGTAGGGATAACTCAGTAACAGTCCCAGATTTTCGCTTAGCAGATTACGATGGGCTTAGAGAACACTTATCATCTGTTGACTGGGGTAACGAAGAGAGCTATCAATATGACAGTTTTCTGAACACAATACATGCTGCTCAAAGAACATTTATCCCTTATAAAGAAATTAGATCAAATAGAAATGACCCAAAATGGATGAATAATAGGCTGAAATATCTACTAGGGCATAAGAAAGGAATTTATAGGCGTATCAAAAGAGGCGAGGGTCATCTTATGAATCAGTATATTGACACTAAGAGGGACATTAAAAAGGGGATAAGAAAAGCTAAAAGGGACTATGAAATTAAAGTTGCTAGGGATTCTAAAACTAGGGGTCAGTCCTAGGACCTGTGCTATTCTTGGTATATGTGAACGACATAACGGAAGGGATAGACTCAGAAGTGTCCTTGTTTGCAGATGATGCGAAGTTAATGAGAAGAATCAAATCGGATGAGGATCAGGCAGGACTACAAAGAGACCTGGACAGGCTACAAGCCTGGTCCAGCAAATGGTTCCTTGAATTTAACCCTGCCAAGTGCAAAGTCATGAAGATTGGGGAAGGGCAAAGAAGACCGCAGACACAATATAGTTAAGATGGCCAAAGACTGCAAACCTCACTCAAGGAAAAAGATCTGGGGGTGAGTATAACACCGAGCATATCTCCTGAGGCGCACATCAATCAGATAACTGCTGCAGCATACGGGCGCCTGGCAAACCTACGGATAGCGTTCCGATACCTCAGTAAGGATTCGTTTAAGACTCTGTATACCATTTACGTTAGGCCCATACTGTAGTATGCAGCACCAGTTTGGAATCCACACCTAGTCAAGCACGTCAAGAAATTAGAGAAAGTGCAAAGGTTTGCAACAAGACTAGTCCCAGAGCTACGGGGATTGTCCTACGAAGAAAGGTTGAGGGAAATCGGCCTGACGACACTGGAGGACAGGAGGGTCAGGGGAGACATGATAACGACATATAAAATACTGCGCGGAATAGACAAGGTGGACAAAGACGGGATGTTCCAGAGATGGGACACAGACACAAGAGGTCACAATTGGAAGTTGAAGACTCAGATGAATCAAAGGAATGTTAGGAAGTATTTCTTCAGTCATAGAGTAGTCAGGCCGTGGAATAGCCTAGAAAGTGACGTAGTGGAGGCGGGAACCATACATAGTTTTAAGGTGAGGTATGATAAAGCTCATGGGGCAGGGAGAGAGAGGACCTAGTAGCAATCAGCGAAGAGGCGGGGCCAGGAGCTGTGACTCGACCCCTGCAACCACAAATAGGTGAGTACACACACACACACACACACACACACACACACATACATATATATATATATATATATATATATATATATATATATATATATATATATATATATATATAATGTATATATATAGTACATATATCTATGATGGTGTGGGTGCCTCAGAACTAATTTCATTCTCCTCCCAGTTTGGTATACTAGCCTCCACAAGCAGTATACGTCATATTATAACCACGAACGAGTGGTATTTAATCAATAACAACACTGTGACTAGCCGAGGGCTGCAACCCATGTTGTTTTGGCCCGCCTCATGGTGAGCGAAAATCACACGATGCCCTAACCCACAGTAGCACCCAATCATACAAAGATCATGCATCCAGCAGAGCTAGGTGTTGCACCATGATCTGAGGACACAATGGTGTGCGTGCCATAGAGCCAATTTCATTCTACTCACCGTTTCGTGTACTAGTCTCCACAAACAGTATATATCGTATAGTAACAATGAACGAGTGGTTTTTAATCAATAACAGCACTGCGACTAGCCAAGGGCTCGAACCCATGTTGTTTTGGCCCGCCTCATGGTGAAGCATAATCACGTGATGCTCTAACTCACAGGACCACCCAATCCTGATCGTTTGTTCTCGGGTCACGGTAGAGCACCTAGCTCTTCTGGATGCATGATCTTTGTAGAATTGAGTGGTCCTGTGGGTCAGAGCATCATGTGATTTTCTCTCACCATAAGGAAGGACAAAACAACATGGGTTAGAGCCCTTGGCTAGTCGCAGTGTTTTTATTGATTAAATACTACTCATTCGTAGTAACAATACGATATGTACTGCTTGTGGAGGCTAGTACACCAAACTGGGAGTAGAATGAAATTAGCTCTGAGGCACATACACCATCGTATGTCCTCGGATCATGTTAGAACACCTAGCTCTGCTGGTTGCATGATCTCTATAGCATAGGGTGGTCCTGTGGGTTAGAGCATCGTGTGATTTTTGCTCACCATGAGGAGGGCCAAAACAACATAGGTTCGAGCCTTCGGCTAGTCACTGTGTTGTTATTGATTAAATACCACTCATTCGTAGTTACAGTACGATATGTACTACTTGTGGAGACATTCTCTGCTCAGACGTTGTGCTGAGCGGTTGTCAGCTGTTGCTCCTCAGTCCCGACACCTGGTGGAGGAGTGTTTACACCATCAACAACAATGGCGACTGCGTTTCGCCGCCGCGTTAATACTGTTTGTATTCAACTAACGCAGGGATCTATCACCGGCGAATCAGTAAATGTGTTACTGCCAGCTATCATTCGTGATACTTATGGTATTCAACGTGAATCCTTGTGTGGCGTCGCCTTGAATGGAACTACACGGATCTTCGTTAAGTTTTGTGACACTCAGATGTACGAGAAGATTGTGACCCAGTACCAGGATATAAGTAAGCAAGTCACCCCAGCAGTTTCTGTCCAGTTGCATGACGTTTCACGATACTATACGTGGGTACGTGTGCGAAACGTGCCTTTTGAGGCCAATGAAGTTGATATACGTGACGTTTTTGAACGTTATGGGAAGATCCACCTGGTCACCATGGGTAGGTGGTCTGACGGCCACTATAATGGCCTTCAGGAGGGGTCTTTTACGTTGAAAATGTCCCTGCGTCAGCCGATTCCTTCGTACATTCAACTGGAGGAGTTTCGTACCCAGGTGTACGTTACGTACCCTGGACAGAGAAGAACTTGCCGCCTCTGCGGCGCTCTGGATCACATAGCGGCTCAGTGTGTCCAGCGCCAGCCGCCATCGGGGCGTGGTCGTCGACCTGACGGTGAGGTACCCCGTCAGGCTCTGGAAGAGGAGGTTGTCGAGACATCGCCGCGTATGACATCATGGAGTGCTGAGGTTGATAGGGCCATGCTACTAGAGTCATCTTGTGTGACTCTACCTGGGACTGCCTCCCTTGACGAGGTGGAACATGTGAACAGTGAAATCCCTATAGCAAGAGAGGCAGGTGAGATGGAAGCCGACATTGTATCTGCGTTAAGTGACCTATTAGCGTCGCATGAATCTGATTCTGTGTTGTGTTCTAATGAGGGGAAATTATGTGCAGATGATGCTGATCAGATAGCTAAAGTGAGAGATTTGGAGAGTTCGAGTTTTCACACTGTTGAGGCAGAAATTCACAAGGAGAATACCCCAAGTACTGACATGTCTGAAGATGCTGTTTCTAGGAAGCGTGCGGCTACCCCGTCCGACTCCGATGATGTCTTGACCCCTGGACAACGTTCAGGGAAGAAGACGTGGTCGGAAATCACGGGTGCGGGGAGGTCGCGCGAGTCCAGGACAGCAGGTAATATCACGGGGATTGCCAAAGGTGCGGGAAGTGCCTTGGGTGCTTGCCGGCGCAAAGAGAAAAAGGGAGTGGTAGCCCCTAGAGGAAAGCCACCTTTAACACAGTTAGGTGTGTAACTATTAATGTTAATGGTTTGAAATCTGTCAGAAAGTGTGTGCAGGTGCGTGAGTGGTTGAATCGTTTTGCAGTGGATGTGTGTTTTTTGCAAGAACATAACCATAAAGTAGGAAGTTTGTTTGAGATGGATGGTTATGACATTTATGTGACTCATTCCAGACGTCTGAAAGGTGGAGTGGCTGTGTTGATAAAAGCGACCAGCCCGTTTGTGCTGAGACATTGGGAGGAAGGGGGGGAGGGTCGCGTGGTGCGAGTCGTGGGGGATTGGGGTAGTAGAAGAGTTGGTTTTGTAGGGGTATATGGGCCGGCTGAACATGATGTTAACATTAAAAATACTTTTGTTAGAGATGTCTTGGTATATTATTTGAGGTCCCTGCCAGAAATTACAGTGGTAGGTGGTGACTGGAACTGTGTAGTGCGCCGTAAAGATGTTGAACCGAGGGGGGCGGGGTTCTGTTCGCTTGTTTTGGGTGACTTGTTGTCTGGTTTGGGGTTGGTAGATGTACGCGGCGGACGTGACTTTGGGATTGAGCATACTTTTGTGCGTAGGAGCTATGCAGCATGTTTAGATAGGGTGTATGTGTCTCGGCGGGTGGTCGTAATCAATGTGCGTGTATTGAACGTCTTTTTCTCCGACCACCGGGGAGTTTTTGTGGAGCTCGACTGGGGAGGTCTCCCGCATCGTTTTAAGGGATACTGGAAACTGAATACGCGGATGCTACAAAGTGCGGATGATAGGGAACTATTCGAGGACTTCTGGGCGTCTATGGGAGTAGACTCCTGGGAGGGATGGGATTTAGTACGACAGTGGGATGAGGTTGTGAAGCCTCGAATTAAGGATTTTTATGTGAATCGGTGTAAAGAGGCCACTCGCATGGAGTATGGTTTTCAGAGGTACCTGGAGGGTCATCTACGACAATGTTATGCACAGGGAGAGGCATCTGGGGTTTACCCAGTGGATGAGATCGATGCTATTAAAGAACAAATCCAAGTAATGAAAAATAAGGTTTTCGATGGGGCGCGCATTTCGAGTGGGGTGGAGGAGGCTTTGTGGGGTGACAAGCCGTCTGCTTGCGTCTTACAAAGTCAGACACAAAGGCGAAAAGCGACTGAAATTGTGAGTTTAGTGGTGCAGGATGAAGTTGACGGGTATAGTGAGGGACAGGTCTTAACAACAACTGAAGGGATAAGTTTTTATGTCGATACTTGGAGTAAGATCCAGATGCAAAGTAAAGACGTGAGTGAGCATGCGATACAGGATTTGGGGAGAGGCGTACGATGCGAGTTAAATGATTATGATCGGCTTCTCATGGGTGGGCCTATATCTGAGGCAGAGGTGTGGGAGGCACTACAAGGAATGAGTAAGGGGAAGGCTCCAGGCATTGATGGCATCCCTTGTGAATTTTATATCAAACATTGGGAGGTAATACGGACTTTTATGGTTCGTTTACTCAATGCGATGAAGGAGGGGGGGGGTGTTAGGTCTGTCTCAGCGTACGGCGGTGTTGGTCTTAGTTAGGAAATGTGATGTGCCGTTAGCGATTAAGGACTACCGTCCCATATCGTTGATGTGTAGTGACTATAAACTATATGCGAAAATATTGATGAATAGAATTAAGAAAGTGTTTGATAAGGTAATCCATAAGAGTCAGTTTGGTGTGCCAGGTAGGTCAATGTATGATGGTCATGGGAATATCAGGGAGTTTGTTGAGGAATGCGGGGTGAGGGGTGGGGGTGGTGTTTTGGCTTTAGACTGGCGAGCCGCTTTTGATAGTGTGGAAAGAGAGGTTCTGTGGAAATTTATGAGATGGCAGGGTTTTGGAAATGAGGTCATCATGTGGGCCCGTTCGTTGTACAATGGAGCGGGTTTTAAAGTACAAATTAATGGCAAGTTAGGTGTTTTTGTACACATGAGCAGGGGCATTCGTCAGGGATGCCCCATGTCTCAAATGTTTTTTGCATGTATGCAGGACCCTTTTTACTGGGCTGTTTGTGGGAGGGCAATAGAGACATCGTTGGGTCCGAGTAGTGGTCGACCAACCCTTGTGGGTTATGTTGATGATACTACTGTGTTATTACGTTCACGGGAGCAATTGGGTTTTGTTGGGAGACTTGTTGACATATTTGGCAAGGCTACGGGGATGTGTGTTAATAGAGAAAAATCGAAAATTATGGAGTTGGGGGAGTGGGTGGGGGATGGGGTGGATGCAGAGGGGTGGACTGTGGTTGATCGTATCACTATATGTGGTATTCATTATATGAGGAGGTCGATCAGATGAGGGCGTGCAATTCGGGGAGGGTTGTACATAGTGTCTTGGGGCGCTTAAATAGTTTACGGCCGCGACATTTAACCCTGCATCAGAGGGCGGTGGTCATTAATGTCCTGCTTTATAGCAAAGTATGGCACGTTGCTGCACTGTATCCTCTGTTGCAGGGGGACGTCAAACGTCTTTTGCATAGAATTTATCGATTTTTGTGGGGTTCTGGATGCGATTGGCTCACAAGAGCGGTGGTGGAGACACCACTGCATCAGGGAGGGTTGGGTCTCATTCCTCTAGAGGCTCGTGTCATGGCATGTTACGTGAAGCGTCGTTTTCTCCGACTGGGTGGGATGCATGGCGGGTTAAGCGAATTGTATCACGACCTGCGCAGGTGGTGGAGAGGGAGGAATTTAATTTGGTGCGACGCGATGCTTCGCGTATTATTGAACATGAGGGACGTGCGCTGTGTAAAATTATGTACCTTAGAAAGGGCGGGTAGGGAGGTAGTCGTGGTGCGAGTTGAAGGAATTTATCCCATGTATGCGTGGGGTGATATATGGAGGCGAGTTCAACAGTTGCGTCTGCCTGCTCAAGTACGGGAAGTGGTTTTTAAATTTTTACATGGAATCTTGCCGTCTGGGGTGGTGTTGTATAATAGGCGTTTGGAGGAAGACTGGGGTTGTCCGGTGTGTGGGATGGAGGAATCTGCTTTTCATGTTGTGTATTTCTGTGAGACTTTAGGTATGGTACGAGAGTGGTTCAGTAGGGTTTTGCGTTTGGTAGGGGGGGGAGGTTTGTCGGTACTCCGGGCGTTGAGTTTTGATGTAGGTGGGGTTGACTTGCGTGTACAGCGTGCGGTGTCGTATGTTGTGGCCGATTATATTTTCGTGTCATGGGCTATGAGGCACGTTGATAGTAACAGTAGAATTAGGGTGTTAGCAGGGACGATTTATAGGACAAAATGTCGAAATAGGTTGGTATATGAGGGGAGATGGGAGAGAGACTTCCCGCCTGAATATAAAGCCTTGGAGTTACGAGATTTGAGATAGTTGCGAGTGTTCAGTGGGTAATCTAACGGGCTGGTCTGCTGTGTCTAATTGTGTTTGTCAAGTGCGTGAATGTTTTGTGTTCTCAGAGTTTTTATGTGCGTCTCCTATGTAATGGTGATGACGAAATATCTTACGTGCTTTGTATATACAACTTTTAGGAATGTTTCTCGTCTTTTATGCCTCATTTACAAGTCATTGGTGTACTTTTTGTATATGGTGTGCTTCCTAGCACAGTTGAAACGTTTTTCTTATTTCCGTTCATACTTTATGCCGTGTCCGTGTGCTTTTCAATAATATGTATGTATGCAAGCTTTCGTTTTCCTGTAAGCTGTGATGGAGCTTGAACTATATGTGGAGGCAGTATTTTTCAATGTGTGCATCTTGTCAGTGTATAAGTTCACTTATAGCTGCTGGCATTTGTGTTTTATTGAGATGTCAAATATCACAGTGTATTTTCGTTTTGTTATATTAGATATTTTCATTGTAGTAAATGGTGGCTTCATCCTGATCCACCTTTGAACTGTAATGCCTATTCTTAGTCCATGATAACCCCGTGGTAGTCGCCCAAATTAACGTATTGTTGTGCACTTTAAGGCACCTGAGTTCTTAGATTAAGTCTTGGATACGTTGTGTGTTGGCAGGCGGAAGCCACGCCTAGTAATATGCCAGATGAAGTATCCCGTTGTATAATACGTGATTGTTTGTGTATGTGTGTAATTCTGTGTGCTTGTTTTTGTCACATTGTTTATTTGTATAGTGTTTATTTTCCTGTGTTTTGACTTTATTATTTATTTATATAAGAATCTAGTTAGTGCCTGGTATCTCGTTGACATATTTATTTTATGTACCTGAGTTTTCAATAAAATAAACAATTCTTATTGTATAGGGGTAAATTTAGGTAGGTTATTAGTCCGATTATATACTGTGAAGGTTGTGAACCTTTGTCATAAGTCAGTCACAGTATGTTAACTATACAAATCTGAAAGGTTTATATAATTTATATTTTATATAGTTTATATAGTTATAGTTTATATTGTTTATATTATAGTAGTATGTTATATGGAAAATTTGGTGAATGTATATGGGTAATCTCTTTCATGTCCGTTACAATGTGTTGTTAAAACTTGTTAGTGTATGTTGTGTAGGATTGAGGATCCTACTGTACCCATTTTATATCTTTATTTAATATTAAGCTGTAAAGTTTTTTAAATAAAATATAAAAAAAAAAAAAAAAAAAAAACTTGTGGAGGCTAGTACACCAAACGGGGAGTAGAATGAAATTACCACACCATCGTATGTCCTCGGATCACTGTACAACACCTAGCTCTGCTGGGTACGTGATCTTTGTAGGATTATATATATATATATATATATATATATATATATATATATATATATATATATATATCTATATATATATATATACGTGATCTTTGTAGGATTATATATATATATATATATATATATATATATATATATATATATATATATATATATATATATATATATATATATATATATATATATATATATATATATATATATATATATATATATATATATATATATATATATATATTTGTGGCATGCAGAGTAAGTAACCTTTATTCGGCGCATGTACACACCCTCATTTACAGGCTATCTCCCCAACCAGTGAACCAGGTGACTGAGGGTTGACGATGGGGCCCCGTCGTTCAACCAGTACCCAGATTCCAGCCAATGAGAAGATGGTTTTGGCTATCTCAGAGGTTATGTGGGTACCACTCTCCTGTCTGCCCTTGTCATTCCCATTCTAGAGCTGGTTGAAGCATGGTCTGCTCTCTAGTGGCTTCTATCCTGCCTTGCTTACCGTGGAGTGCACTAATACCTAGTGCTGTACATAGTGTATATAGTGTACATACTTCTGTTCTAAATTGGTGAAGGATAATATAAGTCAAAAGTTTTCTTCTGTGTTTATTTTGCTCCCTTTACACCCAGGATAACAGGTCATTTGGACTTCTGGGTTGTAATACATATATACACCAGCAGGGTGTATGACCAGAAGTGTGTATGATCAGCAATGTACATGACCAGCAGTATGTATGACCAGAAGTGTGTATGATCAGCAATGTACATGACCAGCAGTGTGTATGACCAGCAGTGTGCATGACCAGCAACGTACATGGCCAGCAGAGTGTATAACTAGCAATGTACGTGACCAGCAGCGTGTATAACGAGCAATATGTATGACCAGCAATGTACATGACAACAAGTGAATAAAAAGAAGCGTGCATGACCAGCAGTGTGTTTGACCAACAGTGTGTATGACCAGCAATGTATATGACCAGCAGTGTGTATGACCTGCAGCGTGCATGATCAGCAGTGTGTATGACCAGCGGTGCGTATGACCAGCAGTGTGTATGACCAGCAGTACGTATGAACAGCAGTGTGTATGACCAGCAGTGTGAGTGGACAGCATTGTGTATGACCAGCAATGCACATGGAAAACTGTATGATCAGCTGTGTGTATAACCAGCAGTGTGTATGACCAGCAATGTGTATGACCAGTAATGTGTATGACCAGCAGTGTGTATGACCAGCAGTGTATATGACCTGCAGTGTGTATGACCAGCAGTGTGTATGACCAGCAGGGTGCATGTCCAGCAGTGTATAAGGCCAGGAATGTGTATGACCAGCAGTGTGTATGACCAGCAATTTACATGACCAGCTGTGTGTGTGACCAGTAGTGTGTATGACCAACAGTGTGTATGACCAGCAATGCACATGACCAGCAGTTTGTATGATCAGCAGTGTGTATGACCAGCAATGTACTTGACCAGCAGTGTGTATGCCCAGCAGTGTGTTTGACCACCAGCGTGCATGACCAGCAGTTTGCATAACCAGCAATGTACATGACCAGCAGTGTGTATGGCTAGTAATGTACATGACCAGATGTGTGTATGACCAGCAGTGTGTATGATCAGCAGTGTGTATGACCAGCAATGTACATGACCTGCAGTGTGTATGACCAGCAGTGTGTAAGACCAGCAACGTGTATGACTAGCAGTGTGTGTGACCAGCAGTGTGCATGACCAGCAGTGAGTGGCCAGCAGTGTGTATGACAAGCAATGTGTATGACCAGCAGTGTGTATAACCAGCAGTGTGTATGACCAACAGTGTGTATGACCAGCAGTGTGTATGGCCAGCTGTGTGTATGACCAGCAATGTGCATAACCAGCAGTGTGTATGACCAGCAGTGTGTATGACCAGCAATGTGTATGACCAGCATTGTGTATGACAGCTGTGTGTATGACCAGCAGCGTGCATGACCAGCAGTGTGTATGACCAGGAATGCACTTGACCAAGAGTGTTTATGACCAGCAGTGTGTATAACCAGCAGTGTGTATGACCAGCAGTGTATATGACCAGCAATGTGTATGACCAGCAATGTGTATGACCAGCAGTGTGCATAACCAGCAGTGTAAGACCAGTAGTGTGTATGACCAGGAATGTGTATGACCAGCAGTGTGTGTGACCAACAATGTGTATGACCAGCATTGTGTATGACAGCTGTGTGTATGACCAGCAGCGTGCATGACCAGCAGTGTGTATGACCAGGAATGCACTTGACCAGGAGTGTTTATGACCAGCAGTGTGTATAACCAGCAGTGTGTATGACCAGCAGTGTATATGACCAGCAATGTGTATGACCAGCAATGTGTATGACCAGCAGTGTGTATGACCAGCAATGTGTTTGACCAGCAATGTGTATGACCAGCAGTGTGTATGACCAGCAATGCACTTGACCAGCACTGTGCATAACCAGCAGTGTGTATGACCAGCAATGTGTATCACCAGCAGTGTGTATGACCAGCAGTGTGTATGACCAGCAGTGTGTTTGACCAGCAATGTGTATCACCAGCAGTGTGTATGACCAGCAATGCACTTGACCTGGAGTGTTTATGACTAGCAGTGTGTATAACCAGCAGTGTGTATGACGAGCAGTGTGTATGACCAGCAATGTGTATGACCAGCAGTGTGTATGACCAACAGTGTGTATGACCAGCAGTGTGTATGACCAGAAATGCACATGACCAGTAGTGAGTTTGATCAGCAGTGTGTATGATCGGCACCGTGCATGACCAGCAGTTTGTATGACCAGCAATGTACATGACCATCTTTGTGTATGACCAGCAATGTGAGTAGCCAGCAGTGTGTATGAAAAGCAATATCTTTGACCAGCAGTGTGTATGACCAGCAATGTGAGTAGCCAGCAGTGTGTATGAAAAGCAATATCTATGACCAGCAGTGTGTATGACCAGCAATGTACATGACCAGCAGTGTGTATGACCAGCAATGTGTATGACCAACAGTGTGTATGACCAGTAGTGTGCATGACCAGCAGTGTGTATAACCAGCAGTGTGTATGACCAGCAGGGTGTATGACAAGGAGTGTATATGGCCAGAAATGTGTATGACCAGCAGGATGCATGACCAGCAGTGTATATGACTATCAACGTGTATGACGAGCAGTGTGTATGACCAGCTGTGTGTATGACCACCAATGTGTATGACCAGCGGGCAATAAGTATAATCCAGCAGTGAATTATCATTCTCAAGTAGTGAGTTATATATAATCTATAAGTGAATTATATAGCCCAATAGTGAATAATATAATCCAGCAGTGTATAATTATTTGAAAGTTAATAAAAACGAGAAAGTTCAGTGGATTAATCGTGTCATACATATAACAAAATATATTTTGTGAAGAAGTGTAGGTTCCCAAATTATATTTATTATAATTATTATAGAATATAATTGCTAATGTATTTTTTTTTAATTTAAATGATAACTATTATAATTATTTTAGGATCATTTAAATGACAATTGTTAAAATTATTTTAGAATGAGTTAAAAGATAATTGTTAAAATTATTTTAGAATGAGTTAAAAGATAATTGTTAAAATTATTTTATAATGAGTTAAATGATAATTGTTAAAATTATTTTCGACTGATTTCAGTGATAATCAAACAGTTTAAAAAGCAAATTTATACCATTTTAACTCAAGAGCCTATCAC
This sequence comes from Cherax quadricarinatus, assembly GCF_038502225.1. Classification (NCBI taxonomy): domain Eukaryota; kingdom Metazoa; phylum Arthropoda; class Malacostraca; order Decapoda; family Parastacidae; genus Cherax; species Cherax quadricarinatus. The sequence goes on from NC_091354.1 coordinate 12,014,882, forward strand.
TAGTCTGAAAGCAGACTGCTTCCCATGGTAGGGAGGACGTAGGAGTATTCAGCAGGTACCAGGAGCTGTAGCAGACGCAGTAGTAACAACACGACTGCTGTGGTACAGGACTGGATGCAGCATATATTGCAGTATATGGTACAGAATATAGCACAACATATGATACAATGGTGCAGTATATGGTACAGTCTATGGTGCAACATATGGTACAGTATATGGTACAGTCTATGGTGTAACATATGGTACAGTATATGGTACAGTCTATGGTGTAACATATGGTACAGTATATGGTACAGTCTATGGTGTAACATATGGTACAGTATATGGTACAGTCTATGGTGTAACATATGGTACAGTATATGGTACAGTCTATGGTGTAACATATGGTACAGTATATGGTACAGTCTATGGTGTAACATATGGTACAGTATATGGTACAGTCTATGGTGTAACATATGGTACAGTATATGGTACAGTCTATGGTGTAACATATGGTACAGTATATGGTACAGTCTATGGTGTAACATATGGTACAGTATATGGTACAGTCTATGGTGTAACATATGGTACAGTCTATGGTGTAACATATGGTACAGTATATGGTACAGTCTATGGTGTAACATATGGTACAGTATATGGTACAGTCTATGGTGTAACATATGGTACAGTATATGGTACAGTATATGGTACAGTCTATGGTGTAACATATGGTACAGTATATGGTACAGTCTATGGTGTAACATATGGTACAGTATATGGTACAGTCTATGGTGTAACATATGGTACAGTATATGGTACAGTCTATGGTGTAACATATGGTACAGTATATGGTACAGTCTATGGTGTAACATATGGTAGAGTATATGGTACAGTCTATGGTGTAACATATGGTACAGTATATGGTACAGTCTATGGTGTAACATATGGTACAGTATATGGTACAGTCTATGGTGTAACATATGGTACAGTATATGGTACAGTCTATGGTGTAACATATGGTACAGTATATGGTACAGTCTATGGTGTAACATATGGTACAGTCTATGGTGTAACATATGGTACAGTATATGGTACAGTCTATGGTGTAACATATGGTACAGTATATGGTACAGTCTATGGTGTAACATATGGTAGAGTATATGGTACAGTCTATGGTGTAACATATGGTACAGTATATGGTACAGTCTATGGTGTAACATATGGTACAGTATATGGTACAGTCTATGGTGTAACATATGGTACAGTATATGGTACAGTCTATGGTGTAACATATGGTACAGTATATGGTACAGTCTATGGTGTAACATATGGTACAGTATATGGTACAGTCTATGGTGTAACATATGGTACAGTATATGGTACAGTCTATGGTGTAACATATGGTACAGTATATGGTACAGTCTATGGTGTAACATATGGTACAGTATATGGTACAGTCTATGGTGTAACATATGGTACAGTATATGGTACAGTCTATGGTGTAACATATGGTACAGTATATGGTACAGTCTATGGTGTAACATATGGTACAGTATATGGTACAGTCTATGGTGTAACATATGGTACAGTATATGGTACAGTCTATGGTGTAACATATGGTACAGTATATGGTACAGTCTATGGTGTAACATATGGTACAGTCTATGGTGTAACATATGGTACAGTATATGGTACAGTCTATGGTGTAACATATGGTACAGTATATGGTACAGTCTATGGTGTAACATATGGTAGAGTATATGGTACAGTCTATGGTGTAACATATGGTACAGTATATGGTACAGTCTATGGTGTAACATATGGTACAGTATATGGTACAGTCTATGGTGTAACATATGGTACAGTATATGGTACAGTCTATGGTGTAACATATGGTACAGTATATGGTACAGTCTATGGTGTAACATATGGTACAGTATATGGTACAGTCTATGGTGTAACATATGGTACAGTATATGGTACAGTCTATGGTGTAACATATGGTACAGTATATGGTACAGTCTATGGTGTAACATATGGTACAGTATATGGTACAGTCTATGGTGTAACATATGGTACAGTATATGGTACAGTCTATGGTGTAACATATGGTACAGTATATGGTACAGTCTATGGTGTAACATATGGTACAGTATATGGTACAGTCTATGGTGTAACATATGGTACAGTATATGGTACAGTCTATGGTGTAACATATGGTACAGTCTATGGTGTAACATATGGTACAGTATATGGTACAGTCTATGGTGTAACATATGGTACAGTATATGGTACAGTCTATGGTGTAACATATGGTAGAGTATATGGTACAGTCTATGGTGTAACATATGGTACAGTATATGGTACAGTCTATGGTGTAACATATGGTACAGTATATGGTACAGTCTATGGTGTAACATATGGTACAGTATATGGTACAGTCTATGGTGTAACATATGGTACAGTATATGGTACAGTCTATGGTGTAACATATGGTACAGTATATGGTACAGTCTATGGTGTAACATATGGTACAGTATATGGTACAGTCTATGGTGTAACATATGGTACAGTATATGGTACAGTCTATGGTGTAACATATGGTACAGTATATGGTACAGTCTATGGTGTAACATATGGTACAGTATATGGTACAGTCTATGGTGTAACATATGGTACAGTCAGTATGGTGTAACATATGGTACAGTATATGGTACAGTCTATGGTGTAACATATGGTACAGTATATGGTACAGTCTATGGTGTAACATATGGTACAGTATATGGTACAGTCTATGGTGTAACATATGGTACAGTATATGGTACAGTCTATGGTGTAACATATGGTACAGTATATGGTACAGTCTATGGTGTAACATATGGTACAGTATATGGTACAGTCTATGGTGTAACATATGGTACAGTATATGGTACAGTCTATGGTGTAACATATGGTACAGTATATGGTACAGTCTATGGTGTAACATATGGTACAGTATATGGTACAGTCTATGGTGTAACATATGGTACAGTATATGGTACAGTCTATGGTGTAACATATGGTACAGTATATGGTACAGTCTATGGTGTAACATATGGTACAGTATATGGTACAGTCTATGGTGTAACATATGGTACAGTATATGGTACAGTCTATGGTGTAACATATGGTACAGTATATGGTACAGTCTATGGTGTAACATATGGTACAGTATATGGTACAGTCTATGGTGTAACATATGGTACAGTATATGGTACAGTCTATGGTGTAACATATGGTACAGTATATGGTACAGTCTATGGTGTAACATATGGTACAGTATATGGTACAGTATGGTGTAACATATGGTACAGTATATGGTACAGTCTATGGTGTAACATATGGTACAGTATATGGTACAGTCTATGGTGTAACATATGGTACAGAGTATATGGTACAGTCTATGGTGTAACATATGGTACAGTATATGGTACAGTCTATGGTGTAACATATGGTACAGTATATGGTACAGTCTATGGTGTAACATATGGTACAGTATATGGTACAGTCTATGGTGTAACATATGGTACAGTATATGGTACAGTCTATGGTGTAACATATGGTACAGTATATGGTACAGTCTATGGTGTAACATATGGTACAGTATATGGTACAGTCTATGGTGTAACATATGGTACAGTATATGGTACAGTCTATGGTGTAACATATGGTACAGTATATGGTACAGTCTATGGTGTAACATATGGTACAGTATATGGTACAGTCTATGGTGTAACATATGGTACAGTATATGGTACAGTCTATGGTGTAACATATGGTACAGTATATGGTACAGTCTATGGTGTAACATATGGTACAATATATGGTACAGTCTATGGTGTAACATATGGTACAGTATATGGTACAGTCTATGGTGTAACATATGGTACAGTCTATGGTGTAACATATGGTACAGTATATGGTACAGTCTATGGTGTAACATATGGTACAGTATATGGTACAGTCTATGGTGTAACATATGGTAGAGTATATGGTACAGTCTATGGTGTAACATATGGTACAGTATATGGTACAGTCTATGGTGTAACATATGGTACAGTATATGGTACAGTCTATGGTGTAACATATGGTACAGTATATGGTACAGTCTATGGTGTAACATATGGTACAGTATATGGTACAGTCTATGGTGTAACATATGGTACAGTATATGGTACAGTCTATGGTGTAACATATGGTACAGTATATGGTACAGTCTATGGTGTAACATATGGTACAGTATATGGTACAGTCTATGGTGTAACATATGGTACAGTATATGGTACAGTCTATGGTGTAACATATGGTACAGTATATGGTACAGTCTATGGTGTAACATATGGTACAGTATATGGTACAGTCTATGGTGTAACATATGGTACAGTATATGGTACAGTCTATGGTGTAACATATGGTACAGTATATGGTACAGTCTATGGTGTAACATATGGTACAGTATATGGTACAGTTTAGGGTACAGAATGTGATACAGAATATTGTACAGTATATGGTACAGAATATGATACATTTTATGGAGGAGGTGTGTGGGTTACTAAAAACATTATCCAGAGGGTTGAGGAGGGGTTGTTAAGGTGGTTCGGGCATATAGAGAAGCTGGAACAAAATAGAATGACTTCAATAGTGTATAAATCTGTGGAAGGAAGGCGGGGTAGGGGTCGGCCTAGGGAAGGTTGGAGGAAGGGGGTAGAGGTGGTTTTGTGTGCGAGGGGCTTGGACTTCTAGCAAGCATGTGTGAGCGTGTTAGATAGGAGCGAATTTAGACAAATGGTTTTTAGGACTTGACGTGCTGTTGGAGTGTGAGCAAGGTAACATTTATGAAGGGATTCAGGGAAACCGGCAGGCCGGACTTGAGTCCTGGAGATGGGAAGTACAGTGTCTACACTTTGAAGGAGGGGTGTTAATGTTGCAGTTTTATAACTGTAGTGTAAGCGCACCTCTGGCATGACAGTGAATGACTGTACCATATACTGGTACAGTACATGGTACAGTATATGGTACAGCATATGGTACAGCATATGTTATAGTATATAATACAGAATATGGTACAATATATGGTACAGCATATGGTACAGTACATGGTACAGTATATGGTACAGCATTTGGTACAGCATATATTATAGTATATAATACAGAATATGGTACAATATATGGTACAGCATATGGTACAGTACATGGTACAATATATGGTACAGCATATGGTGCAGTACATGGTACAGTATATGGTACAGCATTTGGTACAGCATATGTTATAGTATATAATACAGAATATGGTACAATATATGGTACAGCATATGGTACAGTACATGGTACAGTATATGGTACAGCATTTGGTACAGCATATGTTACAGTATATAGTACAGAATATGGTACAATATATGGTACAGCATATGGTACAGTATATGGTACAGTATATGGTACAATATATGGTACATTATATGGTACAGTATATGGTACAACACAGTACAGCATGAGTTAGTAAGATTATCAAAGTGATGAATGGTTTTGAAAACCGACAAGTTGAAGAATTGAGACACTTATGCAACACATGGGAATCTTTATTGAAGAAACGTTTCGCCACACAGTGGCGTCATCAGTCCAATACAATAAAGATTCCCATGTGTTGCATAAGTGTCTCAATTCTTCAACTTGTCGGTTTTCAAAACCATTCATCACATCTGTCAGACACTGCAACATCATGGGATCTTGGTACAAAGACTTCAACGCTTGCCCAACCTTTGGACGACGACCTACTTACACTAGTGGCAGGTCCCACTGTGATCCCGCCTCCTGCTGCTTCAACTCGTCTGACTGCAGTATATAAGCCACCTCTCTGGCCCTATGCTGCACTTCTTACAAGAGTGATGGACTGAACACATCGATTCCAGGTTGAGGGACTGATTACCTCAAACTTCTCCTCTCCTTACCCATTTCTACATTGTATTAGACTGATGAAGCCACTGTGTGGCGAAACGTTTCTTCAATAAAGATTCCCATGTGTTGCATAAGTGTCTCAATTCTTCAAGATTATTAAAGCTCTGACTTTGGGAACCTTAAGAACAGGCTGAAGAATTTTTTTCAGTTAGGTGAGGATTTGAGATAGACCTGCCAGTAGGCCTCAATAACGGTTCACAGTTTCGCCAAGCAAGTGGTGGTTTTATTAGTTCAATACAGCGATTTTCGAAGACAGTAGATGAGGCAATCAGTCCCTCAGAATTGAAGAACTATGCACAGAAGACTGTAGATGAGGTAATCAGTCCCTTAGCCTGGAAGCTAATATTCAGTACCTTATTCTTGATGAATCTAAAGTACAGGAAGGAAGATAGACTCTCATACAATGGAGTCTGATGAGGTGCAGCAGTTGATGTCACGTCACAAGTGGACGGGATCTATTATTGGACGTAGGTCATAACAAAAACAGGACCAGAGATTTTTAGCAAATAGGTCGTAGAAGACAGCCTCTGTACTCAAATTTCCTGGTGTTACTGTATCTGAGAAGCATTATGTAAGGAATTAGACACATGATCAGCACCTCATCTCCTACTGCCTTGTGTATACAGTTTTACAAGACTAAGAGACTGAACCAGTAGCGGTTGAAGGCAGCAGCAGCACTATGATAGCGTACGGAAAATCTCTACATATAATCGTGAATAATAAGAGGTTATGTGAGTATTTCCTTACTGCCTCCACACATGCTAATGCACCGCCAGCTTAATACACCTCCTGTCATGTCAATTTGTTATTATCAATTGATTAGCAGTGATTCTAGAGTAGTTTAATACTAATCTCCGAGTCCACAGCAGCCGACCACCACCACCCCGACCACCACCACCATCCCGACCACCACCACCATCCCGACCACCACCACCACCACCACCACCACCACCACCACCACCACCACCACCACCACCTTTTTGCCGCCACCACCACCTTTGCCACCACCCCAGGTAACGTAACCGCCGCTACTACCACTACTGTTGACGTAACTAACTCTTCTACAACTACTACAACCACTATTATTGCTGCTACTGCTGTTGTTACTGCTGCTACCACTACTACTGCTGCTTCTGTTACTGCCGCTACTGCTGCTGCTGCTGTTGCTATTGCTACTGCCATTGTTGCCGCTGTTGTTGCTGTTGCTGCTACTACTGCTGCTACTACTACTACTGCTGCTACTACTACTACTGCTAGTAATGCTACTACTGTTGCTACTATTACTATTGGTGTACTGTTAATACTACTACTACCTCTTCCCCCAACACCACCACAACACAACCACCATTACTACCACTACAATCGTCATTACTATCCTTATCGACACTACTAACACAGCTGCCCATACAGCCACAACCATCACAACGACAACCATCATTACTAGCATCTGTTACTAGCAGACCTCTCACCACAACTATCACTCTCACCCCTACCAGTCAACCCCCACTATCAACCACCACCCCAACACGCTCAATCACAGTCGTTCAAAAATCGTCATAATTGAGCGATAGGTGTTTCAACCGTCAAAAACTAGGGCGATGTTTCCTTCTTCCCTCCCTCCTTTCACCCCCTACCCTCACTTGCTCCCCTCTCTCCCTCTCTTACTCCCCTCACCCCTCCTTCCTGAGGTAAACATCTGGTCTCTAGACACGGGAGTGTGGATACAGCCTCAGCTCTCCCTCACTTGACCTGGTAATTGAGTGGTAATTACCTGTAATTGGCGGTGGTCACGCTTGGAATTGGCTACTAGCCCGTTCACGCCGTTTAGTGCCAATTACGAGGGGGCACGGGGCAGGGCAGGGGTGAGGGGAGGGCAGGGTGAGGGGAAAGGGGCAAGCACAGGCCGTGATTTCTGACCTGTGATTAACCTGCCTGGCGCATGTCAGGACCACGCTTCACTACCTGCCTTCCACCTTGCTGCTTACTGCTGTTGCTGCTACTGCCTGCTGTTGCTACTGCTGCTTGCTGCCTGCTGTTGTTGCTGCTGCTGTCGCTACTGCTGCCTGCTGTTGCCGTTGCTGCCTGCTGTTGTTGCTGCTACTGCCTGCTGTTGCCGTTGCTGCCTGCTGTTGTTGCTGCTGCTGCCTGCTGTTGCCGTTGCTGCCTGCTGGTGCTGCTATTCCTACTGTTTCTGCTACTACCACTGCTGCTGCTGCTATCATTGTTACTGTTGCTGCTGCTTCTTCTTGATGTTGCTGCTGTTTCTGCAGCTGCTGCTGCTGCTGATACTGCTGCTTGCTGCTGCTACTCCTGTTGCTTGCTCTTACTACTGTAACTTGCTGTTGTTGGTATTCCTACTTCTGCTGCTACTGTTGCTGTTTTTGCTTCTGTTGCTCCTGCTGCTTCTACTGCTGTTTGCTGCTGTTGCTTGCTATTGCTTCCGTTGCTGCTGCTGCTGCCTGCCGTTGCTATTTGCTATTACTGTTGTTGCTGCTGCTGCTACTGCTTTCCTGTCGTTGCTTCTGCCCTTGCTACTCCTGCTGTTGCTATTCTTGCTGTTGCTGTTCCTGCCGTTGCTACTGTTAATATTCCTGCCGTTATTACTGCTGCTATTCCTGCCGTTATTACTGTTGCTATTCTTGCCTTTGCTACTGTTGCTATTCCTGCGATACTACATCTGCTATTCCTGCCGTTGCCACTCCTGCTGTTCTTATTTCTACTGTTGCTACTACTGCTGTTGCTATTGTTGCTATTCCTGCCTTTACTTTTCCTGCTCTCGTTAGTGAAGTTGCTACTGCTGCTGTTGCTGCTGCTTTGCGGCTTCAGTTTCTGTTATTTCTGCTTCCTCTGTTCCTGCTGCTGCTGGTGCTACAGAGGCCTACTTCTTCCTGCACTTTTTCCTGCTGCTCCTGTTGCTATTATTGCTTATGTTTCTGCTGCTAATGCTGCTATTGCTACTGCTTGTGTTGTTGCTAGTGCTGTTGCTACTGCTGTTGTTGTTGCTATTGCTTCTGTTGTTGCTGCTGCTTCTGTTGTTGCTGCTGCTTCTGTTGTTGCTGCTGCTTCTGTTGTTGCTGCTGCTTCTGTTGTTGCTATTGCTGCTTCTGTTGTTGCTATTGCTGCTTCTGTTGTTGCTATTGCTGCTTCTGTTGTTGCCATTCCTGCTTCTGTTGTTGCTATTCCTGCTTCTGTTGTTGCTATTCCTGCTTCTGTTGTTGCTATTCCTGCTTCTGTTGTTGCTATTGCTGCTTCTGTTGTTGCTATTGCTGCTTCTGTTGTTGCTATTGCTACTGCTTCTGTTGTTGCTATTGCTACTGCTTCTGTTGTTGCTATTGCTACTGCTGTTGTTGCTATTGCTGCTGCTGTTGTTGCTATTGCTACTGCTGTTGCTATTGCTACTGCTGCTGTTGTTGCTATTGCTACTGCTTCTGTTGTTGCTATTGCTATTATTATTATAATCAAAAAGAAGCGCTAAGCCACAAGGGCTATACAGCTGCTATTGCTATTGCTTCTGTTGTTGCTATTGCTACTGCTTCTGTTGTTGCTATTGCTGCTAAGCTTACATTCTCGCTTTTACTATTGTAAATAATAATAATAAATAATATAATAATAATAATAATAAATAATAATAAATAATAATAAATAATAATAATAATAATAATAATAATAATAATAATAATAAACGTCACCTACAAATCCAACTTTTTATTAAGCCTTTATTTTAATTTACAAGAACAGTCAGCAATAAAATTTATTCAAAGCTATTACAACCCAGGATTCCAAATGGCCTGTTATCCTGGGTGTAATGGGAGCAAAATAAACACAGCAGAAAAAGTTTAGACTTATATTATCCTTCACCAATTTAGAACAGCAATATGTACACTATGTACAGTGATAAGTATAGTGTACTCCACGGTAAGCAAGGCAGAAATAGAAGCCACAAGATAGCAGACCGTGCTTCAACCAGCTCTAGATGGGAATGACAAGGGCAGACAGGAGAGCGGTACCCACATAACCTCTGCGATTGCCAAAACCATCTTCTTATTGGCTAGAACCTGGTCACTAGTTGAACGACGGGGCCCCATCATCAACTCTTAGCAACCTGGTTCGCTGGTTGGGGGAGATAGCCTGTAAATGAGGGTGTGTACATGCGCCGAATAAAGGTTACGTACTCTTTGCATGCCACAAAAGCATTACACCTTACAACAAGTAAACATCTGCACGTTGAACAAGTAAACATCTGCACGTTGAACAAGTAAACATCTGCACGTTGAACAAGTAAACATCTGCACGTTGAACAAGTAAACATCTGCACGTTGAACAAGTAAACATCTGCACGTTGAACAAGTAAACATCTGCACGTTGAACAAGTAAACATCTGCACGTTGAACAAGTAAACATCTACACGTTTAACAAGTAAACATCTGCACGTTTAACAAGTAAACATCTACACGTTGCACAAGTAAACATCTGCACGTTTAACAAGTAAACATCTGCACGTTGAACAAGTAAACATCTGCACGTTTAACAAGTAAACATCTGCACATTTAACAAGTAAACATCTGCACGTTTAACAAGTAAACATCTGCACGTTTAACAAGTAAACATCTACACGTTTAACAAGTAAACATCTGCACGTTTAACAAGTAAACATCTGCACGTTTAACAAGTAAACATCTGCACATTTAACAAGTAAACATCTGCACATTTAACAAGTAAACATCTGCACGTTTAACAAGTAAACATCTGCACGTTTAACAAGTAAACATCTACACGTTGCACAAGTAAACATCTACACGTTTAACAAGTAAACATCTGCACGTTTAACAAGTAAACATCTGCACGTTTAACAAGTAAACATATACACGTTTAACAAGTAAACATCTGCACATTTATCAAGTAAACATCTGCACGTTTAACAAGTAAACACCCATCAAGGAAGGTTCCTTGATGCTGTTGAGGGGCTTTTGATCTAGGGAATTGGATGTGTGCTCCACTTCCCTGAATTAAACCTGAATACCTTCCACATCCCCCCCCCACACAGGCGCTGTATTATTCACCGGGTTTAGCATTTCCCCCTTGATTATAATAATAACAAGTAAACATCTGCACGTTTACCAAGTAAATATCTGCACGTTTAACAAATAAACATCTGCATGTTTAACAAGTAAACATCCGAACGTTTAAGGTAAAGCAAGTAACTTATTCCTACTTTCGCTGTTAATATTGAGAAACAAAATATAGATGAGTACCTCCTTAAGTTTCCAAGTTAATAACATTCAAGGGGTAACTATATATATATATATATATATATATATATATATATATATATATATATATATATATATATATATATATATATATATATATATATATATATATATATATATATATATATATATATATATATATATATATATATATACATATAATAGTGACTAAAACGTTCTAAACGACTCTTTTTAATTATTGAAACGAGCGTAGGAAGAAGGAGGCTGTGGGCTGGTGTTTACAAATGTGTGTAATGGCTTGATCATCTGTTGCCTGTACACATGTTCCGCTCCGCCAGGAGCGGAACATGTAGCGAGGCGTGATTACTAGTGGAGGGAGGGAGAGAGAGAGAGAGAGAGCGAGAGCGAGAGAGAGAGAGAGAGAGCGAGAGAGAGAGAGAGAGAGAGAGAGAGAGAGAGAGAGAGAGAGAGAGAGAGAGAGAGAGAGAGAGAGAGAGAGACAGAGAGAGAGAGCCCGGCAGTAGCGGCGGGCAGCCTCGCGTAGATCAATAGAGATTATAATGTGGTACAGTGTCCTCAGTCACTGTTTATCTCAGCTACCACACCAGTGTTCTCAGTCACTGTTTATCTCAGTTACCACACCAGTGTCCTCAGTCACTGTTTATCTCAGCTACCACACCAGTGTCCTCAGTCACTGTTTATCTCAGCTACCACACCAGTGTCCTCAGTCAGTTTATCTCAGCTACGACACCAGTGTCCTCAGTCACGGTTTATCTCAGCTACCACACCAGTGTCCTCAGTCACTGTTTATCTCAGCTACCACACCAGTGTCCTCAGTCACTGTTTATCTCAGCTACCACACCAGTGTCCTCAGTCACTGTTTATCTCAGCTACCACACCAGTGTCCTCAGTCACGGTTTATCTCAGCTACCACACCAGTGTCCTCAGTCACTGTTTATCTCAGCTACCACACCAGTGTCCTCAGTCACTGTTTATCTCAGCTACCACACCAGTGTCCTCAGTCACTGTTTATCTCAGCTACCACACCAGTGTCCTCAGTCACGGTTGATCTCAGCTACCACACCAGTGTCCTCAGTCACTGTTTATCTCAGCTACCACACCAGTGTCCTCAGTCACTGTTTATCTCAGCTACCACACCAGTGTCCTCATTCACGGTTTATCTCAGCTACCACACCAGTGTCCTCAGTCACTGTTTATCTCAGCTACCACACCAGTGTCCTCAGTCACTGTTTATCTCAGCTACCACACCAGTGTCCTCATTCACTGTTTATCTCAGCTACCACACCAGTGTCCTCAGTCACTGTTTATCTCAGCTACCACACCAGTGTCCTCAGTCACTGTTTATCTCAGCTACCACACCAGTGTCCTCAGTCACTGTTTATCTCAGCTACCACACCAGTGTCCTCAGTCACGGTTTATCTCAGCTACCACACCAGTGTCCTCAGTCACTGTTTATCTCAGCTACCACACCAGTGTCCTCAGTCACTGTTTATCTCAGCTACCACACCAGTGTCCTCATTCACGGTTTATCTCAGCTACCACACCAGTGTCCTCAGTCACTGTTTATCTCAGCTACCACACCAGTGTCCTCAGTCACTGTTTATCTCAGCTACCACACCAGTGTCCTCATTCACTGTTTATCTCAGCTACCACACCAGTGTCCTCAGTCACTGTTTATCTCAGCTACCACACCAGTGTCCTCAGTCACTGTTTATCTCAGCTACCACACCAGTGTCCTCAGTCACTGTTTATCTCAGCTACTACACTAGTGTCCTCAGTCACTGTTATCTCAGTTACAACGTAATATACAGTGTCCTCAGTCATTTTTTATCTCAGCTACCTGACCAGTGTCCTCAGTCACTGTTTATGTAAGCTGTCTTGTGTCAGGGTAGAGAGAGTAGGGGTAATAACGGGAGTGGGTTGTTCTTCCCCAGCCTGTAGTATAGTTCCTCCCCAGCCTGTAGTATAGTTCCTCCCCAGCCTGTAGTATAGTTCCTCCCCAGCCTGTAGTATAGTTCCTCCCCAGCCTGTATCATGGTTCCTCCCCAGCCTGTAGTATAGTTCCTTCCCAGCCTGTAGTATAGTTCCTCCCCAGCCTGTAGTATAGTTCCTCCACAGCCTGTAGTATAGTTCCTCCCCAGCCTGTATCATGGTTCCTCCCCAGCCTGTAGTATAGTTCCTCCCCAGCCTGTAGTATAGTTTCCTCCCCAGCCTGTAGTATAGTTCCTCCCCAGCCTGTAGTATAGTTCCTCCCCAGCCTGTAAAATGGTTTCTCCTCTGCCCCTTTCATGGTTCATTCCTTATCCTCATTGTATTTATATTTACTCTCTCACTCCCTTCACCCCTCACTATTTACTCCCTCACTCCCCTCACCCCTCACTATTTACTCTCTCACTCCCCTCACCCCTCACTATTTACTCCCTCACTCCCCTCACCCCTCACTATTTACTCCCTCACTTCCCTCAACCCTCACTATTTACTCCCTCACTCCCCTCACCCCTCACTATTTACTCCCTCACTCCCCTCAACCCTCACTATTTACTCCCTCACTCCCCTCAACCCTCATTATTTACTCCCTCACTCCCCTCAACCCTCACTATTTACACCCCCACTCCCCTCAACCCTCACTATTTACTCCCTCACTCCCCTCAACCCTCACTATTTACTCCCTCACTCCCCTCAGTCCTTACTATTTACTCCCTCACTCCCCTCAACCCTCACTATTTACTCCCTCACTCCCCTCAGCCCTCACTATTTACTCCCTCACTCCCCTCAACCCTCACTATTTACTCCCTCACTCCCCTCAGCTCTCACTATTCATTCCCGCACTCCACTCAGCCCTCACTGTTTACTCTCTCACTCCCTCACCCCTCTCTATTTACTCCCTCACTCCCCTCAGCCCTCACTATTTACTCCCTCACTCCCCTCTGCCTTCACTATCTACTCCCTCACTCCCTTCAACCCTCACTATTTACTCCCTCAGCATTCACTATTTACTCCCTCAGCATTCACTATTTACTCCCTCACTCCCCTTGGCCATCACTATTTACTCCCTCACTCCACTCAGCCCTTACTATTTACTCCCTCACTCCCTTCAACCCTCACTATTTACTCCCTCACTCCCCTCAGCCATCACTATTTATTCTCTCACTCCCCTCAGCCCTCACTATTTATTTCCTCACTCCCCTCAGCCCTCACTATTTACTCCCTCACTCCCTCACCCCTCTCTATTTACTCCCTCACTCTCATCAGCCCTCACTATTTACTCCCTCACTCCCCTCAGCCTTCTCTATCTACTCACTCCCCTCAGCCTTCACTGTTTACTCCCTCACTCCCCTCGGCCCTCACTATTTACTCCCTCACTCCCCTCGGCCGTCACTATTTACTCCCTCACTCCCCTCAGCCTTCACTATTTATTCCCTCACTCCCTTCGGCCCTCACTATTTACTCCTTCACTCCCTTAAACCTCACTATTTACTCCCTCACTCCCCTCGGACCTCACTATTTACTCCCTCACTCCCCTCAGCCCTTACTATTTACTCCCTCACTCCCTTCAACCCTCACTATTTACTCCCTCACTCCCCTCAGCCCTCACTATTTATTCCCTCACTCCCTTCAACCCTCACTATTTACTCCCTTTCTCCCCTCAACCCTCACTATTGAATCCCTCACTCCCCTCAGCCTTCACTATCTACTCACTCCCTCAGCCTTCATTATTTACTCCCTCACTCCCCTCGGCCCTCACTATTTCCTCCCTCACTCCTCTCAGCCTTCATTATTTACTCCCTCACTCCCCTCGGCCCTCACTATTGACTCCCTCACTCCCCTCAGCCCTCACTATTTACTCCCTCACTCCCTCTCCCGTCTCTATTTACTCCCTCACTCACCTCAGCCCTCACTATTTCCTCCCTCACTCCTCTCAGCCTTCACTATCTACTCCCTCACTCCCCTCAGTCTTCACTATTTACTCCGTCACTCCCATCGGCCCTCACTATTTACTCCCTCACTCCCATCAGCCCTTACTATTTACTCCCTCACTCCCCTCAGCCCTCACTATTTACTCCCTCACTCCCTCTCCCCTCTCTATTTACTCCCTCACTCCCCTCAGCCCTCACTATTTAATACCTCACTCCCCTCAGCCTTCACTATTTACTCCCTCACTCCCCTCAGCCTTCACTATTTGCTCCCTCACTCCCCTCAACCCTCACTATTTACTCCCTCACTCCCCTCAGCCTTCACTATTTACTCCCTCATTCCCTTCGGCTCTCACTATTTACTCACTCACTCCCCTCAGCCTTCACTATTTACTCCCTCACTCCCCTCAGCCTTCACTATTTAGTCCCTAACTCCCATCAGCCTTCACTATATACTCCCTCACTCCCCTCAGCCTTCACTGTTTACTCCCTCACTCCATTCAGCCTTCACTATTTACTTTCTCACGCCCCTCAGCCTTCACTATTTACTCCCTCACTCCTCCCCTCAGCCTTCACTATTTGCTCCCTCACTCCCCTCAGCCTTTACTATTTACTCCCTCACTCCCCTCAGCCGTCACTATCTACTCCCTCACTCCCTTCAGCCTTCACTATTTACTCCCTCACTCCCCTCAGTCTTCACTATTTACTCCCTCACTCCCCTCAGCTTTCACTGTTTACTCCCTCCCCACCTCGGACCTCACTATTTGCTCCCTCACTCCCCTCAGCTCTCACTATTTACTTCCTCACTCCCCTCAGCCCTCACTATTTACTCCCTCACTCCCCTCAGCCTTCACTATTTAGTCCCTAACTCCCCTCAGCCTTCACTGTATACTCCCTCACTCCCCTCAGCCTTCACTATTTACTTTCTCACTCCCCTCAGCCTTCACTATTTACTCCCTCACTCCCCTCAGCCTTCACTATTTACTCCCTCACTCCCCTCAGCCCTCACTATTTACTCCCTCACTCCCCTCAACCCTCACTATTTACTCCCTCACTCCCCTCAACCCTCACTATTTACTCCCTCACTCCCCTCAGCCTTCACTATTTACTCCCTCATTCCCTTCGGCTCTCACTATTTACTCACTCACTCCCCTCAGCCTTCACTATTTACTCCCTCACTCCCCTCAGCCTTCACTATTTAGTCCCTAACTCCCATCAGCCTTCACTATATACTCCCTCACTCCCCTCAGCCTTCACTATTTACTCCCTCACTCCATTCAGCCTTCACTATTTACTTTCTCACGCCCCTCAGCCTTCACTATTTACTCCCTCACTCCTCCCCTCAGCCTTCACTATTTACTCCCTCACTCCCCTCAGCCTTTACTATTTACTCCCTCACTCCCCTCAGCCGTCACTATTTACTCCCTCACTCCCTTCATCCTTCACTATTTACTCCCTCACTCCCCTCAGTCTTTACTATTTACTCCCTCACTCCCCTCAGCTTTCACTGTTTACTCCCTCCCCACCTCGGACCTCACTATTTGCTCCCTCACTCCCCTCAGCTCTCACTATTTACTTCCTCACTCCCCTCAGCCTTCACTATTTACTCCCTCACTCCCCTACGCCTTCACTATTTAGTCCCTAACTCCCCTCAGCCTTCACTATATACTCCCTCACTCCCCTCAGCCTTCACTATTTACTCACCTCACTCCCTTCAGCCTTCACTATTTACTTTCTCACTCCCCTCAGCCTTCACTATTTACTCCCTCACTCACCTCAGCCTTCACTATTTACTCCCTCACTCCCCTCAGCCTTTACTATTTACTCCCTCACTCCCCTCAGCTTTCACTATTTACTCCCTCACTCCCATCAGCCCTCACTATTTACTCCCTCACTCCCCTCAGCCCTCACTATTTACTCCCTCACTCCCCTCAGCCCTCACATCTCTCTTTACAACCCACCAGACAGTTTTTATCCAAAATTTAAACAAAATTTTAACTCTGAACTCTTAATGGAGGCTGCGAGGCTCCACCCAGCACATAACTCTCAAACCTCATCTTTCCTATTATATATATATAAATATATGTATATATATATATATATATATATATATATATATATATATATATATATATATATATATATATATATATATATATATATATATATATATATATATATATATGTATATATATATGTCGTGCCGAATAGGCAGAATTTGCGATCTTGGCTTAAATAGCAACGCTCATCTTGCCATATAGGACAAATGAAAATTTATGTTTGCAAAAAATTTCGCCAAAATCATTCTGAACCTAACGAAAAAAATATATTTCACTGTGTTTGTTTAGTATAAAATTATTGTAAACAAATCTAAAATATATTTAGTTGGGTTAGGCTAAAATAAATTGTTCTTGTTGTAATAAGGTTAGGTAAGTTTTCTAAGTTCCTTTTGGTGCAAAATTTTAATTTTTTACATTAACATTAATGAAAAAAACATATTTTTAAACGTATAGGAGAAAATTTTAGGAAGGACTTAATTTTAAATGAGTTCTTGCTAGTTGACCAGTTTTACATATTCGGCACGACATATATATATATATATATATATATATATATATATATATATATATATATATATATATATATATATATATATATATATATATATTGTTTTCTTATATATATATATATATATATATATATATATATATATATATATATATATGTGTGTGTGTGTGTGTGTGTGTGTGTGTGTGTATGTGTGTGTGTGTGTATGTGTGTGTGTGTGTGTGTGTGTGTGTGTGTGTGCATTATGCATGGGAGTTTTTGCCAAATAAGCAGAGATTTTTTTTGCTATAAATCTGCTAAAATCAGTCTAATACAGAAACACACAGACACAGACCAAAGCATCTAGTGAAACACGCGGATATAGGCAGAGAAATATCGCTGTGTGACTAACAAGAGCAATGAACTAGAGACCCGTCCTCTTAATCCGTTACACCATGTATAATTACGCCGAAGTTCTTCTCTAAGTTTATTTACACGTTTCCGTGGATGTGTTGGTATTTACACTGTTCAGGCTGGACATAAGGGAGGTGAACGAAAGAGCCGAGATTCATACTGGAAATGTACCGAACTATGAGTGGAAACCATAATGACTAGCAGCCCCCTGGGTGCCCGAGGTGTTGAGGCATAGTGGAGTAATGGGGAGTTACTGTAAGGAGATTTTCAAACGAGGACTCTCTTACTTCTACTGGAGTAAGGATCAAGAGCCTTGAACCACGGATGTTAGTACAGTGTTCTATATATGTGCCTATAGCGTCCCCGCTTTTCACCGGGTTTATTCTACACTTCGTGCCATATCTCTCACTCCAGTACATTATTCAAGCAATATGTACAGCGGAGATCTGGCCCAAAAATATTTTTAGCATATACATTCTATTATCTTTTTTTCTTCTCTGCTCCTGAGTACATTTTTAGGCATTCCCAGTAATCTAGATGTTTAACTGACTGGGCTGGCAGTACACGATCAGCATGCCAACTTGTGTGTTTATAAGGAGCTGTGAACACAGGATAAAACTCCAGACGTGAGGGTACAAGTGACTAGTACAGTGCTATCACTGACGTGACTAAGTTTCAGAGTTCCCATAGTTCACTCTGTCATTCACTTGGCCTTGGCTGCATTTGTCTAATTGTGTTCAATGAATGACAGGTCACCTGACATTATTATTCCCAGGTCTTTCACATGTTCTTTTCCTCCTACTAGATGATCTGCTTGAAATTTTTTTTTTTTTTTTTTAGTTAATTTTTTTCACATCTAAGAAATTGAAATTTATTCTTTTATTAGCATTTTCCTCTGTCCTCTGGAAGACTTTTTAACCCGGTGGGTTAGCCACCCAGGATAATCCAAGAAAGCCAGTGCGTCATCGACGGATTGTCTGTCTTATTGCCATTGGCGGTCCTCAATCTTGTCCCCCAGGATGCGGACCACACCTGTCTACTAGCACCCAGGTATCTACTTGCTTGCTAGGTGAATGGGGACAGTAGGTATAAGGAAATGCGCCCAATGTTTCCACCTTTGCAGAATATCGAACCGCGGACACTCTTTGTGTGAGACGAGAGCGTTGCCAACCGAGCCACGAGATTGATTTTTCTTTTCCTTGTCGTCTACTGAGGCGACTCTCATACATATTTTGGAATCATCCTCGAAAGACGGTACGAAGCTGTGTTTATTATAGCCGATGTTGGTGTAGATGGTAGTTGAATATGCTGTAGCGATACCTTACAGGTTACATAGAAACATGTAGACTAGAACTGGCTGTATTGGCTAAGTGGGTACATTAGGTGGGGGCGAGTAGGGCAGCCCGGAGCCAAGATATCCAGTTAGAAGAGTCTGTTGTCCGGCAGGTCTCTCAGCAGTGAGAATGAGTGCTGTAGGCGAGGGTAGACCTAGGTGCCTGCCCTCTGCTAGACACTGCCAAAACTAGGCCGTAGGCAAGCAATTCCCTCTAGTGGGAGGTATGTGAAACAGAATCTAAGTTTATTGTGAGGATAAGAAGGAAGTCATGGTGCCAGCACAGTGCCTCGGACTAATGAGGTTTTTAATTTCCTGAGAATGTGTTCTTTACTGTCACTGTGTTCTCTGAGACACTCAAGTGCTCTTTTTCCCTGTTGACTTTATTTTGTGAGATGTTACTTCATGGGTAGGTATGAAGCGCAGGGAGGAAGGTCATGGGTGGATGATAGAGGTGGAGGGCAGGGGTGGAGGGCAGGGGTGGAGGGCAGGAGTGGAGGTCATGGGTGGAGGGTAAGGGTGGAGGTCAGGAGTGGAGGGTAGGGGTGGAGGTCAGGGGTGGAGGGCAAGTGTGGAGGGCAAAGGGCTACATGCAATGGTGGGATATGTAGCAGGTGGAGAGGGTAAAAGGAGGGGGTAACCGGAGAGAGGGAGGGAGGAAGGGAGGGTTAGTGTTAGAGGGGGGGGTGGCTGGTCAGAGGGTCACGCTAGAGTGACCCTTCCTGGCTCCTCACCTTAACAACCCGACTCATTAGTTGCACTTCCGGTGACAGGTGTGAGGGAGGGGGCAGAGGAGGGGAATGGGAGGAAGAGGGGAAGGGGATAGGGAGGGGAATAGTTTTTTTTTGCAATGATCGGAGTGTTATGTAGCTGTAATTTGGGAAGGGAAAGATGGGGGTGGCAGTGATTGGAGAGGGGAGTGTGGGTGGCAGAGATTGGGAGGGTTTAATGGCAGAAATTAGGGAAGGGCAATTGGGGAATTTACGTGACTGAGATTGGAGAAGGGAGTTTAGGTGGGAAAGACTGGAGAAGGGAGTGTATATTTTTTTATTAATCACAACTGGATACACTAGCTGTGTGTTACTACCTTATTCAATATGAAAGTCGCACAATGACAACACAAGCTACTAATGTTTTCCTGTCACAACACATTACAAATGATGTGTCTCATACATAGTGTTGAAATCTGTTAGCCTGAGCTGGGAGACTTCACTAGGGTATTTAAGATATCGTTAAGTATTCCACAGAGGGCTCGGTGGGTATTCCCTCAGTGTACGGGCATTGTATTTCCCACCTCCAGAACTACAACATCCTCACCCATCCATTTCTCACTCTCTGGGACATTCTTAAATCCGGCCAAGATTTATAAACCCTTTTAGTCCTCCCTTCTTGCTTCATACTTTCTACATGACTGATCCATTTTGTCAACTCCTCTTTACTCTCTGAATTATATACATCATACTTATGTCAGATGATCTGTCATTTGAAAAACACAATAAAGTAAATGCAGCCAAGACCAGGAAAAACGACAGGATGGATTATGCAACCTGTAATTTTAATCAGACATGACAACACTGTTGTAAAAGCAATCAAATGGGTGACTGTTGGAGGCGCCTTCAACAGTAGTAATCCGACTGTGTCTCGAGACTCACGCAGTAGCTGTCCGTTGTCTATTAGTAAAGCAAATATTTTTTTCTCCTGTTGTCTTATATTTATAGTTCTCCTGTTGCTGTATGTTATAATTTATTATTTTTATTGATACTGAACAGTCTAATCTATCATTTCCTAACCTAACTTAGAAATGTGCTGCAAACTGCATGTGAAGAAGTGACTTGAGAACTTTGGAAATAACAAAGGCAGTGCCAGTGATGGTGTTTTACAGAGCACTTGTACTCACACGGCTGGGAGATTGTTGTGTACTCTCAGCAGTTTTCAAGGCAGGACAGGGAGAGAGAGAGAGAGAGAGAGAGAGAGAGAGAGAGAGAGAGAGAGAGAGAGAGAGAGAGAGAGAGAAGCTGGAAGATGTACAGAGGTCGTATTCTGCCTATATAGTCAATAAAACATCTATACAAGTGGGATGTCCTGGAAGATAGATACCTAATAATACACACATGAAAGATACCTAATAATACACACATGGAAGATACCTAATAATACACACATGGAAGATACCTAATAATACACACATGGAAGATACCTAATAATACACACATGGAAGATACCTAATAATACACACATGGAAGATACCTAATAATACACACATGGAAGATACCTAATAATACACACATGGAAGATACCTAATAATACACACATGGAAGATACCTAATAATACACACATGGAAGATACCTAATAATACACACATGAAAGATACCTAATAATACACACATGGAAGATACCTGATAATACATACATAGAAAATACCTGATAATACATACATAGAATATACCTGATAATACATACATGGAATATATATCTGATAATGCGTACTTAAAGGCCTCATCCTAACCTATACACTGCTCTAAGAGCTTACTGGATTAAACGGTATTGGAGATGTAGAATAAACGCAGTGAAGAGGGAGCCAGTAGTACAATTAGAGAACACTATGTCAATATCCGTGACACCAGACTCAACATTCCTCCAGCAGACATCAGAAACGTTGTCGATACCAAGAAGTTCTCAAGAAGTTGGGCAGCTTCCTGCTGGTCATGGACCGGGCCGCGGTCCATGACCAGCACCACCACCACCACCACCATTACCACCATTACCTCCACCACCACCACCATCACCACCACCACCACCATTACCACCATTACCACCACCACCACCACCACCACCACCACCACCACCACCACCACCACCACCATCACCACCACAATCACCACCACTATCATCATCACCACCACCATCACCAATACCACCACCATCACCAAAACCACCATCACCACCACCACCGCCTCCACTATCACCACCACCAAAATCATCACCACCAATACCATCACCACCATCACCACTACAATCACCACCACTATCACTATCACCACCACCATCACCACCACCACCACCATCACCACCACCACCACCACCATCACCACCACCACCGCCTCCACTATCACCACCACCACAATCACCACCACCATCACCACCATCACCACCACCATCACCACCATCACCACCACCACCACCACCATCACCACCACCACCACCACTATCACCACCACCACAATCACCACCACCATCACCACCACCACCACCATCACCACCACCACCACCACCATCACCACCACCACCACCACCACCATCACCACAACCACCGCCTCCACTATCACCACCACCACAATCACCACCACCATCACCACCACCATCACCACCACCATCACCACCATCACCACCACCACCATCACAACCACCACCGCCTCCACTATCACCATCACCACAATCACTACCACTATCACCATCACCACCACCATCACCACCACCGCCAACATCACCATCACTACCACCACCGCCTACACTAACACCACCACCACCACCACCACCACCAGGAAGACAGAGGTCATGGCCTGGTGACCACACAGGTTGCTCTGATTTGTGTCGTTTATTGGATTTCCATAATTAGTTATCTGGTGGCACGTGAAATCAGCACGCCCATACCCACGCCCACACCCACGACCGCGCCCCCATCCCCGCCTGCGCTAACGCAAGTTAGCACTAACACCCCCACACTGACACCCCCTCACTAACACCCCCACACTAACATACCCACACTAACACACCCACACTAACACCTCCACACTAACACTCCCTCACTAACACCCCCACACTAACACCCCCGCACTAACACACCCACAATAACACACCCACACGAACACACCCCACACTAACACACCCACACCAACACACCCACACTAACACCCCCACACTAACACTCCCTCACTAAAACTCCCACACTAACACCTCCACACTAACACTACCACACTAACACCCCCACACCAACACCTCCACACTAAAACCCACACACTAACACTCCCTTACTAACACCCTCACACTAACACCCCCACACTAACACCCCCACACTAACATCCCCACACTAACACCCCCACAATAGCACCCGCACACTAACACCCCCACAATAGCACCCGCACACTAACACCCCCACACTAACACCCACACACTAACACTCCCTTACTAACACCCTCACACTAACAACCCAACACTAACACCCCACACTAACACCCGCACACTAACACCCCCACACTAACACCCCCACATTAACACCCCCACAATAACACCCCCACACTAACACCCCACACTAATACCCGCACACTAACACACCTTCACTAACACTCCCACACTAATACCGCCACACTAGCACCCCCACACTAATACCCTCCACACTAACACCCCCACACTAACACCCTACACTAACACCCCCACACTATAACCTCCACACTAACACCTCCACACTAATACCCCCACACTAATACCCCCACAGTCATGCCCCCACACTAACACCCCCACACTAATACTCTTACATTAATACCCCACACTAACTCCCCCACACTAATACCCTCACACTAACAACCCCACACTAATACCCCCACACTAAAATCCCCAAACTAATACCCCCACACTAACACCCTCACACTAATACCTTTACACTAATACCCCCACACTAACACCCCACACTAATACCCCCACACTAACACCCCCACCCAAATGCCCCCACACTAACACCCCCACACTAATACTCCCACACTAATACCCCCAAACTAACACCCCCACACTAACACCCCCACACTAACACCCCCACATCAATACCCCCACACTAATACCCCCACACTAATACCCCCACAATAACACCTCCACACTAATACCCCGACACTAATACCCCACACTAATACCCCCACACTAACACCCTCACACTAATACCCCCACACTAACACCCCCTCACTAATACCCTTACACTAATACCCCCACACTAACACCCCCACACTAATACCCCCACAGTAACACCCCCACACTAACACTCCCACACTAATACCCCCACACTAACATCCTCACACTATCACCCCCAAACTAATACCCCCATACTAATACCCTCACACTAATACCCCCACACTAACACCTCCACACTAATACCTACACACTAATACCCCTACACTAACACCCCCACACTTATACCCCCACACTAATATAACCACACTAATAACCGGACACTAACACCCCCACACTGACACCCCGACACTGTCACCCCCACACTGGCAACCCTACACTATCACTCCCACACTGTCACCCCGACACTAACACCCCCACACTGTCACCCCGACACTTACACCCCCACACTAACACCCCCACACTAATACCCCAACACTAACACCCCCACACTAACACCCCCACACTAACACCCCCACACTAACACCCCCACACTAACACCCCCACACTAACACCCCCACACATCTATAATTGCATGTACTCTGATAGTTGAACTTGTAATTATTAAGGTGAGCTGCTGTGATATACACAAGTTACACCAGAAACTCTGATCTTAGTCAGTCATAAAAATATTTGTTTCAACTTAACAAAATTTCAGTTGCTCACCAGAGGCAACACTATACATTACAATTTATACATTAAAATTTACCTATTATAATTTGTCTTAATAATGATATATATATATATATATATATATATATATATATATATATATATATATATATATATATATATATATATATATATATATATATATATATATATATATATATATATATATATATATATATATATATATATATATATATATATATATATATATATATATATATATATATATATATATATATATATATATATATATATATATATATATATATATATATATATATATATATATATATATATACGCAGAACAACCACTGTGATAAAAATAGTGAAATTACAAGTGCTTTCGTGACTTCTCACATTATCAGGGAACTATAAAAATAAAACATCAACAGGAAGGCATATAAGGACACGACTACACTTTACAGTCACGTCACAACAAGACTACACCTCACAGTCACGTCACAACAAGACTACACCTCACAGTCACGTCACAACAAGACTACACCTCACAGTCACGTCACAACAAGACTACACCTCACAGTCACGTCACAACAAGACTACACCTCACAGTCGCGTCACAACACCCGACTCTGTGAAACACAACTGACACTCTACCCAAGCATTAAGTTTTTTTACTTGTCTAATGTATCTTGAAGTCTTCCCAAATTTTATTAATTATAAATGAATTCAATTTATATAAACCAAACGGAATGTTTATATTATTTTCAAAACAACTTCTTATGAAACAAGATTCAATTATATTTCTGTCGACCATGGACTTGCTTGATACAACTTTCTCAACTTTTTGAAAATCAATTGGATGGTTAAAATCTCTCACATGAATAAATAGAGCATTGGAATCTTGTCCAGTTCTAATGCTATATTTATGCTGTTTTAATCTATGTTCGAGACTTTTACCAGTTTGACCGTAATAAACTTTATCGCAAATTTTACAAAGAATCTTATAGACACATCTGTCAGCATTTTGGAGGGAATTCTTTATCAAAAGTTTTTTAGTGTATCAAGATTTCTAAATACAACTTTGATATTAAAAGTCTTAAGAAGAGAAGGCATATCAACCAAGTTTTCATGGTAAGGGAGAACCAACATATTTTTAGTTGAATAAGGCTGGTTGTCCCTTTTTGGGTTGTAAAAAGTATTTCTGGCAATTTTAAAGATTTATCAATTAAGTTTCTTGGGTATTTTAGATCATTAGCTATTTCATAATTTTTTGAGATTTCTTCATCTATGAATTCTGGACTGCAAATACGCAAAGCTGCAGCAGTTATTTGGTTGATGTGCGCCTCAGGAGATATGCTCGGTATGATGCCTCTGACCTCTTAGACTGCGGTCATCTTTGTCCTTCCCCAAGCTTCATAACTTTGCACTTGCTAGGGTTAAACTTCATGAGCCATTTGTCGGACCAAAATTGCAAAATGTCCAGATCCCTTTGTAGGCTTACCTGATCCTCGTTCGCTTGTATTCTCCTCATTAGCTTTACATCGTCGGCAGACAGGGACACTTCTGACTCTATCCCTTCCGTCATGTCATTCACATATACAAGAAACAGCACCGGACCTAGGATGAACCCTTGCAGAACCCCATTCGACATATGCACCCACTATGACACCTCGTCTCGGACTGACACATGCTGTTTCCTGCCTGTCAGATATTCCTTGATCCATCGCAGTACTTTCCCTCTTATTCCTGCCTGCTCCTCTGGTTTTCAACCGGTCTCGTGTGTGGTACTGTGTCGAAAGCCTTCTTACAGTACAAGAAGATTCACTCTACCAATCCCTCTCTCTACCGTCTTACTTCTGTTACCTTGTCATAGAAGTCCAGTAGGTTCGTGATACAGGATTTTCCTTCCCTGAAACCGTGCTGGTTGTCATGAATTAGTCCATTCAGTTCTAGGTGCTACACCACTCTTTTCCTGATAATCTTCTCCATAATTATACTTACAATACATGTCAGTGACACTGGTCTATAATTTAGTGCACCTGTCTGTCTCCTTTCTTAAATATTTGGATTACATTCACTGTCTTCCAAACTTCAGGCAGTTGCCGTTTCGATAGATTTACTGAAAATTGATGTCAGTGGTACACACAGTGTATCTGCTCCCTCTCTCAGGACCCAAGGAGAGATATTATCTGGGCCCGTCGCCTTTGAGGTATCTAGTTTCCCTAGCAGCTTCTTCACCTCTACCTCGGTTGGTGCACCCTACTACCTGGGAGCCTTTTTATCTCCACTGTGAATACCTCCATGATTCATGAACTGAGCTCTTCACATACTTCCTGGTCGTTCTTTGTGAGCTCCTCTCTTTCCTTCTTCAACATGATTACTGTATCCTTTACTGTTGTTTTCCTCCTGATGTGGCTGTAAAATAACTTTGGGTCAGATTTGGCTTTTGAATCTGTCATTTTCGTATTGACGCTGGGCTTCTCTCCTTATCCAAGCATATTTATTTCTGGCTCTTCTGCTCAACTCCATGTTTTCCTGGTTTTTATGCCTTCTATACTTTTTCCATGTTCTAGCACATTTGGCTTTGGGCTCTCCACACCTCTTGGTAAATTATGGGCTAACTCTGTTCTTCCCATTGTTCTTGTTGCCCTAAGATGCGAACTTCTCCACCTCCTCCCGGCACTTTGTGGTCACATGTTCCATCATTTCATTTACTGCCTTTCCCTCTAGCTCCCTTTCCCACTGTACCTCATGTAGGAATTGTCTCATACTTGTGTAGTACCCTTTTTGGAAGTTTGGCTTCTCGCGTCCTCCTTGTACTGTTTCACTCTCCATTGTTAACTCTACTATGTATTCGAAACCCAACACTACATGGTCACGAGTGCATAGGGTTTTTTCACGTGTGATTTCGTCTATGTCTGAACTGCTCAAGGTTGATGGTTCATCGTCACCTCTTTCTAGTTGTGTCCATAGCATGTTGGTACATGAAGCTGTCTATTACTGCCTGCTGCATCTTGGCTCTCCACGTCTCTGGTCCTCCATGTGGCTCCAGATTCTCCCAGTCAGTCTCTTTATGGTTGAAATCCCCCATGATGAGTAACTTTGCTTGCTCATGTGGGCCCTTCTGGAAGTCTCGGCTAGTGTGTCTGCTATCACTCTGTTGCTCCCATCATATTCCTTTCTTGGCCTACTACTGTTTTGTGGTGGGTTGTACATCACCGCTATCATCACTTTCGATCCCCCAGTATGCAGTGATCTTACTGTGTAGTCATCCGCTACTCCTCTGACTAATTCTCTCATCTCAAAACTCCATTGGTTTCTGATGAGGAGTGCAACTCCTCCTCCCCCTCTGCCCTCCCTGTATTTCTTCAGGATCTGTGAGTGTGTGTGTGTGTGTGTGTGTGTGTGAGTGTGAGTGTGAGTGTGAGTGTGAGTGTGAGTGTGTGTGTGTGTGTGTGTGTGTGTGTGTGTGTGTGTGTGTGTGTGTGTGTGTGTGTGTGTGTGTGTGCGAGTGAGTGAGTGAGTGAGTGAGTGAGTGTGTTTGTGCGTGTGTGAGTGAGTGAGTGTGTGTAACACGTGTAAGTAAGAGGGTGGAGCAGTACACTGGGGTAGTGTGTGAGGTTGGAGAGGATAGAGTAAATCAAGAAAGTGGAGAAAGAGGGAGAGGTGGAGGTTGATAACTGTCTTGTCTACATGCTGGAGTCTTCCTGGACATCTGAACATTTTTGAGTTACTCTCCCTGAGACAGGTGACATCCTCCTTCCCCAAACTTTTCCTCCCTCTTGCTCCATCCTCCTCTCTCATCTTCTCAGATTTAATTATTAACCGATGTTTTCTCGCTTCAGTCTTTGCAAAGAGAATTTGCAATGAGCGTATTTTCTCTTCCTTACCCGTCACTACTATTAAAAAAACTTATTCATTAATTTTATTCACAGTTCCCACCTCTTCCATCCAATCTCATTTTCTTCTCCCAGGTGCCTCCCTGCCTCTCTCCTAAAATCTTGACTTCCTTTAAAACGAGACGCCGTGAAAGCTCCGTGCCTCTGGTCCTTCTCTTCTTGATTATCATCTCCTTCTCTGTTCCCTCGGGGTCTTGTGACATTTCTTTTTCCTTAACATTATTGTCATCCAATGATTATATTTCAGTTGTCGACACAGGTCACTTTTGTCTAACAACTGCATTCACTTTGCTTGTTTAACCTCCACTTAACCTCCACTTGCCGGCCTTACTTACCTCCAGGTCAGGGACTGACGGTCACTGTGATTTGCACTCACAGGTTCTTATTGTGTACCATTTATAATAAAAAGGCGCACGTATTGCGCCTTTTTAATTCTTCAAAAAGAAGATTTGTTTATTTTTAAACCCAAGTCAGATTTTTGTCCCTGGATAAACAAGATATCAGCAGCAAGAAATGCGATCACTTGCTCCCCAAGCCTCTTTCCGTAGGGGTCCACAGCTACATCGTATTGAAGCTCTCGTACCTCTGCCTGTCCCTCCAGGTTATGGATCAGCCTCTGTTGAGAGCCCTTGTCGAAGGTCTTTCTCCTCTCTAGAAATATACAAACAACCCATCCTTCTCTTGCGTGATATTTGTTATTCACTCACAAAACTGCTCAAGGTTCGTGAAGGAGGATTTGTTATCCAGAATCTGTGCATATTTTCTCGTGTAAAAACCCTCTCTCCAGGAGGTCAACCAATCTCTCTCCCATTAACTTTTTTCTTATTTATATAGACACTTACCTATGTTCCTTCATAGATCACTTACTGTAGACACTTACCTACGTTCCTTCATAGATTACTTAGTGTAGACACTTACCTATGTTCCTTCATAGATCACTTAGTGTAGACACTTACCTATGTTCCTTCATAGATCACTTAGTGTAGACACTTACCTATGTTCTTTCATAGATCACTTAGTGTAGACACTTACCTATGTTCCTTTATAGATTACTTAGTGTAGACACTTACCTATGTTCCTTCATAGATCACTTACTGTAGACACTTACCTACGTTCCTTCATAGATTACTTAGTGTAGACACTTACCTATGTTCCTTCATAGATCACTTAGTGTAGACACTTACCTATGTTCTTTCATAGATTACTTAGTGTAGACACTTACCTATGTTCCTTCATAGATCACTTAGTGTAGACACTTACCTATGTTCTTTCATAGATCACTTAGTGTAGACACTTACCTATGTTCCTTTATAGATTACTTAGTGTAGACACTTACCTATGTTCCTTTATAGATTACTTAGTGTAGACACTTGTCTATGTTCCTATGTTCCTCACGGTCTGATTCCACTGCTGACTTTGTCACTGACAAGTCACAGTCGCTCTACCTCAAGAAGTATCCCTTCGATCCCCGTCGGGAAGGAGAACTTGTAACCTACACACCATCGCCTTTACTCTTTCACAATGCTTTCGTATCGTGTAAAGATTAAATCAGCCAGTGGAGTCATAAATAACTAGCCCTTGTTGCCGCTGTAAGGACCTACTTGCAGATCAAATTCACAGCAATCCACTCACCGAAGGACTCCTTTATTGTCGTCTGTACTGACGACAATGAAGCATCAAAACTCATGGACGACACTGCAATGAAGGTTCAATGACAGACAATTCAACGTATCTCCTTCACCTTTTTTGCTGGCGAAACATTTTGCTTTTGTCAAACGTTTGGACAAGAACATCACATCCCTATCAACTGCTAACCTTAAGATCTCTATCGAGGAACAAAATACTTGGGCCTCGATTGACAACATCACCAAAATTTCAACCGCTTCTTCAATGGTCATACTTACTTTTTCCAACATCGATATGGATACTAAAGCGCTTTCTGACGGCCTAGCCATCTCCTGTTACCTTATTCATCCACGACAAATAGAACCAGAACGTTTTGCTCATGTCTCACCCTGCTGGAACTGTTATTCTTACCATCACTCAACGACTGACTGTCCCATTAAAGACAAGAAATTCTGTTCCAACTGCGGTAAAGAAGGTCACGACTTCAAAGCCTGTTGCACCACCAATGCTATTCCAACCTCTCTCAACTGCAAGGGTACTCATCATACCCTTGCAGCCAAATACCCACTAAGGAAGTGCTGACTAAGAAAATCAAAGAAGAAGCTAAGAAGAGCTTCTCCAAATCGCCGACATATGCCGCCATAACCAAACTACAGTTCGATACCAAGAAAATTTTTCAAGCTACACAACAGCCATCTCTATCTAGCACCTCCCTCTCCCCACTTCCGGACGCGGCTCCCTCCAAGGTGCTGTATTGTATGGTGTATGTGCACCTTGTGAATGCAACCAACCAAGGCACATTCAACACCACCACCAATGAACTATTCGGACTTAACAACATGCCTGCCTTTCTTTTTCCCAGACTGCACATCTTCAGCTGACATCCTCAGGATTCTTTCTAACGTCGTTAACTTCACTGCCCAAGTAACTGTTCCTGCACATTACACAACCTACGACACCACCGCTCATGCTGTCTCGACCCCGCCACCACCGCCTCCCAACCCGATGTTATACCACCAGTACACCTCTCCACTTCTCCTGTAGACCCTCAGTCACCGGCTAGCACCATGGTAGACTCGTCTACTGAATGCACGTCAGAAGAAGATATTGACGAGTCTAGCACACCAACATGGGAAAGCCTCATCCTCTACACTGTTCCATCAAACGCTGACACCATGACCTGCACTAAACTCTACATAGGCCTCGGTGTAGGAACTGTCAAGTTTACCTGCGAACAAGCTCATCACTTCACACCCAAGTTCTGGAGTTCCTCAATCCTCTACGATTCACCTTAGGAAACAACACAAAACTTTACCACGTCTCTAGGAGCAGCTTCATGAAATCTGAGAATGGCTATTCTACAAATCTGTCACCTTAATCACGTCAAATAACACCACCGGTATGCTGCCCTTTGATGTTCCTACCTTCCTGCCCTGTCCTGCGGCCAGCTTGTCAAGGCTGAAGACCTTCAACCTCCACAAGATCATCACAACTGGGTTTTCTCTTCCTGATTCTTAAGTCCCGCGAGCGCCGAGCTCCTGGATTAAGCACTGGCACTTTCTCTACGACTGTGGACACTCATCTCCAACGCTATTCTTCACCCGTCCCGTCTTCCCAGCTCACCCTACATGGGGTCTTACTTGGACTTGCTTGTCTTGTCTTATCCTTCATAGATCACTTAGTGTAGACACCTGACTATGTTCCTTCATAGATCACTTAGTGTAGACACCTGTCTATGTTCCTTCATAGATCACTTAGTGTAGACACCTGTCTATGTTCCTTCATAGATCACTTAGTGTAGACACCTGTCTATGTTCCTTCATAGATCACATAGTGTAGACACCTGTCTATGTTCCTTCATAGATCACTTAGTGTAGACACCTGTCTATGTTCCTTCATAGATCACTTAGTGTAGACACCTGTCTATGTTCCTTCATAGATCACTTAGTGTAGACACCTGTCTATGTTCCTTCATAGATCACTTAGTGTAGACACCTGTCTATGTTCCTTCATAGATCACTTAGTGTAGACACCTGTCTATGTTCCTTCATAGATCACTTAGTGTAGACACCTGTCTATGTTCCTTCATAGATCACTTAGTGTAGACACCTGCCTATGTTCCTTCATAGATCACTTAGTGTAGACACTTGTCTATGTTCCTTCATAGATCACTTAGTGTACACACCTGTCTATGTTCCTTCATAGATCACTTAGTGTAGACACCTGTCTATGTTCCTTCATAGATCACTTAGTGTAGACACCTGTCTATGTTCCTTCATAGATCACTTAGTGTAGACACCTGTCTATGTTCCTTCATAGATCACTTAGTGTAGACACTTGTCTATGTTTAGTGTAGACCTTCATAGATCACTTAGTGTAGACACCTGTCTATGTTCCTTCATAGATCACTTAGTGTAGACACCTGTCTATGTTCCTTCATAGATCACTTAGTGTAGACACCTGTCTATGTTCCTTCATAGATCACTTAGTGTAGACACCTGTCTATGTTCCTTCATAGATCACTTAGTGTAGACACCTGTCTATGTTCCTTCATAGATCACTTAGTGTAGACACCTGTCTATGTTCCTTCATAGATCACTTAGTGTAGACACCTGTATGTTCCTTCATAGATCACTTAGTGTAGACACTTGTCTATGTTCCTTCATAGATCACTTAGTGTAGTCTATGTTCCTTCATAGATCACTTAGTGTAGACACCTGCCTATGTTCCTTCATAGATCACTTAGTGTAGACACCTGTCTATGTTCCTTCATAGATCACTTAGTGTAGACACCTGTCTATGTTCCTTCATAGATCACTTAGTGTAGACACCTGTCTATGTTCCTTCATAGATCACTTAGTGTAGACACCTGTCTATGTTCCTTCATAGATCACTTAGTGTAGACACCTGTCTATGTTCCTTCATAGATCACTTAGTGTAGACACCTGTCTATGTTCCTTCATAGATCACTTAGTGTAGACACCTGTCTATGTTCCTTCATAGATCACTTAGTGTAGACACCTGTCTATGTTCCTTCATAGATCACTTAGTGTAGACACTTAGTGTAGACACCTGTCTATGTTCCTTCATAGATCACTTAGTGTAGACACCTGTCTATGTTCCTTCATAGATCACTTAGTGTAGACACCTGTCTATGTTCCTTCATAGATCACTTAGTGTAGACACCTGTCTATGTTCCTTCATAGATCACTTAGTGTAGACACCTGTCTATGTTCCTTCATAGATCACTTAGTGTAGACACCTGTCTATGTTCCTTCATAGATCACTTAGTGTAGACACCTGTCTATGTTCCTTCATAGATCACTTAGTGTAGACACCTGTCTATGTTCCTTCATAGATCACTTAGTGTAGACACCTGTCTATGTTCCTTCATAGATCACTTAGTGTAGACACCTGTCTATGTTCCTTCATAGATCACTTAGTGTAGACACCTGTCTATGTTCCTTCATAGATCACTTAGTGTAGACACTTGTCTATGTTCCTTCATAGATCACTTAGTGTAGACACTTGTCTATGTTCCTTCATAGATCACTTAGTGTAGACACCTGTGTCTATGTTCACTTCTATGTTCCTTCATAGATCACTTAGTGTATCACTTATAGATCACTTAGTAGACACCTGTCTATGTCTGTCTATGATCACTTAGTGTAGACACTTGTCTATGTTCCTTCATAGATCACTTAGTGTAGACACCTGTCTATGTTCCTTCATAGATCACTTAGTGTAGACACCTGTCTATGTTCCTTCATAGATCACTTAGTGTAGACACTTGTCTATGTTCCTTCATAGATCACTTAGTGTAGACACCTGTCTATGTTCCTTCATAGATCACTTAGTGTAGACACCTGTCTATGTTCCTTCATAGATCACTTAGTGTAGATACGTGTCTATGTTCCTTCATAGATCACTTAGTGTAGACACCTGTCTATGTTCCTTCATAGATCACTTAGTGTAGACATGTTCCTTCATAGATCACTTAGTGTAGACACCTGTCTATGTTCCTTCATAGATCACTTAGTGTAGACACTTGTCTATGTTCCTTCATAGATCACTTAGTGTAGACACCTGTCTATGTTCCTTCATAGATCACTTAGTGTAGACACCTGTCTATGTTCCTTCATAGATCACTTAGTGTAGACACTTGTCTATGTTCCTTCATAGATCACTTAGTGTAGACACCTGTCTATGTTCCTTCATAGATCACTTAGTGTAGACACCTGTCTATGTTCCTTCATAGATCACTTAGTGTAGACACCTGTCTATGTTCCTTCATAGATCACTTAGTGTAGACACTTGTCTATGTTCCTTCATAGATCACTTAGTGTAGACACCTGTCTATGTTCCTTCATAGATCACTTAGTGTAGACACCTGTCTATGTTCCTTCATAGATCACTTAGTGTAGACACCTGTCTATGTTCCTTCATAGATCACTTAGTGTAGACACCTGTCTATGTTCCTTCATAGATCACTTAGTGTAGACACTTGTCT
This sequence comes from Cherax quadricarinatus, assembly GCF_038502225.1. Lineage (NCBI taxonomy): Eukaryota > Metazoa > Arthropoda > Malacostraca > Decapoda > Parastacidae > Cherax > Cherax quadricarinatus. The sequence continues at coordinate 12,049,913 of NC_091354.1, forward strand.
ATGTTCCTTCATAGATCACTTAGTGTAGACACTTGTCTATGTTCCTTCATAGATCACTTAGTGTAGACACCTGTCTATGTTCCTTCATAGATCACTTAGTGTAGACACCTGTCTATGTTCCTTCATAGATCACTTAGTGTAGACACCTGTCTATGTTCCTTCATAGATCACTTAGTGTAGACACTTGTCTATGTTCCTTCATAGATCACTTAGTGTAGACACTTGTCTATGTTCCTTCATAGATCACTTAGTGTAGACACCTGTCTATGTTCCTTCATAGATCACTTAGTGTAGACACCTGTCTATGTTCCTTCATAGATCACTTAGTGTAGACACTTGTCTATGTTCCTTCATAGATCACTTAGTGTAGACACCTTGTCTATGTTCCTTCATAGATCACTTAGTGTAGACACTTGTCTATGTTCCTTCATAGATCACTTAGTGTAGACACCTTGTCTATGTTCCTTCATAGATCACTTAGTGTAGACACCTGTCTATGTTCCTTCATAGATCACTTAGTGTAGACACTGTCTATGTTCCTTCATAGATCACTTAGTGTAGACACTTGTCTATGTTCCTTCATAGATCACTTAGTGTAGACACTTGTCTATGTTCCTTCATAGATCACTTAGTGTAGACACTTGTCTATGTTCCTTCATAGATCACTTAGTGTAGACACTTGTCTATGTTCCTTCATAGATCACTTAGTGTAGACACCTGTCTATGTTCCTTCATAGATCACTTAGTGTAGACACTTGTCTATGTTCCTTCATAGATCACTTAGTGTAGACACCTGTCTATGTTCCTTCATAGATCACTTAGTGTAGACACCTGTCTATGTTCCTTCATAGATCACTTAGTGTAGACACCTGTCTATGTTCCTTCATAGATCACTTAGTGTAGACACTTGTCTATGTTCCTTCATAGATCACTTAGTGTAGACACTTGTCTATGTTCCTTCATAGATCACTTAGTGTAGACACCTGTCTATGTTCCTTCATAGATCACTTAGTGTAGACACCTGTCTATGTTCCTTCATAGATCACTTAGTGTAGACACTTGTCTATGTTCCTTCATAGATCACTTAGTGTAGACACCTGTCTATGTTCCTTCATAGATCACTTAGTGTAGACACCTGTCTATGTTCCTTCATAGATCACTTAGTGTAGACACTTGTCTATGTTCCTTCATAGATCACTTAGTGTAGACACTTGTCTATGTTCCTTCATAGATCACTTAGTGTAGACACCTGTCTATGTTCCTTCATAGATCACTTAGTGTAGACACTTGTCTATGTTCCTTCATAGATCACTTAGTGTAGACACCTGTCTATGTTCCTTCATAGATCACTTAGTGTAGACACCTGTCTATGTTCCTTCATAGATCACTTAGTGTAGACACTTGTCTATGTTCCTTCATAGATCACTTAGTGTAGACACCTGTCTATGTTCCTTCATAGATCACTTAGTGTAGACACTTGTCTATGTTCCTTCATAGATCACTTAGTGTAGACACTTGTCTATGTTCCTTCATAGATCACTTAGTGTAGACACTGTCTATGTTCCTTCATAGATCACTTAGTGTAGACACCTGTCTATGTTCCTTCATAGATCACTTAGTGTAGACACCTGTCTATGTTCCTTCATAGATCACTTAGTGTAGACACTTGTCTATGTTCCTTCATAGATCACTTAGTGTAGACACTTGTCTATGTTCCTTCATAGATCACTTAGTGTAGACACCTGTCTATGTTCCTTCATAGATCACTTAGTGTAGACACTTGTCTATGTTCCTTCATAGATCACTTAGTGTAGACACCTGTCTATGTTCCTTCATAGATCACTTAGTGTAGACACCTGTCTATGTTCCTTCATAGATCACTTAGTGTAGACACTTGTCTATGTTCCTTCATAGATCACTTAGTGTAGACACCTGTCTATGTTCCTTCATAGATCACTTAGTGTAGACACCTGTCTATGTTCCTTCATAGATCACTTAGTGTAGACACTTGTCTATGTTCCTTCATAGATCACTTAGTGTAGACACCTGTCTATGTTCCTTCATAGATCACTTAGTGTAGACACCTGTCTATGTTCCTTCATAGATCACTTAGTGTAGACACTTGTCTATGTTCCTTCATAGATCACTTAGTGTAGACACCTGTCTATGTTCCTTCATAGATCACTTAGTGTAGACACCTGTCTATGTTCCTTCATAGATCACTTAGTGTAGACACTTGTCTATGTTCCTTCATAGATCACTTAGTGTAGACACCTGTCTATGTTCCTTCATAGATCACTTAGTGTAGACACCTGTCTATGTTCCTTCATAGATCACTTAGTGTAGACACCTGTCTATGTTCCTTCATAGATCACTTAGTGTAGACACCTGTCTATGTTCCTTCATAGATCACTTAGTGTAGACACCTGTCTATGTTCCTTCATAGATCACTTAGTGTAGACACCTGTCTATGTTCCTTCATAGATCACTTAGTGTAGACACTTGTCTATGATCACTTAGTGTAGACACTGTCTATGTTCCTTCATAGATCACTTAGTGTAGACACTTGTCTATGTTCCTTCATAGATCACTTAGTGTAGACACCTGTCTATGTTCCTTCATAGATCACTTAGTGTAGACACCTGTCTATGTTCCTTCATAGATCACTTAGTGTAGACACCTGTCTATGTTCCTTCATAGATCACTTAGTGTAGACACCTGTCTATGTTCCTTCATAGATCACTTAGTGTAGACACCTGTCTATGTTCCTTCATAGATCACTTAGTGTAGACACCTGTCTATGTTCCTTCATAGATCACTTAGTGTAGACACTTAGTGTAGACACTGTCTATGTTCCTTCATAGATCACTTAGTGTAGACACCTGTCTATGTTCCTTCATAGATCACTTAGTGTAGACACCTGTCTATGTTCCTTCATAGATCACTTAGTGTAGACACCTGTCTATGTTCCTTCATAGATCACTTAGTGTAGACACTTGTCTATGTTCCTTCATAGATCACTTAGTGTAGACACCTGTCTATGTTCCTTCATAGATCACTTAGTGTAGACACCTGTCTATGTTCCTTCATAGATCACTTAGTGTAGACACCTGTCTATGTTCCTTCATAGATCACTTAGTGTAGACACCTGTCTATGTTCCTTCATAGATCACTTAGTGTAGACACCTGTCTATGTTCCTTCATAGATCACTTAGTGTAGACACCTGTCTATGTTCCTTCATAGATCACTTAGTGTAGACACCTGTCTATGTTCCTTCATAGATCACTTAGTGTAGACACCTGTCTATGTTCCTTCATAGATCACTTAGTGTAGACACCTGTCTATGTTCCTTCATAGATCACTTAGTGTAGACACCTGTCTATGTTCCTTCATAGATCACTTAGTGTAGACACCTGTCTATGTTCCTTCATAGATCACTTAGTGTAGACACCTTCATAGTCTATGTTCCTTCATAGATCACTTAGTGTAGACACCTGTCTATGTTCCTTCATAGATCACTTAGTGTAGACACCTGTCTATGTTCCTTCATAGATCACTTAGTGTAGACACCTGTCTATGTTCCTTCATAGATCACTTAGTGTAGACACTTGTCTATGTTCCTTCATAGATCACTTAGTGTAGACACTTGTCTATGTTCCTTCATAGATCACTTAGTGTAGACACTTGTCTATGTTCCTTCATAGATCACTTAGTGTAGACACCTGTCTATGTTCCTTCATAGATCACTTAGTGTAGACACTTGTCTATGTTCCTTCATAGATCACTTAGTGTAGACACTTGTCTATGTTCCTTCATAGATCACTTAGTGTAGACACCTGTCTATGTTCCTTCATAGATCACTTAGTGTAGACACCTGTCTATGTTCCTTCATAGATCACTTAGTGTAGACACCTGTCTATGTTCCTTCATAGATCACTTAGTGTAGACACCTGTCTATGTTCCTTCATAGATCACTTAGTGTAGACACCTGTCTATGTTCCTTCATAGATCACTTAGTGTAGACACCTGTCTATGTTCCTTCATAGATCACTTAGTGTAGACACCTGTCTATGTTCCTTCATAGATCACTTAGTGTAGACACCTGTCTATGTTCCTTCATAGATCACTTAGTGTAGACACTTGTCTATGTTCCTTCATAGATCACTTAGTGTAGACACTTGTCTATGTTCCTTCATAGATCACTTAGTGTAGACACTTGTCTATGTTCCTTCATAGATCACTTAGTGTAGACACTTGTCTATGTTCCTTCATAGATCACTTAGTGTAGACACCTGTCTATGTTCCTTCATAGATCACTTAGTGTAGACACCTGTCTATGTTCCTTCATAGATCACTTAGTGTAGACACTTATCTATGTTCCTTCATAGATCACTTAGTGTAGACACTTGTCTATGTTCCTTCATAGATCACTTAGTGTAGACACTTGTCTATGTTCCTTCATAGATCACTTAGTGTAGACACCTGTCTATGTTCCTTCATAGATCACTTAGTGTAGACACCTGTCTATGTTCCTTCATAGATCACTTAGTGTAGACACCTGTCTATGTTCCTTCATAGATCACTTAGTGTAGACACCTGTCTATGTTCCTTCATAGATCACTTAGTGTAGACACTTGTCTATGTTCCTTCATAGATCACTTAGTGTAGACACCTGTCTATGTTCCTTCATAGATCACTTAGTGTAGACACCTGTCTATGTTCCTTCATAGATCACTTAGTGTAGACACCTGTCTAT
>NC_091354.1:12059669-12067169 GCF_038502225.1 Cherax quadricarinatus
TTCCTGAAGGCAGTTCTGAGATTAGTTATCCTGGCATATACTTCTGATGTTATTCGATTTATGTGCATCTCTTGTGATATGTTGGGTGTGAAGTTCACTCCAACATCCTTCTTCATGACTGATATCTGTAGAGTCTTGCCTCTTCATCCCCAGTTTTTATGACCTTTCTCTTGCTAGTGTTGAACTCCAATAATCACTTGTTTGACCAGTGTTACAGTTTATTCAGGTCCACCTGTAAACTGTCTCTATCTTCTTCAGATTGTATTATTTTCATTAGTTTTCCTTCATCGGTAAACAATGGCACAAATGAGACATTTCCCTCTGGCAGGTCGTTTACGTATATTAAGAATAATAAAAGTCCATACAAAGGAGAATCGTGACGAAAAGGAGGAGTTTGAGGTAATCAGTCGCTCAGCCTTAAGTCGATGTAATCAGTCCATCAATTATGAAAAGAATACGGCAAATGTGCGAAGAAGTGACTTATATACTGTAGACAGGTGAGGTGCAGCAGTCGTAGGTGGTATCACACTTGACAAATCCAAATGTGGAAGTAGGTCATGCATGAAGGTTGGGCAAGTGAAGAATTCCCTGCACTAAGATCCTCCTGTTCTTCACGATTCTCCTTTTTATGGACTGATGAAGCCACTGTGTGGCGAAACTTTTCCTAAGTAAAGATACCCAAGTATTGCACATGTATCTAATTTATAAATAAAATTCCAAGACTTGATCTTTAGGGAACCCCACTTATTACACTTTCCCATCCGGAAACATCTGTCCATACCGTCACCATCTGTCTGCTGTTTGTTGGGTATTTTTAGTTTTACTGTAAGTAATGAGACAAGACTTACCGTCTATGTGCGTGTGTGTGTGTACATGCGCATACTCACCTATTTATACTCACATATCTATGATTGCAGGAGTCGAGTCTCTCATTGCTCTACCTCTTAAAAATATCCTTCGTTGTTCACTGCATGTGGCAGGATTTGATGAAATAAGTTATTACTGGCCTGGTGTCCCGGTGTATGGGAGTGGCCGTCTGTTAACTGGCCGCTACTACAAGTTCATTATTTCGTCTCACTGGCCTCATCATACGTGTACTTGAAGCTATATATGAAGCCTCCCTCTAGGTTATTCCATTTCCTAACCGCCCAAAGGCTCAAGAGACACTTCCATATACGTCCTCGTTAACCGGTTTTCAACCTTTCAGTTTATCACTGTTCATTCTATCATTCTGAGCAATACACAAGTAACCTGCACAAAGTCACACTGTGATTTTGTAAATGGCCCAAGTCGGACCGAAACGTCGTCATGAGCTTCTCTCTCTTATGTGCGGGTTATCTGTGTATTGTTCCAGTCTCGGCATTGTGACTTTTTGTTCTTCTTTCTCTGAGCCTTGAAAAAGACACATGTGCAACAGCTGGGTATCTTTACTGTTAAAACGTATCGCCTACACGGTAGGCTTGGAGCTGAACTCTTCTCTAGGCTGAGGCACTGACAACCTCAAACTATTTCTACAAGGTTGCTGAACTGACTATATTATCCTCACTTCGTCACATCTGCCTTCGCTCCATTCTCTGCATATATTTGACTGGTGAAGTGTACCTCGTAGGTGAGTCGTTCCAGCAATAAAGACACCCAACTGTTACACATGTGTCTTACTCGTCAACCTGTCGATATTTCATATTATTTTCAACGAAGATTTGAAAAAACTCTACACAGGCAAAATGTTTCTAACTACTGTTCTTATTTCTTTATAATCGATATGTTACGTTATCATATCTCCCCTGGTTCTTTTATCCTTTAAAGTCGTATTTATTAAAATGGTATAAAATACCGACAGGTTGTTAGGTAAGACACATATGCAACAGTTAGGTATCTTTATTACGAAACGTTTCGCCTACACAGTAGGCTTCTTCAGTCGAGTACAGAAAAGTTGATAGAAGCAGAAGAGACTTGAAGACGATGTAATCAGCCTATCACCCTTGAAGTTTTGAGGTGGTCAGTCCCTCAGTCTGGAGAAGAGTATTGTTCCATAGTCTGAAACAATATGGAGTTGAAGTGACAGGATGAAGCCTTATATACCGCCAGGAGGTGAGATGTAGGTCACTAGTAGAGGTAAGAATGTAGTCGTTGGGAGGTCATGTCCCTCTCCAATCCAGCCATTCTCGTCTTCAAGTCTCTTCTGCTTCTATCAACTTTTCTGTACTCGACTGAAGAAGCCTACTGTGTAGGCGAAACGTTTCGAAATAAAGATAACTAACTGTTGCATATGTGTCTTACCTAACAACCTGTCGGTATTTTATACAATTTTAATATTCACTCTGTCAGACACTGCAACACAAGGGTATCTTGGTACAGAACTGAAACCAACTTGGATAACTTCTACTAGTGAGAATGGCTGGATTTGAGAGGGACATGACCTCCCAACGACTACATTCTTACCTCTACTAGTGGCCTACATCTCACCTCCTGGAGGTATATAAGGCTCCATCCTGTCACTTCAACTCCATATTGTTTCAGACTTTGGAACAATACTCTTCTCCAGACTGAGGGACTGACCACCCCAAAACTTCAAGGGTGATGGACTGATTACATAGTCTTCAAGTCTCTTCTGCTTCTATCAACTTTTCTGTACTCGACTGAAGAAGCCTACTGTGTAGGCGAAACGTTTCGAAATAAAGATATACCTTACCTTACCTTTACCTAACTGTTGCACATGTGTCTTACCTAACAAGTCGTATTTAAATGTGGGACTTGCATATGTCATATATAGCGTCCTGACTGAATCTTTATTGAGAGTCCAGAAAGTTAATCCTTTATTTGTCACATGCACGCTCTATGCAGAGGTTATTTGGTTGATGTGGGGCTCTGGCGATATGCTTGGTATTATGCTGACCCCTAGATCCTTTGTTTTTAATACAGTTTGTAGCATCTATCATCCGAGATTGTGCTCAATTTATGGTCTTCTCTTCGCAATTCCAATTTTCAAAATCTTGCATTTTGCTGGTGTTCAATCCTTGCAACTATATGTCTGATCCATCGTGAAGTTTGTCTTGTTGCAGAGGTGGTCATTTTTTGCCTTGTTTTTCTTTTTCTTCTCATTATCTTTACATATTCTTCAAAAATTAATACATCAGATGTCACTTCCAGCACGTCATTCATACACCTGAAACAGAACTTTTCCTAGTACTGATCCTTGCGGAACCTCATATTTCATACTTGCCCGGTCTGATGACTCTACAAAGATAATCACACTGTCCTCTCTCTAAGTATTCTTTAATCAGATTTAGTGCCTTCGCTATTACCTTGCCCTGTCTTCTACGCGGGTATATATTCACCCAGGACAGTGTCCTGTCACTGCTCTTTATCTTTCCATGATTCGTCTCCCACTTTATTTTTTAGGCCTATCTCCTGTGTGGTAAGGTTTCATGTACCTTCGTGTAGTACAAGATTATGCAAGGAACCTATTCTCTCCATCTTGTTTCACCATAGATAAGACACTTGTTCAACACTTCTTGGTTGAAATGCTGCATATTCGATTCCAGGCAGAGGGACTCATTACCTCAACTCCTCTTTTTTCCACCGTTTCTGTGCGTTGGACTGAAGAAGTCACTGGCTGGCGAAACGTTTCCGGAGTAAAGATTCCCAAGTGTTGCACACAAGTGTCTTATTTACCATCTTATCTGTTTTCTAAACCATTTATTAATAATTCTGCCACATCTTTGTTACCCCTACTTGGCACTTCTATGATCCTACTTGGCACTTCTATGATCCTACTTGGCACTTCTATGATCCTACTTGTGTGTTGTCTTCTGGTATAAGGTGGTGAGTTGTACATCACTAATATTATGACCCGAGATTCCCCAGTCTTGATTTTGCCTTCAGTGCAGTAACTCGCTTCGCCTCTGTTTGTCCTCCTCTTCTCCTTAACTCCTCTAGTTTCTGGTTAGCAGAGCCTCTACTCCCACTCCTCTAATCCCTTTATCTTTAATCAGTACTAAAAATCCTGTTGGGAATATGGCACCTGTTATTCTCCGTAACTTTTGGCTCTGTGAGAGCTGTGATGTTTGAATTGGTTTCTGCTATTCATTCATTCATTCGAGTCAACACGCTTGTTTAGTATTCAGTCTGGGTTTTTACAGGCTTATATAACCTTACCCAACCCAACCTAACCAAAAAGGAAAACAGCATTTGTAAGGTTACATAGAATGCCAATAAACTGACTTTATGAAGTGCGTAAGAAAATTATCATAGCAAACTGAGTATACGTTGTTTTCTGAAGGTCATAAGTTTATGAGATGGGTGATGGAGGGAAGAGAAAGGTTGATGGGATGAATGGATTTCACTTCTGCTTTCTCCATTGAACTGGATCCCCTTTAACCTACTGTATCCCATCTCCCAGCTTGTCTGTTCTCAACACTGTATCTCTGTCTTGGTACACATGGTAACACGAAAAAATACTATAGTGAAAATAGGAAATAATATCTGAGTGCTTTCATGTGCTCACATTCACATCTTCAGAGGAATAAAAACATGAGGCAAGAGAAGCATAATTTATATGATCAACCCTGAAGTGACGCCACAGGGTTAGGCGTACAAAATGTGCTTCTCTTGCCTCATCTCCTATTCCAATAAATATATGTGTGTGAGCACATGAACGCGATCAAGTTTTATTTCCCATTTTCACTGCGGTATTTTTTTCATATTGGCAGCCACGAGTTTCATTGTGATTTTTTCCACAGGGTAACATATCTGTCTTTCCTTCGTACTTATCACTGAAACTGCGAGAGAGGAAAGGACTGAGATGGGAACATGGTAGAGAAGGCAGTGCAAAAAGTAATACAAAAAGACAGAACACGAAAGCAAAAGCTGGAAGGAATAGGATGGAAATTAGTGTGAGTAGGCATAAAAGGTAAGAATTAACAGTGAATTAGTTAGAGTGGAAATTAACAAGGAAATAAAGAGGGTAGAAATAAGCAGGGAATCTGTGAGACCAGGAAAGAACTGCGAAAAATTAACTGAGTTTAAATAAATGAATAAGTGTATATGTATGTACACACACACACACACACACACACACACACACACACACACACACACACACACACACACACACACACACACACACACACACACACACACACACACACACACACACACACACACACACACACACACACACACACACACACACACACACACATACACATACACATACACATACATCTTGGGGTGAGTATAACACCAGGCACATCTCCTGAAGCGCACATCAACCAAATAACTGCTGCAGCATATGGGCGCCTAGCAAACCTCAGAACAGCATTCCGACATCTTAATAAGGAATCGTTCAGGACCCTGTACACCGTGTACGTTAGGCCCATATTGGAGTATGCGGCACCAGTTTGGAACCCACACCTAGCCAAGCACGTAAAGAAACTAGAGAAAGTGCAAAGGTTTGCAACAAGACTAGTCCCAGAGCTAAGAGGTATGTCCTACGAGGAGAGGTTAAGGGAAATCAACCTGACGACACTGGAGGACAGGAGAGATAGGGGGGACATGATAACGACATACAAAATACTGAGGGGAATTGACAAGGTGGACAAAGACAGGATGTTCCAGAGATTGGACACAGTAACAAGGGGACACAGTTGGAAGCTAAAGACACAGATGAATCACAGGGATGTTAGGAAGTATTTCTTCAGCCACAGAGTAGTCAGTAAGTGGAATAGTTTGGGAAGCGATGTAGTGGAGGCAGGATCCATACATAGCTTTAAGCAGAGGTATGATAAAGCTCACGGCTCGGGGAGAGTGACCTAGTAGCGATCAGTGAAGAGGCGGGGCCAGGAGCTCGGACTCGACCCCCGCAACCTCAACTAGGTGAGTACACACATACACGCACACACACACAGGGGCCAGGAACTATGAATCGACCCCTGCAACCACAAATAGGTGAGTACACACACACAGCAAGGAGAGGAAGCTCAGTGATAGGGATGGAGAGGTTATAGGAGGGGAGTGGGAACATGGAGCCTGGAAAAGAGGCGTGTCTGCGACACACGGAAAGATTAGCACACGCGCACACGCGGATTATCGTGGTTTACCTTGCTTACCCGAGCCCCCCCCCCCCCTCTCCTGCCTGATCCCACCCCACAAGTCCCATCTCGTCATCCCTCACACAGCCCAGCGCTGACCTGCCATCCCGCCCACCGCCCCCCGCCCCCCGCCCCCCGCCCCCCGCCCCCTGCCCCTGCCTACGAGAGAATCAAATACTACATCTTAATGACGTAGGAATGCACATTACGCCAATAACCCGCACATAGGAAAAAGACGCGTATGGCGACGTTTCGGTCCATTGACTAGTCAGTGTTCAAACCGGGCCGAAACGTTGTCATAAGCTTCTTTCTCCTAGGTGCGGGTTATTTGTATATTGTTCCAGTCACGGTATAATAATAATAATAATAATAATAATAATAATAATAATAATAATAATAATAATAATAATAATAATAATAATAATAATAATAATAATATCTTTATTTCTACAAGTACATGTACAAGGTATACAGTCCTAGCTGACAACAATGACATACTACTATATAGAAAGCCGCTTGTTATGCTGAGCATTTCGGGTAAATTAGGTCAGTTTTGTCCCAGGATGCGACCCACACCAGTCCACTAACACCCAGTATGGGCCTGAATTACATGGTGTACAGAGTCTTGAACGGTTCCTTACTGAGGTATAGGAACGCTATTCTCAGGTTTGCCAGGTGCCCATATGCTGCAGCAGTTATCTAGTTTATGTGCGCCTCAGGAGATGCGCTCAGTATTAAACTCACCCCAAGTTCCTTTTCATTGAGTGAGGTTCGCAGTCTTTAACTACCTAGACTGTACTCTGTATGCTGTCTTTTTTGTCCCTCCCCGATCTTTATGACTTTGTTGCATTTAGCGGGGTTAAATTCAAGGAGTTAGTTGCTGGACCAGGCTTCCAGCCTGTCCAGATCTCTTTGTAGTCCTTCCTGATCCTTATCTGATTTAATTCTCCTCATTAACTTCACATCATCTGCGAACAGGGACACTTCTGAGTCTATCCCCTCTGTCATGTTATTCACATATAACAAAAACAGCACTGGTCCTAGGACTGACCCTTGTGACCCACTCTGACATCTCGTAACGTACCACGACTCGTTGTTTCCTCCTGGTCAGGTATTTCCTGATCCAGTGCAGTGCGCTTCCTGTTATGCGTGCCTGGTCCTCTAGCTTTTGCAGTAATCTCTTACGAGGAACTGTGTTGAAGGCCTTTTTGCAGTCCAAGAAAATGCAATCTACCCACCTTTCTCTCTCGTGTCTTACTTCGGTTGCCTTGTCATAAAACTCCAGTAGGCTAGTGACACAGGATTTTCCTTTCCTGAATCCGTGCTGGTTGTCGTTTAGAAGCTTATTCCATTCTGGGTGCTCCACCACTCTCCTCCTGATAATCTTCTCTGCTTTGCACTATATACG
>NC_091354.1:12072169-12084669 GCF_038502225.1 Cherax quadricarinatus
TGTGTGTGTGTGTGTGTGTGTGTGTGTGTGTGTGTATGTGTGTGTGTATGTGTGTGTGTGTGTTTGTGTGTGTGTGTGTGTGTGAATGAGTGAGAGTGTATGTGTGTGTGTGTATGTGTGTGTGTGTGTGTGTGTGTGTGTGTGTGTGTGTGTGTGTGTGTGTGTGTGTGTGTGTGTGTGTTTGTGTGTGTGTGTGTGTGAGTGTGTGTGTGTGTGTGTAAGTGTGTGTGTGTGTGTGAGTGTGTGTGTGTGTGTAAGTGTGTGTGTGTGTGTGAGTGTGTGTGTGTGTGTAAGTGTGTGTACGCGCGCGCGTGCTGCTCCCTCTTAACCCTCTTCTAAATATTTTCACTTCTCAGTCTTAAATGATTATTATAATCGTGGAGGATGGGTGAGCATTAAACCCGTAAGAGTCGTTCAGCAGAGGGCGAATGGAAGACATTAAGACACGATATACTGTACGGGAGGACAGGTCTATGTCCCTGGATCAAGGTTAGGTTACGTAAGATTAGTCAGGAAATAGGACAAATGTTTCCTGACGCGAGTCTTAGTCATATGATGACTCGCATCTGGAGCTTTTGGTCATCTGACCGAGGCCTTCTGCTGGTTTACAGGTCCACCCATCCAAAAATTAAGGTTGTTACTTATCTCTGGATAAAGAGCCCCTCCCCAGTACCTTGATGGATCTCCTAGCAACTTCTTAAACATCCGCCCCGAAATATTTTCCACTGGAACCTCTATAATCTCAGAATTGTGTGTTGTTAAGACACATAGGCAACAGTCAGATTTCTTTATTCCGAAACATTTCGCCTACACAGTAGGCTTCTTCAGTCAAGTACAGAGGAGGCAGCAGAAGCAGTAGAGATGTAAGGACGATGTAATCAGTCCATCAGCCTTGAAGGTGTTGTTTGTTACTCACACACAGTATGGTAAGTCTCAGTTCTTCAGGTTATTCTCTATAATTAAAAATTTCCTAGGAAAAGTGTCTTTCCTAATGTTGTGTTTGTTTCCTGAGCAACTGTCTGCAAGATTCCTGTTTGTGACCGGTCACTTTCCCTCACACTTCATCCTAGAGATGTTTTCCCAGGGTCATGTGCATCATCCTAGGGATGCTTTCCCAGGGTGATGTGTATCATCCAAGGGATTTTTTCCCAGGGTGATGTGCATCATCCTAGGGATGTTTTCCCTGGATGATATGTATCATCCTAGGGATGTTTTCCCAGGGTGATGTGTATCATTCTAGGGATGTTTTACCAGGGTGATGTGCATCATCCTAGGGATGTTTTCCCAGGGTGATGTGTATCATCCTAGGGATGTTTTCCCAGGGTGATGTGTATCATCCTAGGGATGTTTTCCTAGGGTAATGTGTATCATCCTAGGGATGTTTTCCCAGGGTGATGTGTATCATCCTAGGGATGTTTTCCCAGGGTGATGCGTATTATCCTAGGGATTTTCCCAGGGTGATGTGTATCATCCTAGGGATGTTTTCCCAGGGTGATGTGTATCATCCTAGGGATGTTTTCGCAGGGTGATGTGCATCCTCCTAGGGATGTTTTCCCAGGGTGATGTGCATCCTCCTAGGGGTGCTTTCCCAGGGTGATGTGCATCATCCTAGGGATGTTTTCCCAGGGTGATGTGTATCATCCTAGGGATGTTTTCCCAGGGTGATGTGCATCATCCTAGGGATGTTTTCTCAGGGTGATGTGCATCATCCTAGGGATGTTTTCGCAGGGTGATGTGTATCATCCTAGGGATGTTTTCCCAGGGTGATGTGTATCATCCTAGGGATCTTTTCCTAGGGTGATGTGTATCATCCTAGGGATATTTTTCTAGGGTGATGTGTATCATCGTAGGGATGTTCTCCCAGGGTGATGTGTATCATCCTAGGGATGTTTTCCTAGGGTGATGTGCATCCTCCTAGGGATGTTTTCTCAGGGTGATGTGCATCATACTATGGATGTTTTCCCAGGGTGATGTGCATCATCCTAGGGATGTTTTTCCAGGGTGATGTGCATCATCCTATGGATGTTTTACCAGGGTGATATGCATCATCCTAGGGATGTTTTCCCAAGGTGATGCGTATCATCCTAGGGATGTTTTCCCAGGGTGATGTGCATCATCCTAGGGATGTTTTCCCAGGGTGATGTGCATCATCCTAGGGATGTTTTCCGAGGGTGATGTGTATCATCCTAGGGATGTTTTCCCTTGATGATATGTATCATCCTAGGGATGTTTTCCTAGGGTGATGTGTATCATCCTAGGGATGTTTTCCCAGGGTGATGTGTATCATCCTAGGGATGTTTTCCCAGGGTGATGTGTATCATCCTAGCGATGTTTTCCTAGGGTGACGTGTATCATCCTAGGGATGTTTTCCCAGGGTGATGTGTATCATCTTAGGGATGTTTTCCCAGGGTGATGTGCATCACCCTAGTGATGTTTTCCCAGGGTGATGTGTATCATCCTAGGGATGTTTTCCCAGGGTGATGTGTATCATCCTAGGGATGTTTTCCCAGGGTGATGTGTATCATCCTAGGGATGTTTTACCAGGGTGATGTGCATCAACCTAGGGATGTTTTCTCAGGGTGATGTGCATCATCCTAGGGATGTTTTTCCAGGTTGATGTGCATCATCCTAGGTATGTTTTCCCAGGGTGATGTGTATTATCCTAGTGATGTTTTCCAAGGGTGATGTGTATCATCCTAGGGATGTTTTCCGAGGGTGATGTGTATCATCCTAGGGATTTTTTCCCAGGGTGATGTGTATCATCCTAGGGATGTTTTCCCAGGTTGATGTGCATCATCCTAGGGATGTTTTCCCAGGGTGATGTGTATCATCCTAGGGATGTTTTCCCAGTGTGATGTGCATCACCCTAGGGATGTTTTCCCAGGGAGATGTGTATCATCCTTGGAATGTTTTCCCAGGGTGATGTGTATCATCCTAGGGATGTTTTCCCAGGGTGATGTGTATTATCCTTGGGATGTTTCCCAGGGTGATGTGTATCATCCTAGTGATGTTTCCTAGGGTGATGTGTATCATCCTAGGGATGTTTCCTAGGGTGATATGTATCATCCTATGGATGTTTCCTAGTGTGATGTGTATCATCCTAGGGATGTTTCCTAGGGTGATGTGTATCATCCTAGGGATGTTTTCCCAGGGTGGTGTGCATCATCCTAGGGATGTTTTCCCAGGGTGATGTGTATCATCCTAGGGATGTTTTCCCAGGGTGATGTGCATCATCCATGGGGTGTTTTCCCATGGTGATGTGCATCATCCTAGGGATGTTTTCCCAGGGTGATGTGTATCATCCTAGGGATATTTTCCCAGGGTGATGTGCATCATCCTAGGGATGTTTTCTCAGGGTGATGTGCATCATCCTAGGGATGTTTTCCCCGGGTGATGTGTATCATCCTAGGGATGTTTTCCCAGGGTGATGTGTATCATCCTAGGGATGTTTTCCTAGGGTGATGTGTATCATCTATGGATGTTTTCCCAGGGTGATATGCATCATCCTAGGGATGTTTTCTCAGGGCGATGTGCATCATCCTAGGGATGTTTTCCCAGGGTGATGTGCATCATTCTAGGGATGTTTTCCCAGGGTGATGTGTATCATCCTAGGGATGTTTTACCAGGGTGATGTGCATCATCCTAGGGATGTTTTCCCAGGGTGATGTGTATCATCCTAGGGATGTTTTCCCAGGGAACTGTGCATCATCCTAGGGATGTTTTCCCAAGGTGATGTGTATCATCCTAGGGATGTTTTCCCTGGATGATATGTATCATCCTAGGGATGTTTTCCTAGGGTGATGTGTATCATCCTAGGGATGTTTTCCCAGGGTGATGTGTATCATCCTAGGGATGTTTTCCCAGGGTGATGTGTATCATCCTAGCGATGTTTTCCTAGGGTGATGTGTATCATCCTAGGGATGTTTTCCCAGGGTGATGTGTATCATCCTAGGGATGTTTTCCCAGGGTGATGTGCATCACCCTAGTGATGTTTTCCCAGGGTGATGTGTATCATCCTAGGGATGTTTTCCCAGGGTGATGTGTATCATCCTAGGGATGTTTTCCCAGGGTGATGTGTATCATCCTAGGGATGTTTTACCAGGGTGATGTGCATCAACCTAGGGATGTTTTCTCAGGGTGATGTGCATCATCCTAGGGATGTTTTTCCAGGGTGATGTGCATCATCCTAGGGATGTTTTCCCAGGGTGATGTGTATTATCCTAGTGATGTTTTCCAAGGGTGATGTGTATCATCCTAGGGATGTTTTCCGAGGGTGATGTGTATCATCCTAGGGATGTTTTCCCAGGGTGATGTGTATCATCCTAGGGATGTTTTCCCAGGTTGATGTGCATCATCCTAGGGATGTTTTCCCAGGGTGATGTGTATCATCCTAGGGATGTTTTCCCAGTGTGATGTGCATCACCCTAGGGATGTTTTCCCAGGGAGATGTGTATCATCCTAGGGATGTTTTCCCAGGGTGATGTGTATTATCCTAGGGATGTTTCCCAGGGTGATGTGTATCATCCTAGTGATGTTTCCTAGGGTGATGTGTATCATCCTAGGGATGTTTCCTAGGGTGATATGTATCATCCTATGGATGTTTCCTAGTGTGATGTGTATCATCCTAGGGATGTTTTCCCAGGGTGATGTGTATCATCCTAGGGATGTTTTCCCAGTTTGATGTGCATCATCCATGGGGTGTTTTCCCATGGTGATGTGCATCATCCTAGGGATGTTTTCCCAGGGTGATGTGTATCATCCTAGGGATATTTTCCCAGGGTGATGTGCATCATCCTAGGGATGTTTTCTCAGGGTGATGTGTATCATCCTAGGGATATTTTCCCAGGGTGATGTGCATCATCCTAGGGATGTTTTCCCAGGGTGATGTGTATCATCCTAGGGATGTTTTCCCAGGGTGATGTGTATCATCCTAGGGATGTTTTCCTAGGGTGATGTGTATCATCCTAGGGATGTTTTCCTAGGGTGATGTGTATCATCCTAGGGATGTTTTCCTAGGGTGATGTGTATCATCCTAGGGATGTTTTCCTAGGGTGATGTGTATCATCTATGGATGTTTTCCCAGGGTGATATGCATCATCCTAGGGATGTTTTCTCAGGGCGATGTGCATCATCCTAGGGATGTTTTCCTAGGGTGATGTGCATCATTCTAGGGATGTTTTCCCAGGGTGATGTGTATCATCCTAGGGATGTTTTACCAGGGTGATGTGCATCATTCTAGGGATGTTTTCCCAGGGAACTGTGCATCATCCTAGGGATGTTTTCCCAAGGTGATGTGTATCATCCTAGGGATGTTTTCCCTGGATGATATGTATCATCCTAGGGATGTTTTCCTAGGGTGATGTGTATCATCCTAGGGATGTTTTCCCAGGGTGATGTGTATCATCCTAGGGATGTTTTCCCAGGGCGATGTGTATCATCCTAGGGATGTTTTCCCAGGGTGATGTGTATCATCCTAGGGACGTTTTCCAGGATAATGTGTATCATCCTAGGGATGTTTTCCCAGGGTGATGTGTATCATCCTAGGGATGTTTTCCCAGGGTGATGTGCATCATCCTAGGGATGTTTTCCCAGCGTGATGTGTATCATCCTAGGGATGTTTTCCGAGGGTGATGTGTATCATCCTAGGGATGTTTTCCCAGGGTGATGCGTATCATCCTAGGGATATTTTCCCAGGGTGATGTGTATCATCCTAGGGATGTTTTCCCAGGGTGATGTGTATCATCCTAGGGATATTTTCCCAGGGTGATGTGCATCATCCTAGGGATGTTTTCCCAGGGTGATGTGTATCATCCTAGGGATGTTTTCCCAGGGTGATGTGCATCATCATAGGGATGTTTTTCCAGGGTGATGTGTATCATCCTAGGGATGTTTTCCCAGGGTGATGTGTATCATCCTAGGGAAGTTTTCCCAGGGTGATGTGTATCATCTTAGGGATGTTTTCCCAGGGTGATGTGTATCATCCTAGGGATGTTTTCCCAGGGTGATGTGTATCATCCTAGGGATGTTTTCCCAGGGCGATGTGTATCATCCTAGGGATGTTTTCCTAGGGTGATGTGCATCCTCCTAGGGATGTGTTCCCAGGATAATGTGTATCATCCTAGGGATGTTTTCCCTGGATAATGTGTATCATCCTTGGGATGTTTTCCCAGGGTGATGTGTATCATCCTAGGGAAGTTTTCCCAGGGTGATGTGTATCATCTTAGGGATGTTTTCCCAGGGTGATGTGTATCATCCTAGGGATGTTTTCCCAGGGTGATGTGTATCATCCTAGGGATGTTTTCCCAGGGTGATGTGCATCATCCTAGGGATGTTTTCCCAGGGTGATGTGTATCATCCTAGGGATGTTTTCCCAGGGTGATGTGCATCATCCTAGAGATGTTTTCCCAGGGTGATGTGTATCATTCTAGGGATGTTTTCCCAGGGTGATGTGTATCATCCTAGGGATGTTTTCCCAGGGTGATGTGTATCATCCTAGGGATGTTTTCTCAGGATAATGTGTATCATCCTAGGGATGTTTTCCCAGGGTGATGTGTATCATCCTAGGGATGTTTTCTCAGGATAATGTGTATCATCCTTGGGATATTTTCCCAGGATAATGTGTATCATCCTAGGGATGTTTTCGCAGGGTGATGTGCATCATTGCTTTTCTCAGCTTAGGTTATCATTTTATTAGTGTTCTTGATATATAGATTTTAAAATATTTAATATTCTTATTTTACATTTCCTTGAATCATTAATGGTTCGTCATCGTGGGTGCCACTCCTTCACCGTTATCTTTCCTCATTATGTGATGCCTATCAGGGAAACACATGTTAGTTATTTCCTTCATGAATTTTATCCCTGTGAGAGCCGTGATGTCTGTTTATATAGTGTTGTATCTCCTACCTCACTGCTGTTTATATAGTGTTCTATCTCCTACCTCACTGCTGTTTATATAGTGTTCTATCTTCTACCTCACTGCTGTTTATATAGTGTTCTATCTCCTACCTCACTGCTGTTTATATAATGTTCTATCTTCTACCTCACTGCTGTTTATATAGTGTTCTATCTCCTACCTCACTGCTGTTTATATAGTGTTCTTTCTCCTACCTCACTGCTGTTTATATAGTGTTCTATCTCCTACCTCACTGCTGTTTATATAGTGTTCTATCTCCTACCTCACTGCTGTTTATATAGTGTTCTATTTCCTACCTCACTGCTGTTTATATAGTGTTCTATCTCCTACCTCACTGCTGTTTATATAGTGTTCTATCTCCTACCTCACTGCTGTCGTTAAAGACACATTCTGATTACGTCAAGACAACGATAATGGAGTCAAATTTAGGTTATACAAGAAGAGGGAGGTAATAAAGAGTAGAAAAGTTTGTTTTAAAAGTGTGTAAAAGTGGAAGGCAAGCAATGCATGGGAGTATATGTATAGAAGGATGGATATGGAAGCTGGGTGTAGTCAGTGAGGAACAGCAGAGATGGGTGGTGTGGGTGGTGTGGGTGGTGTGGGTGGTGTGGGTGGTGTGGATGGTGTGGGTGGTGTGGGTGGTGTGGGTGGTGTGGGTGATGTGGGTGGTGTGTGTGGTGTGGGGGTGTGGGTGTTGTGGGTGGTGTGGGGGTGTGGGGGTGTGGGGGTGTGGGTGGGGCGGGTGGTGTGGGGGGTGTGGGTGGTGTGGGGGTGTGGGGGTGTGGGGGTGTGGGGAGTGTGAGTGGTGTGGGGGTGTGGGTGGTGTGGGTGGTGTGGGTGGTGTGTGTGGTGTGGGGGTGTGGGTGTTGTGGGTGGTGTGGGGGTGTGGGGGTGTGGGGGTGTGGGTGGGGCGGGTGGTGTGGGGGGTGTGGGTGGTGTGGGGGTGTGGGGGTGTGGGGGTGTGGGGAGTGTGAGTGGTGTGGGGGTGTGGGTGGTGTGGGTGGTGTGGGTGGTGTGGGGGGTGTGGGTGGCGTGGGGGGTGTGGGTGGTGTGGGTGGTGTGGGTGGTGTGGGTGGTGTGTGTGGTGTGGGTGGTGTGGGGGGTGTGGGTGATGTGGGGGTGTGGGGGTGTGGGGGTGTGAGTGGTGTGGGGGTGTGGGAGGTGTGAGTGGTGTGGGGCGTGTGGGTGGTGTGGGGGGTGTGGGTGGTGTGGGTGGTGTGGGTGGTGTGGGTGGTGTGGGTGGTGTGGGGGGCGTGGGTGGTGTGGGTGGGGTGGGGGTGTGGGTGGTGTGGGTGGTGTGGGTGGTGTGGGTGGTGTGGGTGGTGTGGGTGGTGTGGGTGGTGTGGGTGGTGTGGGTGGTGTGGGTGGTGTGTGTGGTGTGGGTGGTGTGGGTGGTGTGGGTGGTGTGGGTGGTGTGTGTGGTGTGGGTGGTGTGGGGGGTGTGGGGGTGTGGGGGTGTGGGTGTGTGTGGGTGGTGTGGGTGGTGTGGGTGGTGTGTGTGGTGTGGGGGTGTGGGTGGTGTGGGTGGTGTGGGGGTGTGGGGGGTGTGGGGGTGTGGGTGGTGCGGGTGGTGTGGGGGGTGTGGGTGGTGTGGGGGTGTGGGGGGGGTGGGGGGGTGGGGAGTGTGAGTGGTGTGGGGGTGTATGTGGTGTGGGTGGTGTGGGGAGTGTGGGGGGTGGGGGTGGTGTGGGGTGTGGGTGGTGTGGGTGGTGTGGGTGGTGTGGGTGGTGCGGGTGGTGTGGGGGGTGTGGGTGGTGTGGGGGTGTGGGGTGTGGGGGTGTGGGTGGAGTGGGTTGTGTGGGTGGTGTGGGTGGTGTGTGTGGCTTGTGTGGTGTGGGTGGTGTGGGTGGTGTGGGTGGTGTGGGTGGTGTGGGTGGTGTGGGTGGTGTGGGGGTGTGGGTGGTGTGGGTAGCATGGGTGGTGTGAGTGGTGTGGGTAGTGTGGGTGGTGTGGGGGTGTGGGTGGTGTGGGTGGTGTGGGTGGTGTGAGTGGTGTGGGTGGTGTGGGGGTGTGGGTGGTGTGGGGGGTGTGGTGTGGGGGTGTGGGGGGTGTGGGTGGTGTGGGTGGTGTGGGGGTGTGGGTGGTGTGGGGGTGTGGGTGGTGTGGGTGGTGTGGGTGGTGTGGGGGTGTGGGGGTGTGGGTGGTGTGGGGGGTGTGGTGTGGGGGTGTGGGTGGTGTGGGTGGTGTGGGTGGTGTGGGTGGTGTGGGTGGTGTGGGGGTGTGGGTGGTGTGGGTAGCATGGGTGGTGTGAGTGGTGTGGGTGGTGTGGGTGGTGTGGGGGTGTGGGTGGTGTGGGTGGTGTGGGTGGTGTGGTGGTGTGGGTGGTGTGGGTAATGTGGGTGGTGTGGGTGGTGTGGGTGGTGTGGGTGGTGTGAGTGGTGTGGGTAGTGTGGGTGGTGTGAGTGGTGTGGGTAGTGTGGGTGGTGTGAGTGGTGTGGGTAGTGTGGGTGGTGTGAGTGGTGTGGGTGGTGTGGGTGGTGTGGGTGGTGTGAGTGGTGTGGGTGGTGTGGGTGGTGTGGGTGGTGTGGGTGGTGTGGGTGGTGTGGGTGGTGTGGGAAAGGTGTGGGAAAGGTGTGGTGGTGTGGGTGGTGTGGGTGGTGTGGGGGTGTGGGTGGTGTGGGTGGTGTGGGTGGTGTGGGTGGTGTGGGTGGTATGGGTGGTGTGGGTGGTGTGAGTGGTGTGGGTAGTGTGGGTGGTGTGAGTGGTGTGGGTAGTGTGGGTGGTGTGAGTGGTGTGGGTAGTGTGGGTGGTGTGAGTGGTGTGGGTGGTGTGAGTGGTGTGGGTAGTGTGGGTGGTGTGAGTGGTGTGGGTGGTGTGAGTGGTGTGGGTAGTGTGGGTGGTGTGAGTGGTGTGGGTAGTGTGGGTGGTGTGAGTGGTGTGGGTGGTGTGAGTGGTGTGGGTAGTGTGGGTGGTGTGAGTGGTGTGGGTGGTGTGGGGGTGTGGGTGGTGTGGGTGGTGTGGGTGGTGTGGGTGGTGTGAGTGGTGTGGGTGGTGTGAGTGGTGTGGGTAGTGTGGGTGGTGTGAGTGGTGTGGGTGGTGTGAGTGGTGTGGGTAGTGTGGGTGGTGTGAGTGGTGTGGGTAGTGTGGGTGGTGTGAGTGGTGTGGGTGGTGTGAGTGGTGTGGGTAGTGTGGGTGGTGTGAGTGGTGTGGGTGGTGTGGGGGTGTGGGTGGTGTGGGTGGTGTGGGTGGTGTGGGTGGTGTGAGTGGTGTGGGTAGTGTGGGTGGTGTGAGTGGTGTGGGTGGTGTGGGGGTGTGGGTGGTGTGGGTGGTGTGGGTGGTATGGGTGGTATGGGTGGTGTGGGTGGTGTGAGTGGTGTGGGTAGTGTGGGTGGTGTGAGTGGTGTGGGTAGTGTGGGTGGTGTGAGTGGTGTGGGTGGTGTGAGTGGTGTGGGTAGTGTGGGTGGTGTGAGTGGTGTGGGTGGTGTGAGTGGTGTGGGTAGTGTGGGTGGTGTGAGTGGTGTGGGTAGTGTGGGTGGTGTGAGTGGTGTGGGTAGTGTGGGTGGTGTGAGTGGTGTGGGGGTGTGAGTGGTGTGGGTAGTGTGGGTGGTGTGAGTGGTGTGGGTAGTGTGGGTGGTGTGAGTGGTGTGGGTAGTGTGGGTGGTGTGGGAAAGGTGTGGGAAAGGTGTGGTGGGGGGGGTGGTGTGGGTGGTGTGGGTGTTATGGGAAAGGTGTGGGAAAGGTGTGGTGGTGTGGGTGGTGTGGGTGGTGTGGGTGGTGTGGGTGGTGTGGGTGGTGTGGGAAAGGTGTGGGAAAGGTGTGGTGGTGTGGGTGGTGTGGGTGGTGTGGGTGGTGTGGGAAAGGTGTGGGAAAGGTGTGGTGGTGTGGGTGGTGTGAGTGGTGTGGGTAGTGTGGGTGGTGTGGGTGGTGTGGGTGGTGTGGGTGGTATGGGTGGTGTGGGTGGTGTGGGAAAGGTGTGGGGAAGGTGTGGTGGTGTGGGTGGTGTGGGTGGTATGGGTGGTGTGGGTGGTGTGGGTGGTGTGGGTGGTGTGTGTGGTGTGGGGGTTTGGGTGTTGTGGGTGGTGTGGGGGTGTGGGGGGGTGTGGGGGTGTGGGTGGTGCGGGTGGTGTGGGGGTGTGGGTGGTGTGGGGGTGTGGGGGGTGTGGGGGTGTGGGGAGTGTGAGTGGTGTGGGGTGTATGTGGTGTGGGTGGTGTGGGGGGTGTGGGGGGTGTGGGTGGTGTGGGTGGTGTGGGTGGTGTGGGTGGTGTGGGTGGTGTGGGTGGTGCGGGTGGTGTGGGGGGTGTGGGTGGTGTGGGTGTGGGGGTGTGGGGGTGTGGGAGGTGTGGGTGGTGTGGGTGGTGTGGGTGGTGTGTGTGGTGTGTGTGGTGTGGGTGGTGTGGGTGGTGTGGGTGGTGTGGGTGGTGTGGGTGGTGTGGGGGTGTGGGTGGTGTGGGGGGTGTGGTGTGGGGGTGTGGGGGGTGTGGGTGGTGTGGGTGGTGTGGGTGGTGTGGGTGGTGTGGGTGGTGTGGGTGGTGTGGGGGGTGTGGGCGGTGTGGGTGGTGTGGGGGGTGTGGGGGGTGTGGGGGTGTGGGTGGTGTGGGGGGTGTGGTATGGGGGTGTGGGTGGTGTGAGTGGTGTGGGTGGTGTGGGTGGTGTGGGGGTGTGGGTGGTGTGGGTAGCATGGGTGGTGTGAGTGGTGTGGGTGGTGTGGGTGGTGTGGGTGGTGTGCGTGGTGTGGGTGGTGTGGGGTTGTGGGTGGTGTGGGTGGTGTGGGTGGTGTGAGTGGTGTGGTGGTGTGGGTGGTGTGGGTGGTGTGGGTGGTGTGGGTGGTGTGGGTGGTGTGAGTGGTGTGGGTAGTGTGGGTGGTGTGAGTGGTGTGGGTAGTGTGGGTGGTGTGTGTGGTGTGGGTCGTGTGGGTGGTGTGAGTGGTGTGGGTGGTGTGGGTGGTGTGGGTGGTGTGAGTGGGTGGTGGGTGGTGTGGGTGGGGTGGTGTGGGTGGTGTGGGTGGTGTGGGTGGGGTGGGTGGTGTGGGGAAAGGTGTGGGGAAAGGTGTGGTGGTGTGGGTGGTGTGGGTGGTGTGGGGGTGTGGGTGGTGTGGGTGGTGTGGGTGGTGTGGGTGGTATGGGTAGTGTGGGTGGTGTGAGTGGTGTGGGTAGTGTGGGTGGTGTGAGTGGTGTGGGTAGTGTGGGTGGTGTGAGTGGTGTGGGTAGTGTGGGTGGTGTGAGTGGTGTGGGTGGTGTGAGTGGTGTGGGTAGTGTGGGTGGTGTGAGTGGTGTGGGGTGGTGTGAGTGGTGTGGGTAGTGTGGGTGGTGTGAGTGGTGTGGGTAGTGTGGGTGGTGTGAGTGGTGTGGGTGGTTTGAGTGGTGTGGGTAGTGTGGGTGGTGTGAGTGGTGTGGGTGGTGTGGGGGTGTGGGTGGTGTGGGTGGTGTGGGTGGTGTGGGTGGTGTGGGTGGTGTGGGTGGTGTGGGTGTAGTGTGGTGTGGGTGGTGTGGGTAGTGTGGGTGGTGTGAGTGTGTGGGTGGGTGGGGGTGTTGGGTGGTGTGGGTGGTGTGGGTGGTGTGGGTGGTATGGGTGGTGTGGGTGGAGTGGTGTGGGTAGGTGGGTGGTGTGAGTTGTGTGGGTTGTGTGGGTGGTGTGAGTGGTGTG
>NC_091354.1:12089669-12122169 GCF_038502225.1 Cherax quadricarinatus
TTGTAGTAGCAGTGGTAGTTGTAGAGGTTGTGTCGGAAGTGGTAGTATTAGTAGTAGTAACAGTCGTATTAGTAGTTGTAGTAGCAGTCGTAGTAATATTTGTAGTATTAGTTGTAAAAGTAGTAGTTGTAGTACAGTAATAGTTTTAGTTATATTAGTTAAAGTATGTTTCAGTTGTTAGTAGTGACTGCAGCTGTTGGTAGTTTTACTGCTAGCAGTGGTTTTAGTAGTTGTAATGGTTGTAGTCACTGTAATAGTTGTAGTAGTAGTTGTAATACTAATAGTTATAATGTTAGTAGTTATAGTAGTAGTAGTAGTAATTGCAATAGTAATATTTGTAATATTAGTAGTAGTAGCAGTAGCTGTAATTTTAGCTTTAGCAGCAGCAGCAGCTATATATATATATATATATATATATATATATATATATATATATATATATATATATATATATATATATATATATATATATATATATATATATATATATATATATATGTATATATATATATATATATATATATATATATATATATATATATATATATATATATATATATATATATATATATATATATATATATATATATATATATATATATATATATATATATATTTGTTCGTTATTGATAAACATTGTGCCCCATTCAGGGGCGCAAGGTTTTAGTTTTGGATCAGCGAGTCTTCCATTCGGTAACGGTGCTGGCGTAGCTAGGATCCTGTATTCCTCCTGAGTCCTCAAGGTTGTCCGGAAGAATTTGTTTCATTAACTCGTTTGATGCTATGGAGGAGGATAAGAAGACTGGTAGGGCAATCTGGGAGGATTTGCATACTCCCAGCCCCCAAGGTCTGACTGGAAGTGAGGCTTGCATCAACTGTCCATCTTCAGGAAAAAATTCAATTCACTCTAGCGAGCGAGTTACGGGAACCACTTCTCCCACAGCCAGGTTGTGTCAGAGTATTCCTCAATAAATTCTCTTGGTACGAACAGTGTCTTAAGAAACAAAAGCGTTTTAAACACCAACAACAAGTTTTTACGTACAGTCGGAGATTGGTTTAATTAAAGACAAGTCCGCGTACACGTCCATTCCAAATTATCTGAACACATTCGTTTCCTAAATACTTTATACTTCCAGTCTGATATCTAATCTGTCAAGGTGTTGATTTTGTGTTACTCCCATCACCAACAACCACACTGCTCCTGGCCACCAACAGCGATACAGCTCCTGGCCACCAACAGCGATACAGCTCCTGGCCACCAACAGCGATACAGCTCCTGGCCACCAACAGCGATACAGCTCCTGGCCACCAACAACCACTTTCATCTATGTATACAGTTATAGATATTCTGGCGGATGTTAGATAACGAAATGGGGTCAGTTAGATAAGGATTTCTGATTTTTTCTCCTTCCCTCCCTCCCTCTCCAACATCCTTCCTTCCCTCCAATTTTTCCTATCTGCTTCCCTCCCTCTCTCCTTACCTCTATCATCCCCATTTCTCCCTCCTTCCCTCCCTCCTTCCCTCCCTTCCTCCTTCCCTCCCTCACTCCTCTCCCTCCCTCCACACTAACTCTGCATTAGGCTGTTTTTTGCAGGATGATTGCAAGAATGGCAAGGTCTTTGTATGATGGTGCACTGTGCCACAGTATGATGGTGCACCATGCAACAGTACATTGGTGCAACGTACTAGAGCATGATGGTGCACGTGCCACAGTATGATGATGCACCGCGCCACAATATGTTGGTGCACCGTGCACAGTATGACGGTTCCCCATGCAACAGTACGATGGTGCACCATACTAGAGTAAGATGGTGCACCATACTAGAGTAAGATGGTGCACCATACTAGAGTAAGATGGTGCACCGTGCCACAGTATGATGGTGCACCGTGCCACAGTATGATGGTGCACCGAGCACAGTATGAAGGGGCACCACGTCACAGCATGATGGTGCACCATACTAGAGCATGATGGTGCACCGTGCCACAGTATGATGGTACACCATACTAGAGCATGATGGTGCACCGTGCCACAGCATGATGGTGCACCATACTAGAGCATGATGGTGTACCGTGCCACAGTATGACACAGCATCATGCAAGAGTATGATGGTGAACTGTACCATGTTATGATGTTGCACCATACTAGAGAATTATGTGTACCATTCTAGGGTATGATGGTGCACCGTGCAACAGTATGGTGGTATACCGTAATAGAGTATAATAGTGCACCATTGCTCAGTATTATGCTGCGCACCGTGCCACAGTGTGATGGTGCACCGTGCAAGATTATGGTGCTGCACCGCACTAGAGTATGGTGGTGCACTGTGCCACAGTATGATGGCGCATCGTATCACAGTACGACTGTGCACCGTGCTACAGTATGATGGTGCACCGTGCCGCAGTACGATGTGCACAGTGCTTCAGTATGTTACATCGTGCCACAGTATGATGGTGCACCGTATTAGAGTATGATGATGCACCGTGCACAGTATGATTCAATTCAATTCAATTCAATTCAGGTTTATTCTCTATAAGGGTTACAATGTGGGGTTTACGGGTTTTGGGTATTGTGTGGTTTACATGTTATAAAATACTAATTACAGAGGGGGCCACTAGGACACCTAGCATGGCTAGGCATTTCGAGCAGACTTAGATTAATTCTTAACATTAAATCCTTACAGATTATGGTATTAAGGCTAGGTGACTACATCATAATTTGTGAGTTTAGCAATGTGAATGCTTTTGTTTTGGCACAATACAAAGTGTCTATATTGGAGTATCATAGGCAAACTTATGACTAGTTAGGATTTATTATTTTAAGATTAAGATTAGTATTTCTGGGTTTATAGTCAGTGGGTGAGTGAGTGTAATTGTGAACCACCAGGTGGTTATCATGTAGTTAGTTGTCGGGGTGGATCAGGGAGATAAGATGTTTTCTAACTGTAGTTTTGAAAGTGATGAATGTGTCTGCAGTTCTAGAGTTTTCAGGTAGGGTGTTCCAGATTTTAGGTCCTTTGAAATACATTGAATTTTTGTAAAGGTTTAGTCGAACACTGGGAATGTCATAGAGATGTTTGTGTCTGGTGTTATGCCTGTGGATCCTGTCACAACTATCAAGAAAGCATTTTAGATCAAGGTTAATATTGGAATTTAAGGTCCTGTAGATATAGATTGTACAGTAGTAAGTGTGGATGTTCTGAACAGGGAGTAAGTTTAGATCTATGAAGAGTGGGGGAAGGGGTGTTGCCAGGGATGGGATTTAGTGAATATTCTTACTGCGGCTTTTTGTTGGGTTATTATTGGCTTTAGGTGTGTTGCTGCAGTTGAACCCCAAGCACAGATAGCATAGGTGAGGTATGGATATATAAGTGAATGGTACAGTGTGAGAAGGCCAGTTTGCGGTACGTAGTATCTTGGAGTGCCACAGTATGGTGCACCATTCCACAGTATGATGGTGCACTTTGCACCATTCCACAGTATGATGGTGCACCTTGCACAGTATGAGTCTGCACCATCCACAGTATGATGGTGCACCGTGCACAGTAGGATGGTGCACCGTGCCACAGCATGATGGTGCACCGTGCACACTATAATGGTGCACCATGTCACAGTATGATGGTGCACCGTGCACAGTATGATGGTGCACCGTGCACAGTGTGATGGTGCATTGTGCCACAGTATGGTGGTGCACCGTATTAGAGTATGATGGTGCACCGTGCACAGTATGATGGTTCACAGTGCTACAGTATGGTGCACCATTCCACAGTATGATGGTGCACTGAGAACAGAATGAAGGTGCACCGTACACAGTATGATGGTGCACCGTGCACAGTATGATGGTGCACCGTGTCACAGTATGATGGTGCACCGTGTCACAGTATGATGGTGCACCGTGCACAGTATGATGTGCACCGTGTCACATTATGATGGTGCACCATGCACAGTATGATGGTGTATCGTGCAATGTATGATAGTGCAGCGTGCACAGTATGATGGTGCACCGTGTCACAGTATGATGGTGCAACGTGCACAGGATGATGGTGCGCCGTGCACAGTATGATGGTGTATCGTGCACTGTATGATAGTGCAGCGTGCATAGTTTGATAGTGCAGCGTGCACAGTATGATGGTGCACCGTGCACAGTATGATGGTGTACCGTGCACAGTATGATGGTGTACCGCGCACAGAATGATAAGAACATAAGAACGAAGGAACACTGCAGCAGGCCTACTGGCCCATGCGAGGCAGGTCCACCGGCTTAAGCCAATGCACTCAACCTAATCAGGTCAGGTCACATTGACTTAAGGGAGGAACACGGCAACCGACCTGGTAGCACAAACTATCAGGTCCAACTCACACCCACCCACATCCACTCATGTATTTATCCAACCTATTTTTAAAGCTACACAACGTTCTGGCCTCTATAACTGTACTTGGGAGTTTGTTCTACTCATCCACAACTCTTACCAAACCAGTACTTTCCTATATCCTTCCTGAATCTGATTTTTTCCAACTTAAAACCATTGCTGCGAGTCCTGTCTAGGCTAGATATTTTCAGCACACTATTTACATCCCCTTTATTTATTCCTGTCTTCCATTTATACACCTCAGTCATATCCCCCCTACGTCTTTCTACGTCTTTCTAGAGAGTGCAGATTCAGGGCCCTTAGTCTATCCTCATAGGGAAGGTTTCTGATACATGGGATCAACTTTGTCATCCTCCTTTGTACATTTTCCAGAGCATCTATATCCATTCTGTAATACGGTGACCAAAACTGTGCAGCATAATCTAAATGAGGCCTAACCAAGGATGTATAGAGTTGAAGAACAACCTGAGGACTCCTATTATTTATGCTTCTTGATATGAAGCCAAGGATTCTATTAGCTTTATTGCGAACACATATGCACTGTTGTCTTGGTTTCAGATTACTGCTAACCAGAACTCCTAAATCTTTTTCGCAATCCGTAATATTAAGATCTACATTATTTAGTTTATATGTGGCATGGTTATTTTCCTGTCCAACATTTAGAACTGCATTTGTCTATATTAAACTGCATCTGCCACTTCTCCGACCACTGCATCAGTCTATTCAAATCTTCCTGGAGTGCTCTAATGTCCTCGTCAGAATGAATTCGACGGCCTATTTTGGTGTCATCGGCAAACTTGCTGATGTCGCTCTTTATGCCCTCATCTATGTCGTTTATGTAGATTGTGAACAGCAGGGGGCCCAACACTGACCCCTGTGGAACACCGCTTGTGACGCTTCCCCACTCTGATTTCTCCCCATTTATGCAAACTCTCTGCTGCGTATTTGTCAACCATGCCTCTATCCAGGAAAAAAATTCTCCTCCTATTCCATGTGCCTTAATTTTCCTCAATAGTCTCTGATGTGGGACCCTGTCAAAAGCCTTACTGAAGTCCATATACACAATATCATATTCATTACCATGATCTACCTCCTCAAATACCTTAGTGAAAAAAGTTAATAAATTCGTAAGGCAGGAACGTCCCTTTGTAAAACCATGCTGAGATTCGTTAATTAATTTATGCTTTTCAAGGTGGCTACGAACTGCCTCGGCAATTATTGATTCCATAAATTTTCCCACTCTGGAGGTTAGGCTTATTGGTCTATAGTTCGAAGCTAAGGACCCGTCACCTGCTTTGAAAATAGGTATCACATTTGCCATTTTCCACTTATCTGGCACCATGCCAGTTTGTAGTGATATGTTGAAAAGATTAGCCAAAGGTTTGCTAAGCTCCTCTTTACATTCCTTTAGAACCCTTGCATACAGTTCATCAGGGCCTGGGGATTTGTTAGGTTTTAATTTATCTATTTGCCTAAGGACCATGTCACTTGTGACCCTAATCGTGCACAGTTTATTATCGTCCTGTTCTACTTAATTTATCATTTCTGGAATATCGCTGGTATCCTCCTGTGTAAAAACTGAGAGGAAGTATGTGTTAAAAATTCTACACATTTCCTTATCACTGTCAGTGAGCTGACCCGAGGAACTTTTGAGTGGGCCTATCTTGTCCCTGATCTTACTTCTGTATACCTGAAACCTTTTGGGTTAGTCTTCGATTCTCTTGCAACTTTAACCTCATAATCTCTTTTTGCTTTTCTAATTTCCTTTTTTATTTCTTTCTTTAACTGAATATATCGATTTCTTAATTGCCCCTCTCCTCTTTTGATTTGCCTATATATGCCTCTCTTTTGACCAATCAGATATTTTAATCTATTGTTCATCCATTTAGGATCACTTTTGTTTGATCTGATTTCCCTATTTGGAACATAATTTGACTGAGCAGCTAGAACTATGCCCTGGAAAGCGTCATATCGGCAACCATCACCACCTACCTGACCCTTAGTCAGGTCATTCCAGTTCAGCCCACCTAAGTAATTTTTCAGTCCTATAAAATCAGCCAAGCGAAAGTCAGGGACGGAGACTTGATTGCCATTATTAGGGGAATTCCATGATATATTAAAACTGAGTGATTTGTGATCACTTTCCCCAAGCTCATCATTAACCTCAAGATTATTAATTAGTGTTTCCCTACTGGCAAGAACCAAGTCAAGGAGGTTATTTCCCCTAGTTGGCTCTGTCACAAACTGTTTTAAAAAACAATCCTGGATCGTATCAAGAAAGTCACCTGACTCTAAATTTCCTGTCAAATTGCTCCAGTCAATCTGTCTATAGTTGAAATCTCCCATTAGCACAACATTTTCGTATGTAGATGCCTTACGAATTTCGTCCCATAGAAGTTTACTGCACTCCCTGTCAAGATTTGGGGCCCTGTAAATCACACCCAAAATTAGTTTTTCTCGGCCCTCGAGAAGCTGTAACCAAACAGATTCAGTGGCTGACGCTTCAAATTTTATATTATGTCTAACACAACAATTTAAATTGTCTCTGACATACACCGCTACTCCACCACCCTTCCTGTTGACCCTGTCAGTGTGGAATAATTTATAGCCTTGTATGTGACATTCAGAGGGCATCTCTCTATCTTTCAGATTGAGCCAGGTCTCTGTTATAGCAATAATATCTATGTTTCCTGCACTTGCAATTAATCTTAGCTTATCTATCTTATTTCTTACACTCCTGCTATTAGTATAGTAAACCTTAAGGGAGCTAGTCCCTTGCTGCCCTCTGCTGTCCCCCTTTGTTTGCTGACCTGATCTATTGTCTTTATTTATAACTTCATGCTGAATGCCTTTTATACATGTACTGTTTCCAACCCTAGTGTTGCTTGTTTCCCACACACACCCATACCTCTATCTTCAATCAGTTTAAAATCATAGGCATTTTACCAATGGCCTTCTCAATTGAGTTTGCAAGTGCTATCACCCCTGCCCCAGAGAGATGTACCCCATCCCTTGCATACATATCATGTTTGCCATAAAAGTTGTTCCAGTTGTCAATGAATGGGATTGCAAGTTCCTTGCAGTATCTGTCTAGCCAGCAATTTACACCAATTGCAAGCAATGATGGTGCACCGTGCACAGTATGATTGTGTACCATGCACAGTATGATGGTGTACTGCACACAGTATGATGGTGTACCGTGCACAGTATGATGGCGCACCATGTACAGTATGATGGTGTACTGCGCACAGTATGATGGTGTACCGAGCACAGTATGATGGTGCACCGTGCACAGCATGATGGTGTACCATGCACAGTATGATGGTGTACCATGCACAGTATGATGGTGCACCATGTACAGTATGATGGTGTACCACACACAGTATGATGGTGCACTGTGCACAGTATGATGATGTACCATGCACAGTATGATGGTGTGCCATGCACAGTATGATGGTGTACCATGCACAGTATGATGGTGCACCGTGCACAGTATGATGGTACACTGTGTACAGTATGATGGTGCACCGTGCACAGTATGATGGTGTACCACACACAGTATGATGGTGCACCGTGCACAGTATGATGGTGTACCACACACAGTATGATGGTGCACCGTGCACAGTATGATGGTGTACCGTGCACAGTATGATGGTGCACCGTGCACAGCATGTTGGTGTACCACGCACAGTATGGTGTACCATGCACAGTATGATGGTGCACCATGTACAGTATGATGGTGTACCACACACAGTATGATGGTGCACCGTGCACAGTATGATGGTGCACCGTGCACAGTATGATGGTGTACCACACACAGTATGATGGTGCACCGTGCACAGTATGATGGTGTACCGTGCACAGTATGATGGTGTACCGTGCACAGTATGTTGGTGTACCACGCACAGTATGATGGTGTACCATGCACAATATGATGGTGCACCGTGCACAGTATGATGGTGTGCCGTGCACAGTATGATGGTGCACCTTGCACAGTATGATGGTACACCGTGTACAGTATGATGGTGCACCGTGCACAGTATGATGGTGTACCATGCACAGTATGATGGTGCACCTTGCACAGTATGATGGTGCACCGTGCACAGTATGATGGTGTACCATGCACAGTATGATGGTGCACCTTGCACAGTATGATGGTGCACCGTGCACAGTACGATGGTGTACTGCGCACAGTATGATGGTGTACCATGCACAGTATGATGGTGCACCGTGCACAGTATGATGGTGTACCGCACACAGTATGATGGTACACCGTGTACAGTATGATGGTGCACCGTGCACAGTATGATGGTGTACCACACACAGTATGATGGTGCACCGTGCACAGTATGATGGTGCACCGTGTACAGTATGATGGTGTGCCATGCACAGTATGATGGTGCACCTTGCACAGTATGATGGTGCACCGTGCACAGTACGATGGTGTACTGCGCACAGTATGATGGTGTACCATGCACAGTATGATGGTGCACCGTGCACAGTATGATGGTGTACCGCACACAGTATGATGGTACACCGTGTACAGTATGATGGTGCACCGTGCACAGTATGATGGTGTACCACACACAGTATGATGGTGCACCGTGCACAGTATGATGGTGCACCGTGTACAGTATGATGGTGTGCCATGCACAGTATGATGGTGCACCGTGCACAGTAGGATGGTGCACCGTGCACAGTATGATGGTGTGCCGTGCACAGTATGATGGTGTACCGTGCACAGTATGATGGTGCACCGTGCACAGAATGATGGTGCACCGTGCACAGTATGATGGTGCACCGTGCACAGTATGATGGTGTACCGCACACAGTATGATGGTGCACCGTGCACAGTATGATGGTGTACCACGCACAGTATGATGGTGTACCGTGCACAGTATGATGGTGTACCGCGCACAGTATGATGGTGTACCGTGCACAGTATGATGGTGCACCGTGCACAGTATGATGGTGTACCATGCACAGTATGATGGTGTACCATGCACAGTATGATGGTGCACCGTGCACAGTATGATGGTGTACCGTGCACAGTATGATGGTGTACCGCGCGCAGTATGATGGTGCACCGTGCACAGTATGATGGTGTACCGTGAACAGTATAATGGTGCACCGTGCACAGTATGATGGTGCACCGTGTACAGTATGAAGGTGTGCCATGCACAGTATGATGGTGCACCGTGCACAGTATGATGATGCACCGTGCACAGTATGATGGTGTACCGTGCACAGTATGATGGTGCACCGTGCACAGAATGATGGTGCACGGTGCACAGTATCATGGTGCACCGTGCACAATATGATGGTGTACCGCACACAGTATGATGATGCACCGCGCACAGTATGATGGTGTACCGTGCACAGTATGATGGTGTACCGTGCACAGTATGATGGTGTACCACGCACAGTATGATGGTGCACGTGCACAGTATGATGGTGCACCGTGCTTAGTATGATGGTGCACCGTGTTCAGTATGAAGGTGTGCCATGCACAGTATGATGGTGCACAGTGCACAGTATGATGGTGTACCGTGCACAGTATGATGGTGCACCGTGCACAGTATGATGGTGCACCGTGCACAGTATGATGGTGTACCACACACAGTATGATGGTGCACCGCGCACAGTATGATGGTGTACCGTGCACAGTATGATGGTGTACCGCGCACAGTATGATGGTGCACCGCGCACAGTATGATGGTGTACCGTGCACAGTATGATGGTATACCGCGCACAGTATGATGGTGTACCGTGCACAGTATGATGGTGTACCGCACACAGTATGATGGTGCACCGCACACAGTATGATGGTGTACCGTGCACAGTATGATGGTGTACCGCACACAGTATGATGGTGCACCGCGCACAGTATGATGGTGTACCGCGCACAGTATGATGGTGTACCGCACACAGTATGATGGTGCACCGCGCACAGTATGATGGTGTACCGCGCACAGTATGATGGTGTACCGTGCACAGTATGATGGTGTACCGCACACAGTATGATGGTGCACCGCGCACAGTATGATGGTGTACCGTGCACAGTATGATGGTGCACCGCGCACAGTATGATGGTGTACCACGCACAGCATGATGGTGTACCGCGCACAGTATGATGGTGTACCGTGTACAGTATGATGGTGTGCCATGCACAGTATGATGGTGCACCGTGCACAGTATGATGGTGCACCATGCACAGTATGATGGTGTGCCGTGCTCAGTATGATGGTGTACCGTGCACAGTATGATGGTGCACCATGCACAGAATGATGGTGCACCGTGCACAGTATGATGGTGCACCGTGCACAGTATGATGGTGTACCGCACACAGTATGATGGTGCACCGTGCACAGTATGGTGTACCATGCACAGTATGATGATGTACCGTGCACAGTATGATGGTGTACCGCGCACAGTATGATGGTGTACCGTGCACAGTATGATGGTGCACCGTGCACAGTATGATGGTGTACCATGCACAGTATGATGGTGTACCATGCACAGTATGATGGTGCACCGTGCACAGTATGATGGTGTACCGCGCACAGAATGATGGTGCACCGTGCACAGTATGATGGTGTACCGTGCACAGTATGATGGTGCACCGTGCACAGTATGATGGTGCACCGTGTACAGTATGAAGGTGTGCCATGCACAGTATGATGGTGCACCGTGCACAGTATGATGGTGTACCGTGCACAGTATGATGGTGCACCGTGCACAGCATGATGGTGCACCGTGCACAGAATGATGGTGCACGGTGCACAGTATTATGGTGCACCGTGCACAGTATGATGGTGTACCGCACACAGAATGATGATGCACCACGCACAGTATGATGGTGTACCGTGCACAGTATGATGGTGTACCGTGCACAGTATGATGGTGTACCATGCACAGTGTGATGGTGCACGTGCACAGTATGATGGTGCACCGTGCACAGTATGATGGTGCACCGTGTACAGTATGAAGGTGTGGCATGCACAGTATGATGGTGCACAGTGCACAGTATGATGGTGTACCGTGCACAGTATGATGGTGCACCGTGCACAGTATGATGGTGCACCGTGCACAGTATGATGGTGTACCGCACACAGTATGATGGTGCACCGCGCACAGTATGATGGTGTACCGTGCACAGTATGATGGTGTAACTCACACAGTATGATGGTGCACCGCGCACAGTATGATGGTGTACCGTGCACAGTATGATGGTGTACCGCGCACAGTATGATGGTGTACCGCGCCCAGTATGATGGTGTACCACGCACAGCATGATGGTGTACCGCACACAGTATGATGGTGTACCGCGCACTGTATGATGGTGTACCGCACACAGTATGATGGTGCACCGTGCACAGTATGATGGTGCACCGTGCACAGTATGATGGTGTACCGCACACAGTATGATGGTGTACCGCGCACTGTATGATGGTGTACCGCACACAGTATGATGGTGCACCGTGCACAGTATGATGGTGTACCACACACAGTATGATGGTGCATGGCGCACAGTATGATGGTGTACCGTGCACAGTATGATGGTGCACCGCGCACAGTATGATGGTGTACCACGCACAGCATGATGGTGTACCGCGCACAGTATGATGGTGTACCGTGCACAGTATGATGGTGTACCACGCAGAGTATGATGGTGTACCACGCAGAGTATGATGGTGTACCACGCAGAGTATGATGGTGTACCGCGCACAGTATGATGGTGTACCGTGTACAGTATGGTGGTGTACCGTGTTCAGTATGATGGTGTACCGTGTACAGTATGATGGTGTACCACGCACTGTATGATGGTGTACCGCGCACAGTATGATGGTGCACCGTGCACAGTATGATGGTGTACCGAGAACAGTATGATGGTGCACGTGCACAGTATGATGGTGCACCGTGCACAGTATGATGGTGCACGTGCACAGTATGATGGTGTATCGCGCACAGTATGATGGTGCACGTGCACAGTATGATGGTGCACCGTGCACAGTATGATGGTGTACCGTGCACAGTATGATGGTGCACCGTGCACAGTATGATGGTGTACCGTGCACAGTATGATGGTGCACCGTGCACAGTACGATGGTGCACCGTGCACAGTATGATGGTGCACCTTGCACAGTATGATGGTGTACCGTGCACAATAAGATGGTGCTCCGTGCACAGTATGATGGTGCACCGTGCACAGTATGATGGTGCACCGTGTACAGTATGATGGTGTACCGTGCACAGTATGAAGGTGCACCGTGCACAGTATGATGGTGCTCCGTGCACAGTATGATGGTGCACTGTGCACAGTATGATGGTGTACCGTGCACAGTATGATGGTGTCCGTGCACAGTATGATGGTGTACTGCACACAGTATGATGGTGCACCGTGCACAGTATGATGGTGCACCATGCACAGTATGATGGTGTGCCGTGCTCAGTATGATGGTGTACCGTGCACAGTATGATGGTGCACCATGCACAGAATGATGGTGCACCGTGCACAGTATGATGGTGCACCGTGCACAGTATGATGGTGTACCGCACACAGTATGATGGTGCACCGTGCACAGTATGATGGTGCACCATGCACAGAATGATGGTGCACCGTGCACAGTATGGTGGTGTACCGTGTACAGTATGATGGTGTACCGTGTACAGTATGATGGTGTACCGTGTACAGTATGATGGTGTACCACGCACTGTATGATGGTGTACCACGCACAGTATGATGGTGCACCATGCACAGTATGATGGTGTACCGAGCACAGTATGATGGTGCACGTGCACAGTATGATGGTGCACCGTGCACAGTATGATGGTGTACCGTGCACAGTATGATTTTGTACCCTGCATAGTATGATGGTGCACCGTGCACAGTACGATGGTGCACCGTGCACAGTATGATGGTGCACCGTGCACAGTATGATGGTGTACCGTGCACAATATGATGGTGCACCGTGCACAGTATGATTGTGTACCGTGCACAGTATGAAGGTGCACCGTGCACAGTATGATGGTGCACAGTGTACAGTATGATGGTGTACCGTGCACAGTATGAAGGTGCACCGTGCACAGTATGATGGTGCTCTTTGCACAGCATGATGGTGCACTGTGCACAGTATGATGGTGTACCGTGCACAGTATGATTGTGCACCGTGCACAGTGTGATGGTGTACCGTGCACAGTATGATGGTGCACCGTGCACAGTATGATGGTGTACCGTGCACAGTATGATGGTGCACCGTGCACAGTATGATGGCGTACCGCGCACAGTATGATGGTGTACCGTGCACAGTATGAAGGTGCACCGTGCACAGTATGATGGTGTACCGTGCACAGTATGATGGTGCACCGTGCACAGTATGATGGTGTACCGCGCACAGTATGATGGCGTACCCTGCACAGTATGAAGGTGCACCGTGCACAATATGATGGTGCACCGTGCACAGTATGATGGTGCACCGTGCACAGTATGGTGGTGCACCGTGCACAGTATGATGGTGTACCGCGCAGTATGATGGTGTACCGTTCACAGTATGAAGGTGCACCGTGCACAGTATGATGGTGCACCGTGTACAGTATGATGTTGCACCGTGCACAGTATGGTGGTGCACCGTGCACAGTATGATGGTGTACCGCGCAGTATGATGGTGTACCGTTCACAGTATGAAGGTGCACCGTGCACAATATGATGGTGCACCGTGCACAGTATGATGATGTACCGTGCACAGTATGGTGGTGCACCGTGCACAGTATGATGGTGTACCGCGCAGTATGATGGTGTACCGTTCACAGTATGAAGGTGCACCGTGTACAGTATGATGGTGCACCGTGTACAGTATGAAGGTGTACCGTGCACAGTATGATGGTGCACCATGTACAGTATGAAGGTGCACCGTGTACAGTATGATGGTGCACCATGTACAGTATGAAGGTGTACCGTGCACAGTATGATGGTGTACCATGTACAGTATGATGGTGCACCGTGTACAGTATGATGGTGCACCGTGTACAGTATGATGGTGCACCGTGTACAGTATGAAGGTTAGGCCGCCGCTTCGTTTACCTGATTGTTAAATCATATTAGTCTGTTGGTCCAGAGAGGAGGAAGGGAAGGAGGGAGGGAGGGAGGGAGGGAGGGAGAGAGGGAGGGAGGGAGGGTGGGAGGATGGGAGTGAAAGAGAGTGGGAGGGAGTGAAAGAGGGTGGGAGGGAGGGAGGGAGGAAGGAAGACAGGGAGGTAATTTGAAAGAGTGAGATAGAGAGAAAAGAAATGGGGAGGATAGGAGCAGGGAGGGAAGGAGTAAGAAGAGGAAGGAAACATTAATAAATAACAAAAAAGGCACAATACCGTGACTGGAAGAGGAAGGAAGGAGACGAGAAGATGAGTGGGGAAATGAGGGAGATAGGCAGAGGATAGGAGAGGCATAGAATGAGGGAGGGATGGAATAAGAGAGGGAGGGAGGGAATGAGAGAGGTAAGGAAAGAATGAGAGAGGGAGGGAGGGAATGAGAAAGGGAGGGTGGGAGTGAGGGCAATAAGGAGTCAGAAGTAGTAGTGTAGACGCTGACGACACTTGATAGTGTGGATGGTGACGACACTTGATAGTGTGGATGGTGACGACACTTGATAGTGTGGATGGTGACGACACTTGACAGTGTGGACGCTGACGACACTTGATAGTGTGGATGGTGACGACACTTGATAGTGTGGATGGTGACGACACTTGACAGTGTGGATGGTGACGACACTTGATAGTGTGGATGGTGACGACACTTGATAGTGTGGATGGTGACGACACTTGATAGTGTGGATGGTGACGACACTTGATAGTGTGGACGCTGACGACACTTGATAGTGTGGATGGTGACGACACTTGATAGTGTGGATGGTGACGACACTTGATAGTGTGGATGGTGACGACACTTGATAGTGTGGATGGTGACGACACTTGATAGTGTGGACGCTGACGACACTTGATAGTGTGGATGGTGACGACACTTGATAGTGTGGATGGTGACGACACTTGATAGTGTGGACGCTGACGACACTTGATAGTGTGGGCGCTGACGACACTTGATAGTGTGGATGGTGACGACACTTGATAGTGTGGGCGCTGACGACACTTGATAGTGTGGATGGTGACGACACTTGACAGTGTGGACGCTGACGACACTTGATAGTGTGGATGGTGACGACACTTGATAGTGTGGATGGTGACGACACTTGACAGTGTGGACGCTGACGACACTTGATAGTGTGGATGGTGACGACACTTGATAGTGTGGACGCTGACGACACTTGATAGTGTGGATGGTGACGACACTTGATAGTGTGGGCGCTGACGACACTTGATAGTGTGGATGGTGACGACACTTGACAGTGTGGACGCTGACGACACTTGATAGTGTGGATGGTGACGACACTTGATAGTGTGGATGGTGACGACACTTGATAGTGTGGACGCTGACGACACTTGATAGTGTGGACGCTGACGACACTTGATAGTGTGGATGGTGACGACACTTGATAGTGTGGACGCTGACGACACTTGATAGTGTGGATGGTGACGACACTTGATAATGTGGACGCTAACGACACTTGATAGTGTGGATGGTGACGACACTTGATAGTGTGGACGCTGACGACACTTGATAGTGTGGATGGTGACGACACTTGATAGTGTGGATGGTGACCACACTTGATAGTGTGGACGCTGACGACACTTGATAGTGTGAACGCTAACGACACTTGATAGTGTGAACGCTAACGACACTTGATAGTGTGAACGCTAACGACACTTGATAGTGTGGACGCTGACGACACTTGATAGTGTGAACGCTAACGACACTTGATAGTGTGGACGCTGACGACACTTGATAGTGTGAACGCTAACGACACTTGATAGTGTGAACGCTAACGACACTTGATAGTGTGAACGCTAACGACACTTGATAGTGTGGACGCTGACGACACTTGATAGTGTGGACGCTGACGACACTTGATAGTGTGGACGCTGACGACACTTGATAGTGTGGACGCTGACGACACTTGATAGTGTGGATGGTGACGACACTTGATAGTGTGGACGCTGATGACACTTGATAGTGTGGACACTGACGACACTTGATAGTGTGGACGCTGAGGACACTTGATAGTGTGGACGCTGACGACACTTGATAGTGTGGACGCTGACGACACTTGATAGTGTGGACGCTGACGACACTTGATAGTGTGGACGCTGACGACACTTGATAGTGTGGACGCTGACGACACTTGATA
The DNA here is from genome assembly GCF_038502225.1 of Cherax quadricarinatus. Taxonomy (NCBI): domain Eukaryota; kingdom Metazoa; phylum Arthropoda; class Malacostraca; order Decapoda; family Parastacidae; genus Cherax; species Cherax quadricarinatus. The sequence goes on from NC_091354.1 coordinate 12,106,334, forward strand.
GTGTGGACGCTGATAGTGTCATCTTGCAATATTAACTTCGCAGGTTTATCTCTGCCCATAAGAGTCGTTAAGTCGTGAGTTTTTCATGTGTATAACTTCTTAAAGTCTGTGGTGAGTATACTGTGATATTGTGACCAAGTAGCGAGTGTCAAGACTACATCAGGTCATGTTTACAGACGTAAACATGACCTGATGTAGGTCACAGTGATATTATATTCGTGTTATTTATTCACGAATGGTTAGGTTAGTTAAAATTTGTCAGGAAACAGGACAAGTGTTTCCTGACGCTGGTCTTAGTCATATGATGACCCACAGCTGGAACTTTCGGTCATCTGACCGAGACCTTCCACTGGCTTACCACTCCACCATTTAAAAAGTAAGATTATGATTATAACAATTCTGTGATGGCTCTGTGGGTTTGTGGCCCGCTGGCACAAACAACCTGGTTGACCAGGTGGTCAGTGAAGAAGACTGGTCTGCGGCACTGGCTGCGAAGGTAAATACCCTTGTAACCTGTCACAGGTAATGTTACAAGGTTACATTGCTTGTCACGCCCCACGTGGGTAGCATCACTGAATCATTCTCCTAGCTCCCCCCCTTCTCTCTATTTTTTCTCTTTTTTTTCTCTTTTTTCTCTTTTTTCTCTTTTTTCTCTTTTTTCTCTTTTTTCTCCTTTTTCTCTCTTTTTCTCCTCTCAGTCTCTCTCACACACACAGACTCATAACTCACCTGGGTGCACATTCTCGCTCACCTGTCCATTTCCTCACACCAGAACCATTTAGGTGTCCATCAAGCAAGAGAGAGGGGGGGGGGCGGAAGGGGGGAAGGGGAAGGGAACGTTGGGAGGTGCAGGAATGGTGGTTCTTCCTCGTGCCTTCCTCCACGTTCCTGGGATTAGCAGCCATCGTTAAAGATACTGCCAGTATACTCCACGCCCATGCTGCCAGCCCACCTCCACGCCCACGCTGCCAGCCCACCTCCACGCCCACGCTGCCAGCCCACCTCCACGCCCACGCTGCCAGTCTACCTCTACACCCACGCTGCCAGTCCACTTGCACGCCCACACCGCTTGAGTTATTGTATTGCCCACAATACACGCCCATGACAACAGTTACCATTGCTTTTAACAAAATTGGGCACATCAGCAGTATGCTGCTACCCTACACTATGTAAAAGCTACATAGTCAAAACAAGTCATGTGTTTCCCTGTTATATTTCATCACATAAAATGCAATATGGGAAACCCATCCTATGTAATGGAATATTACAGAGAAAACTCTTCCTACCATACAGGATGAGGTTTTCCTGCCATATTCCACCACACAAGATCAATTCTACTATGCCACTTGTGTAACACTTGGGTATGCTGATTGTGGAAACGTTTCGCCAGACAGTGGCTTCTTCAGTCCATCACAGACAAGAACGGTAGAAGATGAGTAGGAATTTGAGATAATCAGTCCCTCAGCCTGGAGATGATGTGGTGCAACGTTCCCTCTAATAAATGTCCTGAACTGTAAATACCTTTTTCCACATCTTGTCGGTATTACCAGACCATTTTTTAATGTTTTTTTTCAGTCTATTAGTCTTGATAAAAGTACAGCAAGTGCGTGGAGAAATGGCTTATGTACCACAGACAAGTGAGGTGGAGCAATTGTAGGCGGTGCCACCAGTGGATAAAATCCAGTGGTGGCTGTATGTTATGCCTGTAGGTTAGACAAGCGTTGAAGATTTACCTGCAACAAGATATAGGGAATTCTTCAAAATAGTGAGAACCTCGGGTGTTAAGATACAGAGAACCTTGGATGTTAAGATACAGAGAACCTTGGGTGTTAAGCTACAGAGAACCTCGGGTATAAAGATACAGAGAACCTTGGGTGTTAAGATACAGAGAACCTTGGGTGTTAAGCTACAGAGAACCTCGGGTATAAAGATACAGAGAACCTTGGGTGTTAAGATACAGAGAACCTTGGGTGTTAAGATACAGAGAACCTTGGGTGTTAAGATACAGAGAACCTTGGGTGTTAAGCTACAAAGAACCTTGGGTGTTAAGATACTGAGAACCTTGGGTGTTAAGATGCAGAGAACCTTGGATGTTAAGATGCAGAGAACCTTGGGTGTTAAGATACAGAGAACCTTGGGTGTTAAGATACTGAGAACCTTGGATGTTAAGATGTAGAGAACCTTGGATGTTAAGATGCAGAGAACCTTGGGTGTTAAGATACTGAGAACCTTGGATGTTAAGATGTAGAGAACCTTGGATGTTAAGATGCAGAGAACCTTGGGTGTTAAGATACAGAGAACCTTGGGTGTTAAGATACAGAGAACCTTGGGTGTTAAGATACAGAGAACCTTGGGTGTTAAGATGCAGAGAACCTTGGATGTTAAGATGCAGAGAACCTTGGGTGTTAAGATACAGAGAACCTTGGGTGTTAAGATACTGAGAACCTTGGGTGTTAAGATACAGAGAACCTTGGGTGTTAAGATACAGAGAACCTTGGGTGTTAAGATACTGAGAACCTTGGGTGTTAAGATGCAGAGAACCTTGGATGTTAAGATGCAGAGAACCTTGGGTGTTAAGATACAGAGAACCTTGGGTGTTAAGATACTGAGAACCTTGGATGTTAAGATGTAGAGAACCTTGGATGTTAAGATGCAGAGAACCTTGGGTGTTAAGATACTGAGAACCTTGGATGTTAAGATGTAGAGAACCTTGGATGTTAAGATGCAGAGAACCTTGGGTGTTAAGATACAGAGAACCTTGGGTGTTAAGATACTGAGAACCTTGGGTGTTAAGATACTGAGAACCTTGGGTGTTAAGATGCAGAGAACCTTGGGTGTTAAGATGCAGAGAACCTTGGATGTTAAGATACAGAGAACCTTGGATGTTAAGATACTGAGAACCTTGGGTGTTAAGATGCAGAGAACCTTGGGTGTTAAGATACAGAGAACCTTGGATGTTAAGATACAGAGAACCTTGGATGTTAAGATGCAGAGAACCTTGGGTGTTAAGATACAGAGAACCTTGGGTGTTAAGATGCAGAGAACCTTGGGTGTTAAGCTACAGAGAACCTTGGGTGTTAAGATACTGAGAACCTTGGGTACAGAGAGCTTGGGTATGAAGATATTGAGAACCTTGGGTATAGAGAGCTTGGGTATGAAGATATTGAGAACCTTGTGTACAGAGAGAACCTTGAGTATGAAGACACAGAGAACCTTGTGTACAGAGAGAGCCTTGAGTATGAAGACACAGAGAACCTTGTGTACAGAGAGAGCCTTGAGTATGAAGACACAGAGAACCTTGTGTACATAGAGAGCCTTGAGTGTTAAGATACTGAGAACCTTGGGAGAGAGCCTGTTAAGACACAGAGAACCTTGTGTACAGAGAGAGCCTTGAGTATGAAGACACAGAGAACCTTGTGTACAGAGAGAGCCTTGAGTATGAAGACACAGAGAACCTTGTGTACAGAGAGAGCCTTGAGTATGAAGACACAGAGAACCTTGTGTACAGAGAGAACCTTGAGTATGAAGGCACAGAGAACCTTGGGTAGCTACCCAAGGTTCTTTGCTTCACTAACACTAATCGAAAGTTTGTTCCACCCAACCACAACTATTTCTAAACCAATATTTTCCTATAACCTAAACCTAATTTTTTCTAACTTGAGTCCCTTGTTGGGAGTCCTGTCTTGGTTACATATTTTCAACACGTTATTTATATTCCCTTTATTTATTCATGTCTTCCATATGTACACTTCAGTAATATCTCTCCTATTTCTACCCCATTCCAGAGTGCAAATATTCTCGGTCTTTTCTCATAGGAAAGATTTCTAATACATGGGATAAATTTTGCCATTTTCTCTCTATGTTTTCCAGTACATTTATGTTCATTTTATATGGTAATCAGAACTATGAGCCTAACCAGGTATATGTAAAGTTGAAGCATAACCTGAAATCTTCTATTTTCTCTGCTTTTTGACTCACGAAATCGTAATGACACTATTGCAAACAAACCATTCCACGGGTGGGGATTGAACTCGTGGCGAGTGAGTCGTAAAACTCCAGGCCAGCGTGTACGCCACTGGGCCTACTGTAAAAACTTGCATTCGTGATCACAGTGGTGCCTGTGCTAACCTCTCTATGGTGTACAAATTTACGTAGATGGATGAATCTTATTGCAGGCAGCTGTCCCAGTGGCTTCCACCCTGGCCTTGAGTTATACGACTCACTCGCCACAAGTTCAATCCCCACCCGTGGTATGGTTTATCTATACTTCCTGATATGAAGTCAGAAATTCTATTAGCTTCATAGCGAACACTTGTGCACTGTTGTCTTGGGTTTAGATTACTACTAACCAGAACTCCTAAAACTTTTATCGCGTATAGTTTGACTGGGTTGTACATAGTTTAGTTTACAGTTGTCATGAGTAGTTTTCCCCAAGAAAAGAACCTTACAATAATCTACATTAAACTGTATCTAACATATTTTTAACCACCACAACATCAATCTATCTCGGTCATTCTGTAGATTCCTGGAGCCTTCATCAGAATTTATAAGGCCTATTTTAGTGTCATCGGCGAACTTGCTTATCTTGCTACTTATTCCCCTTATCTAAGTCGTATATATATAAATATACTGTGAACAATAAGGGACCCAACACTGACCCTTGTGCGATACCACTGGTAACGGTCCCCTCTCTGATTTCTCCCCAAACTCACTAATGTCTATTGGTCAACTATACCTCGATCCGGGAGATAATTTCTCCACCAGTTCCATGTGTTGTTACTTTTCCCAGGAATCTCCTGTGTGGTACTCTATCAAAGACCTTACTGAAATCCATATATACGTTATCGCATTCTCTATATTGATTTACCGCTTCAAGTTCCTTAAGTTAGTTAATTTGTAAGGCAGGAAAGTCCCTTTGTAAAACCGTGCTGAGATTAATTGATTGAATTATACTTTTTAAAGGTGGCTTCGAATTTCGTCCGAAATTATTGATTCCATCAGCTTTCCTACAATTGGAGTTAAGCTGACGGGTCTGTATATGTTTGAATCACGGAACGGGTGGGGTTTGAACCCATGGTGCGTGAGACCTAAAACTCACATCATATCTCCCGATTTGTAAACATGTATCATAGTTGTCATTATCCACTCATCAGGTACGATACCCGTCTGTAGTGATTCATCAGGTACGATACCCGTCTGTAGTGATTCATCAGGTACGATACCCGTCTGTAGTGATTCACTGGAGAGACTAACTCATGGTTCTGAAAATACCTCCTTACATTCCCTTATGACTCTTGAAAACAGGTCGTCAGAGTCTGGTGACTTATTATATATATGTCGTGCCGAATAGGTAAAACTTGCAATTTTGGCTTAAATACCAACGCTTTTCTTGTCGAATAAGGCAAGCGAAAATTTGTATATTCATTAATTTCGCAAAAATCATTTTGAACATAACGAAAAAGTGTATTTCATTGTGTTTGTTTATTATTAAATTAATGTAAACTTATCTAAAATATATTTAGTTGGATTAGACTAAATTAAATTGCGCTTGTTATAATAAGGTTAGGTAAGTTTTCTAAGGCTCTTTTGGTACAAAATTATTAATTTTTACGTTAACGTAAATGAAAAAAAATATCTTTAAACATATAAGAGAAAATTTTAGACAGGACTTAATTTTAAATGAGTTCCTACTAATTGATCAGTTTTACCTATTCGGCACGACATATACATATATTAAACAGTGTAAAGTCACTGTTGCACTAGTTCCTCGACATTTAATAAAAAAAATTATATTCTTACGAATGCTCTTTATAAATGGATGTAACTTAATTATCACAATAGAGTGAGAGTTGAGTGTTGTTGCACCCTGGCGACACCCAGACTGATCACAGCACCACACAAACTCTGCATCACTTGTACTAAGCAGCATCACAAAATTCGGTCGTTATATGTAAGACAGTCCACACAACGGAGTGTAAAAGAACGTGGTTACTGAAGAGGTAGAGGACGTGTGAAGGGCCGTGGCGAGGCGTGAGCGGGCGTAGGGGCGTTTGTGTAGAGGGCGTGTGAGCGGGCGTGATGTGCTCGAGTCCTAGGCTATGTTACAAAAAACGCGATTCTATAAGCTTAGAGATCTCCAGTGAATACTAGAAAGGACTGCCCTTCTAGCATCCAGCCTGTTACTGGGTTTTCGTAACAAGTAGTCAGTATCCTTCTCCAATTATCCATTAAAATCCAGTATGATTCAATAGTGCTTCAGGATTACAACTGGTAGGCTACTAACTAGAGAAATTAAAATTTAATAAATTTATTAAGTCTAGAGGTATATTACAATAGTATTGTGCTGAAAGCACATATCACATTTATAATTCTTAAGTACCGTCTGGTACATTAACATTTAATAAGATATTACAAATATGTACAAGTAATTTTGTGTGTATGTGTGTAAGTGCTCTAAGTAGTTCACTATGTCTCACGACTCGACTAGACTTAAACGAGTGACTGACAAAGTCCTCACATAAACTAACTTCTTGACCAACTGGCAATCAGAACAGTCTGCTTGAACAATAAAAAGAATGCTAAGCCCAATAGCAATATAACAAGCAACTGCGACACAGAATCAGGAACAAGGAGATAATATAACGACACTAAGTAGGGACCATCTGCAGATCCTCCACAAGAGTCACAAAACTCCCATACTACTGAATCTAAGTTCAGCATAAGAAAATCCCCGACTGTGATAATACACAGATACCAGTACAAGTTAGGTCAGAAGCTACAGCTCAGGACCTGAGTTGTTTCGAGTGTCTATGAGACATACAACCTCAGTACAACGTCGAAAATCACTAAGTCTATACAATGTTCTGTGAAGAGAATTCTACAGAACTAACAAGAATAATGAGACAGACAATCTGTCCGACCACCAAGAGAGTCTAGACCAGACTGAATACTTCAGGCGAGGTGAGGACACCCCCCCCCCTCGATAACGTGATAGCTCCGTGTACAGCTGCAGCTCAGAAACAGAAGCCGGCAGTCTAACAGTAGTTAGACAATCAACACTTGAACTTAGCACATATGTTACATCCTACCTCACAAAATTTAACTAAGTCAAATAATAATAATATAAAGCAATATATTTACGATTTAGCTATTATCGCAAATATAAGCAATATAAAATTATATGAAAAGATAATAATTATATATATACATATTAATCATTGCAACCCATTCAGGGGTTGCCACAAGCTACCCTTCATGTTTGTGTGTGGATGTGTGAGTGTAAGTGTAAGTGCGTGAGCATGAGTATTAGTGCGTATGTTGGTGGGTGGGAGGGGGGTGACGCGTGTACGAAGGGCTTGAGGCAGGAGTGTAGAGGTGTTAGGGGGGAAATGATGAGGAGAGAGGAAGTGACAGGGTAGGGGAGGGGCTGCATGCCCTAAACACGTCTCACCTGGGCGTGTGTACAGGTGAGTCCTGAGTATTGGGAGGTTCCTTAATTATCTTGTTTGTTCACACAGCTTCTCCTCTCTTTCTTCCTCCCTCTGTTCCCTCTAACAGCTTCTCCCTCAATTTGTTCCCTCCATCTACCCCTACTCCCACCCTCTGTCTCCTCCATCTATTTCTCCCTCCCTCTTTTCTCAGCCGAAAAGACATTGCAGGTTTTATTTAAACCCATGTATATTCACTTAAATGTCTATCTAATTGTCAATATCTTTCTATTAATTTCTTAATTTAACCCCGTTTGACAGCTTGTTACAGTCCTCTGTAACTCCACTATCAATCCAGTCACCTGTAATTCTATTGTCAGTCCAGTAATCTATTATTAAACTACTCATATACAAGTCTATTGTCAACCCAGTCATCTATAATTCTACTGTACCACTCAAAGAACATCATGCCCACTAACGTATAAGAGACACAGTCAGTGTTAGGAAACAGGATATGTTCGAACCTAAATAACCCAATTTTAAGAGAGCCTGTTTCTTCCCTGTTTTCTTGAAATAATCATTTGAAATTTGTCTCCCATTCGCTAGCTACTTTAATTTCATTGTCTCCTTTAGCCTTTCTTATGTCTTTCTTTACTGCTTCTCGTAATATAAATATAGCCCATATATAAAGAACTGGGAAACACAATGACATATACAGAAAAGAAGACAAGTGTAGTGTGGGAGGGACGCACCACGCAGACCCTAACATAATTGTCTTCACCTGACGGCCACGTTTTAGTGGCTTAGGATTAGCTTGGCTAAAGCTTTGGTGATGTTTGAACCCTGAGCATTCTGCACAGCTGTCAAAGACTGATAACAGCTGATTTTAGGCACCAACGTCTGTGTAAGTCCTCTGAAGATGAGTCTGCCTCACTCCAGTTCATGGTCGTGACTGTTCTTGCATATTAACAGTGCTACAGGTGTCTGAAACCTTGGCTTCTCTCCCAGAAACTTTACTGCAGCTCATACATGGTTTTTACATACACCCCAACCTTCTTTTCTTTCTGCTGAGTTCCTTGATTGTTGTACTGAGGGTAGTCAATCTTGGACCATAGTTTAATTAAGCAAGCGTTAGTAGATATTTCTAGCTATTCTGCTGCTTGGCATAACTACAAGCCAGACTAGTGAATTGTCAGCTCTAGTGGATGGGGGTAGTGAAACGTTGTGCACGTCTCCTACAGTGGTTAATGAAATGGTAGAGAAAGTGAAACTGAGGAAGGTCATAGAGCATGAAGTTACACTCCTCGAGGCATTTCGGGCTGTAGGACGTGTAAACCTTAAAAAAAAAAATTACCTACTCCTCTCTTCGTTTTGTTGCCCTGGTTATAGAGGAAGCGTATTTAGCGCAGCATCTCATCCTTCTCATCCTTTGTTTGTCAATATTTACATAAAATACCATCGGGGGTGGGGAAGGCTGTCGTCACACTTCTTCTCTAGGATGAATTTGATGAAGGCTCGACTTGGACCATTTACAAAACATCGTCGTAAGCTCCTCTCTCCCATATGCTGGTTATTTGTTGTATTGTTCCAGCCACGGTATTGTGCTTTTCTTGTTATTTAACCACTGGAAAACCAATTGATTATTAATACATAGTTCAACCAGGTCAGCGATATACCTCCCTGGAAGTTAGTCGTTGACTAACATTCTCCCCCCTGACTCTCCACACTATATATACTCATGTACTCTTTACCCAGGTAGATCTGTTTGTGACTTGATAAAGCTCACTGTGTGGGCGAAACGTTGTCAATAAAGGATCTCATTATACTACATTTTGCTTATTTTTCCATCGTGTCGGCATTTTACACCATTTATCTCCTCTGTGGTGAAAAATATGAAGATCTATATCACTGGAACAGCCATGAGTCAGGAAACTACATTTAAACTCTTCAGTTTCTCTATTGAAATATTTGTATGTTTTATACGGTCGATCAGATCCCCTTAATGCTTTAAGTGAGCATTACTGATATCACCCATCAGGTTGGTTAAATATTTTGCTGTCATCCCAGCTAACTTCTGTGAAGTATTCACAGTGTCGGACGTGATGAGTCTGACTGGAATGTGGTCTTTGTAGACCACATTCCCCTCCTCGCTGGTGAGGGGCTACTGAAAATGGGGTATTACGGCCTCTTCCCCTTGAGGAAACGTTTCGCCACACAGTGGCTCCATCAGCCCAATACAAAGCAGAAAGGGGTAAGGAGAGGAGGAGTTTGAGGTAATCAGTCCCTCAGCCTTGGGATCTTAATACAAGGAATTCTTCAGTACTTGTCCAACCTTTGGACGAAGACCTACTTACACTAGTGGATGGTTCCACTGTGATCCCGCCTCCTCCTGCTTCCACTCACCTGACTACAGTATATAAGTCATTTCCCCCACCATATGCTGTACTTTCTACAATGGACTGAACACATCGATTCCAGGCTGAGGGACTGATTACCTAAAAACTCCTCCTCTCCTTACCCCTTTCTGCTTTGTACTGAACTGATGAAGTCACACAGTGGCTTCATCAGTCCAATAGAATTCAAAACCATTTATCCAATGCAATTCAAAACCATTTATCACCTCTTCCCCTTGTTCCATCCATTTAAGGGCGAAACGTTGTCATCATTAAAGTAATCATTTGTCATTACTATCATACGAGTTTTTGTCAAATAATTCATCCAGTGGTGCCGCTTCCCTATATCCAGGATGCGACAAGAAGAAATCTCTGATGTGTGTCTGCTAACACACGTACCACTGTGCCAGCTACAACAATGTGGGAAAAGATACTCTTGTTTTGCTCAGGATAGTTATTAGAGGAAACGTTTCTCGTGGCGAAACGTTTCCTCTAATTAATGTCCTGAGCTGTACATGTGAACCATACCATGGGCGGGGATAGAACCCACGATCAGAGAGTCATAATGCTCCAGACCGACGCGCTAGCCGGCTGGGCCACTGCAACCGTGTCATTGCGATTTCGTGAGTCATGTATATAAGTGTACTTTTCGACATCTTGTCGGTATCAACATATTTTTCAGTTAGAGTAATCCCCCGAAATATGAGAACCCCGAGATATGAGAACCTGAGATACGAGAACCCCGAAGTACGAGAACCCAGAGATATGAGCCTCCGAGATACCAGAGATACGAGAACCCGAGATACCAGAACCCAAGATACCAGAACCTGAGATACCAGAACCCGAGATACCAGAACATGAGATACCAGAACCCGGGATACGAGATATCTCTGATACAAGCAGTTTTTTTAGTACACAACATCGATGTACCAGCATTTTTAGTACACAACATCAATGTACGAACACCTTTTCTTGCCGATACGAGAATCAGATACAATCGTGTTTAAAACATATTTTTATTTATTTATTAATATTGTATTTGTACTGTATTTAAGTTTTCCTGATTCGAAATTATACGTAACGAAAATTCTGACATTTGGTTGGTAAGGATCAGAGGCGGATCTACCATGAAACAAATGAAGCTTAAGTTTCTGGGCCCCTAATCTCGGAGGGGCCCCAGAAGCCACTTTAGTCCACATTGCTTAAAATTTTGGGTCAAATGTATGAGAAGGGTTTGCGAAAGACAACCCCAAAAATGTAGGTCCACCACTGGTAAGGATTGAATTACTATATGCTATTGTACCCTGCCATCACGTTTCAGTGAAGCAAGTTTTCGCGTTGCCAACCTTCTTGTAGGATGTTAGGTAAGACACATATGCAACAGTTAAGTATCTTTATTATGAAACGTTTCGCTTACACAGTAGGCTTCTTCTGCTTCTATCAACTTTTCTGTACTTGACTGAAGAAGCCTACTGTGTAAGCGAAACGTTTCATAATAAAGATACTTAACTGTTGCATATGTGTCTTACCTTACAACCTGTCGGTATTTTATACCATTTTAATGTTCTTCTTGTAGGATGCTTTGATCTCGTATCTCGGGGGATGCTGTACTGATCTTACTGTTGGGGGAAGTATTACTGTGAGGACTGACTATGAAACCTGTGCAAGCGTTCTTGAGTGTAACCTTTGCTCACAGCTCAGTAACTCGGAGTCTTTCCTGAGGATCATTTAGTAACTTCCGAATCTGAGGTCCGATGAAGATGCCGTCCTTCAGTTTGGTGTCATTAACTAAGGATAACTAAGTTATCCTTATATCTGCTACCGGAGGATCCTGTGAGACAAACTCAACTGATAAAGGAGACACTTGTGCAGCACTTGAGATTCTTTATTTTGGGAGCGTTTCGACAGCTAGTGGCTTCTTCAGTCCACAGCAAGGAAATGGTGGAAGACGAGGAGTTTGAGGTAATCAGTCTCTCAGTCTGGAATCGATATGTTCAGTCCATCAATCTTGATAACAGTGCAGCACATTCGATGAGATGGGGTTAATATGCTGCTGACAGATGAAGTGGAGTAGTGGTAGGCAGAATAATCAGAGGAAAAACCCACTAGTGGATATAGGTCTGTCTGTCTCTGTTTATCTCTCTCCCTCTCTCTCTCTGTCTCTCTCTCTCTCTCTCTCCTCTTCCCATGTCCCACCTCATCATTCCTCCTGCTCCCTCTGCCCCACCTCCTCACTCCTGTGTCCTCTGACCCACCTCCTCACTCCTCCTTTCTTCTCTGTCCCACCTCCTCACTCCTCCTGTGTCCTCTTCCTAACCTCTTCATTCCTCCTGTGTCCTCTGCCCAACCTCCTCACTCCTTCTGTGTCCTCTGCCCCACCTCCTAACTCCTCTTGTGTCCTCTGTCCCACATCCTCACTCCTCCTGTGTCCTCTGCCCCACCTCCTCACTCCTCCTGTGCCCTCTGCCCCACATCCTCACTCCTCCTGTGTCATCTGCCCAACCTCCTCACTCCTCCTGTGACATCTGCCCCACCTCCTCACTCCTCTTGTGTCCTCTGCCCCACCTCCTCACTCCTCCTGTGTCCTCTTCCCAACCTCCTCACTCCTCCTGTGTCATCTGCCCCACCTCCTCACTCCTCCTGTGTCCTCTGCCCAACTTCCTCACTCCTCCTGTATCCTCTGCTCCACCTCCACACTCCTCCTGTGTCCTCTGTCCAACCTCCTCACTTCTCCTGTGTCCTCTGCCCAACCTCCTCACTCCACCAGTGTCCTCTGCCCAACCTCCTCACTCCTCCTGTGTCCTCTGCCCCACCTCCTCACTCCTCCTGTGTCCTCTGCCCCACCTCCTCACTCCTCCTGTGTCCTCTGCCCCACATCCTCACTCCTCCTGTGTCCTCTGCCCAACCTCCTCACTCCTCCTGTGTCCTCTGCCCAACCTCCTCACTCCTCCAGTGTCCTCTGCCCAACCTCCTCACTCCTCCTGTGTCCTCTGCCCCACCTCCTCACTCCTCCTGTGTCCTCTGCCCAACCTCCTCACTCCTCCTGTGTCCTCTGCCCCACCTCCTAACTCCTCCAGTGTCCTCTGCCTCACATCCTCACTCCTCCTGTGTCCTCTGCCCCACATCCTCACTCCTCCTGTGTCCTCTGCCCCACCTCCTCACTCCTCCTGTGTCCTCTGCCCCACCTCCTCACTCCTCCTGTGTCCTCTGCCCCACCTCACTCCTCCTGTGTCCTCTGCCCCACATCCTCACTCCTCCTGTGTCCTCTGCCCCACCTCCTCACCCCTCCTGTGTCCTCTGCCCAAACTCCTCACTCCTCCTGTGTCCTCTGCCCCACCTCCTCACTCCTCCTGTGTCCTCTGCCCCACCTCACTCCTCCTGTGTCCTCTGCCCCACATCCTCACTCCTCCTGTGTCCTCTGCCCCACATCCTCACTCCTCCTGTGTCCTCTGCTCCACCTCCTCACTCCTCCTGTGTCCTCTGCCCAACCTCCTCACTCCTCCTGTGTCCTCTGCCCCACATCCTCACTCCTCCTGTGTCCTCTGCCCAACCTCCTCACTCCTCCTGTGTCCTCCGCCCCACCTCCTCACTCCTCTTGTGTCCTCTGCCCAACCTCCTCACTCCTCCTGTGTCCTCTGCCCCACATCCTCACTCCTCCAGTGTCCTCTGCCCAACCTCCTCACTCCTCCTGTGTCCTCTGCCCCACCTCCTCACTCCTCCTGTGTCCTCTGTCCAACCTCCTCACTCCTCCTGTGTCCTCTGCCCAACCTCCTCACTCCTCCAGTGTCCTCTGCCCAACCTCCTCACTCCTCCTGTGTCCTCTGCCCAACCTCCTCACTCCTCCAGTGTCCTCTGCCCCACCTCCTCACTCCTCCTGTGTCTTCTGCCCCACCTCCTCACTCCTCCTGTGTCCTCTGCCCCACATCCTCACTCCTCCTGTGTCCTCTGCCCCACCTCCTCATTCCTCCTGTGTCCTCTGCCCCACCTCCTCACTCCTCCTGTGTCCTCTGCCCCACCTCACTCCTCCTGTGTCCTCTGCCCCACATCCTCACTCCTCCTGTGTCCTCTGCCCCACCTCCTCACTCCTCCTGTGTCTTCTGCCCCACCTCCTCACTCCTCCTGTGTCCTCTGCCCCACATCCTCACTCCTCCTGTGTCCTCTGCCCCACATCCTCACTCCTCCTGTGTCCTCTGCTCCACCTCCTCACTCCTCCTGTGTCCTCTGCCTTACCTCCTCACTCCTCTTGTGTCCTCTGCCCCACATCCTCACTCCTCCTGTGTCCTCTGCCCCACCTCCTCACTCCTCCTGTGTCCTCTGCCTTACATCCTCACTCCTCCTGTGTCCTCTGCCCCACCTCCTCACTCCTCCTGTGTCCTCTGCCCCACATCCTCACTCCTCCTGTGTCCTCTGCCCCACCTCCTCACTCCTCCTGTGTCCTCTGCCCCACCTCCTCACTCCTCCTGTGTCCTCTGCCCCACCTCCTCACTCCTCCTGTGTCCTCTGCCTTACATCCTCACTCATCCTGTGTCCTCTGCCCCACATCCTCACTCCTCCTGTGTCCTCTGCCCCACATCCTCACTCCTCCTGTGTCCTCTGCCCCACATCCTCACTCCTCCTGTGTCCTCTGCCCCACATCCTCACTCCTCCTGTGTCCTCTGGCCCACATCCTCACTCCTCCTGTGTCCTCTGCCCCACATCGTCACTCCTCCTTTGTCCTCTGCCCCACCTCCTCACTCTTCCTGTGTCCTCTGCCCCACCTCCTCACTCCTCCTGTGTCCTCTGCCCCACCTCCTCACTCCTCCTGTGTCCTCTGCCCCACCTCCTCACTCCTCCTGTGTCCTCTGCCCCACCTCCTCACTCCTCCTGTGTCCTCTGCCCCACCTCCTCACTCCTCCTGTGTCCTCTGCCCCACCTCCTCACTCCTCCTGTGTCCTCTGCCTCACCTCCTTGCTCCTCCTGTGTCCTCTGCCCCACCTCCTCACTCCTCCTGTGTCATCTGCCCCACCTCCTCGCTCCTCCTTAATCACGAAAAAAATAAATCTTGGGAGAATCTTATCTTAGGAGGCAATAAGACGTCTGGGAAAGATGCGCTTGTGGGGGATAATTGTCAACCCAATGATAGAAAAATAATTGTGGCCCCTAGATTATTGTGGCCCCGAAGACAGACCATCGTGGCCGCGAAGACAGACGATCGTGGTCTCGAAAACAGACAATCGTGGCCTTGAAGACAGACAATCCTGGCCTCAAAGACTGATTGATAAATTAGACACATGTGCAACTCTTGGGTATCTTTATTAAGGAAACGTTTCGCCACACAGTGGCTTCATCAGTCCATACACAGGAGAAGCCTGCAGAATAGGAGGAGAATGAGGTAATCAGTCCCTCAACCTTGAGTCGATGTGGTCAGTCCATCAATCTTGAGTAGAATACGGCATATGAGCGGAGAAGGAGCTCATAAACCGTAGGTAGGAGAGGTGCAGCAGTCAAAGGTTGTGTCACATTTGCCCAATGTGGAAGTAGGTCGTGCCCAAGGGTTAGGCAAGCGATGAATTCCCAAGTATTAAGATCCCAAGAAGTTGCAGTGTCTGACAGGATTGTAGATGAATGGTTCACAGAACGGACACGTTGATAAATTAGACACATGTGCAACTCTTGTAGGTTCTTTGAACCATTCATCTACAATCCTGTCAGACACTGCAACTTCTTGGGATCTTAATACTTGGGAATTCATCGCTTGCCTAACCCTTGGGCACGACCTACTTCCACATTGGGCAAATGTGACACTACCTATGACTGCTGCACCTCTCCTACCTACGGTTTATAAGCTCCTTCTCCGCTCATATGCCGTATTCTACTCAAGATTGATGGACTGACCACATCGACTCAAGGTTGAGGGACTTATTACCTCATTCTCCTCCTATTCTTCAAGATTCTCCTGTGTATGGACTGATGAAGCCACTGTGTGGCGAAACGTTTCCTTAATAAAGATACCCAAGAGTTGCACATGTGTCTAATT
>NC_091354.1:12129669-12142169 GCF_038502225.1 Cherax quadricarinatus
CATAAGAAGATAAACATTAAGAGAAATATCCCATAAGAAGATAAACATTAAGAGAAATATCCCATAAGAAGATAAACATTAAGAGAAATATCCCATAAGAAGATAAACATTAAGAGAAATATCCCATAAGAAGATAAACATTAAGAGAAATATCCCATAAGAAGATAAACATTAAGAGAAATATCCCATAAGAAGATAAACATTAAGAGAAATATCCCATAAGAAGATAAACATTAAGAGAAATATCCCATAAGAAGATAAACATTAAGAGAAATATCCCATAAGAAGATAAACATTAAGAGAAATATCCCATAAGAAGATAAACATTAAGAGAAATATCCCATAAGAAGATAAACATTAAGAGAAATATCCCATAAGAAGATAAACATTAAGAGAAATATCCCATAAGAAGATAAACATTAAGAGAAATATCCCATAAGAAGATAAACATTAAGAGAAATATCCCATAAGAAGATAAACATTAAGAGAAATATCCCATAAGAAGATAAACATTAAGAGAAATATCCCATAAGAAGATAAACATTAAGAGAAATATCCCATAAGAAGATAAACATTAAGAGAAATATCCCATAAGAAGATAAACATTAAGAGAAATATCCCATAAGAAGATAAACATTAAGAGAAATATCCCATAAGAAGATAAACATTAAGAGAAATATCCCATAAGAAGATAAACATTAAGAGAAATATCCCATAAGAAGATAAACATTAAGAGAAATATCCCATAAGAAGATAAACATTAAGAGAAATATCCCATAAGAAGATAAACATTAAGAGAAATATCCCATAAGAAGATAAACATTAAGAGAAATATCCCATAAGAAGATAAACATTAAGAGAAATATCCCATAAGAAGATAAACATTAAGAGAAATATCCCATAAGAAGATAAACATTAAGAGAAATATCCCATAAGAAGATAAACATTAAGAGAAATATCCCATAAGAAGATAAACATTAAGAGAAATATCCCATAAGAAGATAAACATTAAGAGAAATATCCCATAAGAAGATAAACATTAAGAGAAATATCCCATAAGAAGATAAACATTAAGAGAAATATCCCATAAGAAGATAAACATTAAGAGAAATATCCCATAAGAAGATAAACATTAAGAGAAATATCCCATAAGAAGATAAACATTAAGAGAAATATCCCATAAGAAGATAAACATTAAGAGAAATATCCCATAAGAAGATAAACATTAAGAGAAATATCCCATAAGAAGATAAACATTAAGAGAAATATCTCATAAGAAGATAAACATTAAGAGAAATATCCCATAAGAAGATAAACATTAAGAGAAATATCCCATAAGAAGATAAACATTAAGAGAAATATCCCATAAGAAGATAAACATTAAGAGAAATATCCCATAAGAAGATAAACATTAAGAGAAATATCCCATAAGAAGATAAACATTAAGAGAAATATCCCATAAGAAGATAAACATTAAGAGAAATATCCCATAAGAAGATAAACATTAAGAGAAATATCCCATAAGAAGATAAACATTAAGAGAAATATCCCATAAGAAGATAAACATTAAGAGAAATATCCCATAAGAAGATAAACATTAAGAGAAATATCCCATAAGAAGATAAACATTAAGAGAAATATCCCATAAGAAGATAAACATTAAGAGAAATATCCCATAAGAAGATAAACATTAAGAGAAATATCCCATAAGAAGATAAACATTAAGAGAAATATCCCATAAGAAGATAAACATTAAGAGAAATATCCCATAAGAAGATAAACATTAAGAGAAATATCTCATAAGAAGATAAATATTAAGAGAAATATCCCATAAGATAAACATTAAGAGAAATATCCCATAAGAAGATAAACATTACGAGAAATATCCCATAAGAAGATAAACATTAAGAGAAATATCCCATAAGAAGATAACCATTAAGAGAAAAATCCCATAAGAAGATAAACATTAAGAGAAACATCCCATAAGAAGATAAACATTAAGAGAAATATCCCATAAGAAGATAAACATTAAGAGAAATATCCCATAAGAAGATAAACATTAAGAGAAATATCCCATAAGAAGATAAACATTAAGAGAAATATCTCATAAGAAGATAAACATTAAGAGAACACTAAGGTCGCCGCTGCCTCAACAATATCGCAAAAAAACAATGGAAGAAAGTGAAAATATTTAAAAAATATGAACCATTTTCAGTGAAGGAATAATAGAAGATCATGAAAAGAATGGGGGGGGGGAGGGTAACTGTTTATAAGGCTAGACAAGTTATGGGGGATACCTATACAAGTACATTGGTATCCCCACATTATTGATGGTATACAATACCGGTAAGTTGATGAATAGGACACCTGCAGTACTTGGATGCATTGCCCACACGTTTCGCTCACATAATAGGCTTTAATCTGATAAAGGTGAGTACTGGTCTTCATCCTCATGACGGACTGACAAATATTTAAGGCTAAGTCAGTGCCTGATCATACTTCTCTTATTATTATTATTAGTAGTATGATTATTATTATTATTAGTAGTAGTAGTAGTAGTCGTCGTAGTAGTAGTAGTGGTAGTAGTAGTGGTGGTAGTAGTAGTAATAGTATAATTCTTATTATTATATAAGATAATTCGGTTACAGTGTTCTGTGCAGATCCTGAAAAACGTCTAATATCATTAAACCGTTACCATATAATTACGGCAGAATTTATGGTGATATTTGTGGCATTTATGTTCTGTTACATGTTGCATTAATGTGAAGGTAGGCTAGGTCAGGTCAGTTGGGTTCAATGACCATCAGGTGCAGGGTTAGGTCAGCTAGGTTCAGTCAGGTTAGGTCAGCTAGGTTCAGTCAGGTTAAGTCAGTTAGGTTCAGTCAGGTTAGGTCAGCTAGGTTCAGTCAGGTTAGGTCAGCTAGGTTCAGTCAGAATAGGTCAGCTAGCTTCAGTTAGGTTAGATCAGCTAGGTTCAGTCAGGTTAGGTCAACTAGGTTCAGTCAGGTTAGGTCAACTAGGTTCGGTCTGGTTAGGTCAACTTGGTTCAGTCTGATTAGGTCAGCTAGGTTCAGTCAGGTTAGGTCAGCTAGGTTCAGTCAGGTTAAGTCAGTTAGGTTCAGTCAAGTTAGGTCAGCTAGGTTCAGTCAGGTTAGATGAGCTAGGTTCAGTCAGGTTAGGTCAGCTAGATTCAGTCAGGTTAGGTCAGCTAGATTCAGTCAGGTTAGGTCAGCTAGGTTCAGTCAGGTTAGGTCAGTTAGGTTCAGTCGGGTTAGGTCAGCTAGGTTCAGTCAGGTTAGGTCAACTAGGTTCAGTCAGGTTAGGTCAACTAGGTTCAGTCAGGTTAGGTCAGCTAGGTTCAGTCAGGTTAGGTCAGCTAGGTTCAGTCAGGTTAGGTCAGCTAGGTTCAGTCAGGTTAGGTCAGCTAGGTTCAGTCAGGTTAGGTCAGCTAGGTTCAGTCAGGTTAGGTCAGTTAGGTTCAGTCAGATTAGGTCAGCTAGGTTCCGTCAGGTTAGGTCAGCTAGGTTCAGTCAGGTTAAGTCAGTTAGGTTCAGTCAGGTTAGGTCAGCTAGGTTCAGTCAGGTTAGATGAGCTAGGTTCAGTCAGGTTAGGTCAGCTAGATTCATTCAGGTTAGTTCAGCTAGGTTCAGTCAGGTTAGGCCAGCTAGGTTCAGTCAAGTTAGATCAGCTAGGTTCAGTCAGGTTAGGTCAGCTAGGTTCAGTCAGGTTAGGTCAGTTAGGTTCAGTCAGGTTAGGTCAGTTAGGTTCAATCAGGTTAGGTCAGTTAGGTTCAGTCAGGTTAGGTCAGCTAGGTTCAGTCAGGTTAGGTCAGCTAGGTTCAGTCAGGTTAGGTTAGCTAGGTTCAGTCAGGTTGCGTCAGCTAGGTTCAGTCAGGTTGGGTCAGCTAGGCTCAGTCAGGTTAGGTCAGCTAGGTTCAGTCAGGTTAGGTCAGCTAGGTTCAGTCAGGTTAGGTCAGCTAGGTTCAGTCAGGTTAGGTCAGCTAGGTTCAGTCAGGTTAGGTCAGCTAGGTTCAGTCAGGTTAGGTCAACTAGGTTCAGTCTGGTTAGGTCAGCTAGGTTCAGTTAGGTTAGGTCATCTAGGTTTAGTCTGGTTAGGTCAGCTAGGTTCAGTCAGGTTAGGCCAGCTAGGTTCAGTCAGGTTAGGTCAACGAGGTTCAGTCAGGTTAGGCCAGCTAGGTTCAGTCAGGTTAGGTCAACTAGGTTCAGTCTGGTTAGGTCAACTAGGTTCAGTCAGGTTAGGCCAGCTAGGTTCAGTCTGGTTAGGTCAGCTAGGTTCAGTCAGGTTAGGTCAGCTAGGTTCAGTCAGTTTAGGTCAGCTAGGTTCTGTCAGGTTAGGTCAACTAGGTTCAGTCTGGTTAGGTCAGCTAGGTTCAATCAGGTTAGGTCAGCTAGGTTCAGTCAGGTTAGGTCAACTAGGTTCAGTCTGGTTAGGTCAGCTAGGTTCAGTCAGGTTAGGTCAACTAGGTTCAGTCAGGTTAGGTCAACTAGGTTCAGTCTGGTTAGGTCAGCTAGGTTCAGTCAGGTTAGGTCAACTAGGTTCAGTCTGGTTAGGTCAACTAGATTCAGTCTGGTTAGGTCAGCTAGGTTCAGTCAGGTTAAGTCAACTAGGTTCAGTCAGGATAGGTCAGCTAGGTTCAGTCAGGTTAGGTCAACTAGGTTCAGTCAGGTTAGGTCAACTAGGTTCGGTCTGGTTAGGTCAGCTAGGTTCAGTCAGGTTAGGTCAACTAGGTTCAGTCAGGTTAGGTCAACTAGGTTCAGTCTGGTTAGGTCAGCTAGGTTCAGTCAGGTTAGGTCAACTAGGTTCAGTCAGTTTAGGTCAGCTAGGTTTAGTCAGGTTAAGTCAACTAGGTTCAGTCAGGTTAGGCCAGCTAGGTTCAGTCAGGATAGGTCAGCTAGGTTCAGTCAGGTTAGGTCAACTAGGTTCAGTCAGGTTAGGTCAACTAGGTTCGGTCTGGTTAGGTCAACTTGGTTCAGTATGATTAGGTCAGCTAGGTTCAGTCAGGTTAGGTCAACTAGGTTCAGTCAGGTTAGGTCAACTAGGTTCAGTCAGGTTAGGTCAGCTAGGTTCAGTCAGGTTAGGTCAGCTAGGTTCAGTCAGGTTAGGTCAACTAGGTTCTGTCAGGTTAGGTCAGCTAGGTTCAGTCAGGTTAGGTCAACTAGGTTCAGTCAGGTTAGGTCAACTAGGTTCAGTCAGGTTAGGTCAGCTAGGTTCAGTCAGGTTAGGTCAACTAGGTTCAGTCAGGTTAGGTCAGCTAGGTTCAGTCAGGTTAGGTCAGTAGGTTCAGTCAGGTTAGGTCAGTAGGTTCAGTCAGGTTAGGTCAGTAGGTTCAGTCAGGTTAGGTCAGTAGGTTCAGTCAGGTTAGGTCAGTAGGTTCAGTCAGGTTAGGTCAGTAGGTTCAGTCAGGTTAGGTCAGTAGGTTCAGTCAGGTTAGGTCAGTTAGCTTGGACTTCACCACTGTCAATTCTGTTTGCCTCTGTTTTAATATATCGAGCTTCTTATCTGTGGTTGGTAGCGGTAAGTGAACAATGTTCCTAAGCCGGGAGGAGACTTGGACGTGCCTCGCATAGGCCAGTAGGCTTGCTGCAGTGTTCCTTTTTTCTTATGTTCTTATAAGCTATCAGTTTGTCAGTTTATTTTTCTGAACCTATTGAACTCTTGTTAATTTTTCCATGTTCACACTGATGTTAGATAATGTTTGTTAACTTCATTATTGCAGTCGGTATACAGGCCCATCATTGTAGTACTTCGTGTTTATTCCCTTTAATAGCATAGGTTTTTGCCAGGCTGGTAATAATCTCCCACTGAAGGTGACGGACTGATCACGTTCAAACTTTTACTGTATTCGCCTGCATTGGATTAAAGACAGAGAAATATTTCGGTGAGTATGGGGGCGGCTAGGCGAAGAGCAACACCAATCCGAATGGCCTGTGGGTCGAGTCGAGTGCCCAGGGAGGAACTGGGAACAGCTAAAAAGATATCTCTTGAATGTGGTGCCTTCACCGCTAGGAGACAAGCTTTGACCTTTCCTGAAGCGTTGCTTCCATGATCGGTTTGTCCCAGTGGGACTGTTTGTGCTCTTTGGGATGGCACTCAGGCAGGTACTGAAGAGTCCCTGGTGGGGGACCTACAACTGGTGAAAACACAGGGAGAAGACTTGGGACTCATCCTCAATCCCTCCAAGTGTGAAATCCTCACAGCGAACCAGGAAATAATCAATGCTGTGCGAAGAATCCTCCCAGAAGTCTCAACTACCACTCCGTCCAACAGTACCCTCTTGGGAGCACCGCTGGGACACCAGGCCATCGACACTGTCCTCAGGGACAAATTGAATGACCTGATGAGAATGGAGGAGAGAATAAGCGATCTTGATGCCCATGATGCTCTGTATCTCCTCACAAGATGTCTTACTATACCAAGACTCACTTACTTCTTGAGGTATGCACCCTCTTTTGACAACCCAACACTCGATGAATATGACGCACACCTGAGATCAACTTTTAAGAAGGCACTGAGCCTGTCACTAGAGGATGAGCAATGGGATCAGGCAATCCTCCCAGTGCGACTGGGAGGTATAGGGGTGCGCAAAGCAACGCATGTTGCTTTACCTGCTTTTCTGTCTTCGTGTTTGGCTTCCAGTGCATTAATCAAGAAGATAGTACCCGAACGCTTGAGAGACGTGGTAGGAGCTCAAGACCCCAGGTTTACTGAAGCAGCGATTCGGTGGGACACCCTTACAGACTCCTCCAGTAGACCAGCTCCTCCCAAACAGCACAAACAGTCCACTAGGACAAACCAATCATGGAAAAAATCGCCAACACAATGCTCTCCAAGAACTAGCTACAAGAAGTATTAAAACAGGGAATTGTTTTTGGGTATGTCCAAATGAGATAAATCTGTGGACTAAAATCACAAGGGTATTAAAAGAGGATAACATCAAAGCTGCTTTCATAGAAAACCTGGAAGCTTTCTACAACAGATGGGAACATAAAAAGTCTGGGCTGAATGGTACTGCCCTTGATACTGGCCATGTAGTCAGAAACTGTAAGGCTGGAGGTGATGCCCTGGTAGTCAGTAAATGTGGGGCTGATAGTGCTGTCCTGGGAGACAGTAATGGTAAAGCTGGAGGTGCTGTTCTGGGAGACAGTAATGGTAAAGCTGGAGGTGCTGTCCTGGGAGACAGTAATGGTGAAGCTGGAGGTGCTGTCCTGGGAGACAGTAATGGTGAAGCTGGAGGTGCTGTTCTGAGAGACAGTAATGGTGAAGCTGGAGATTTTGTCCAGGTAGTCGGGAATTATACGCAGGAAGGAATACATATAAATGACCTCATAGGGGACAGGAGCCGTAGTGGGGAAACAAGTGTAGTCAAAGATAAGATAAAACCAATATTGCAAACTAGAAATACCACAGGAAATAGCAAACAAGAGGACTCCACTAGCAATAGTGAGGATATATTACCAAAAACAACTGGTGGGAGCTCCATTGTTGGTGCTAGGGAGGATAGGAATAAGACAGGTAAACATGCACCAACATTAAATACAGTCACAGAAATCCAAGGCAAACGGAAACCAAGCCTGTGCACATACTATGCACTTGGTATCTGCAGACATGGGAAATCTGGAAAAACAGATGGGACGTGCAACTATGACCACCCTAGAAAATGCCGTGCCCATATGACAACAGGAAAATGCAAACTCCCTTCCTGTAAGCTTTTTCACCCTGAAATGTGTACCTCTTCAGTACAGGAAAGACTGTGCTATAACTTAAATTGCCAGGCATACCATCTAAAGGGGACAAAAAGATACAAAACATCCAGGCCATGGGAAAACCTGGGTAGCCACAGCCACTCAAGAGGGAGAGGTTTTTTAGTGCCAGGAAGGAAAAAAAACTGGCAGGAAATGGCAGAAATCGTACACCAAATCCAGTCATTCCTGGAGTGGAACCACAGTCGATGGCCTCCACTCCATACCAACAGATACAGATACTAATGCCGGAAAAAAAATCCCCCCCCAGTACCAACAATACCACCAGTCCGATGACATTCTTCTTTGCAAATATACAGGGTCTAAAGCCAGCAACAAACAACAAAATACCTTACATCCGTGGACTGCTTGCAGAGGCAAAGGCAATGTTTGAGGCTTTCACTGAGACCCACATAAAGGATCACTTGGACAACGAAATATGGATCCCAGGTTACAACCTATACAGATGTGACAGAGTGAACAGGCATAAGGGGGGGGGGTTGGCCTGTACATTGCAGAGTCACTTGTTTGCACAGAACTGCTTAATGCCTCAAATGATGTAGTGGAAGTTTTAGCAGTAAAGGTCGCGAACCAAAACCTAGTCATTGTGGTAGTCTACAAGCCTCCGGATGCAATATCCCAGCAATTCCAGGAACAGCTGTTAAAAATTTACCACTGTCTGGAAAATCTTCCAGCTCCTGCACCCAACATCTTGCTCCTGGGGGATTTCAACTTAAGGCACCTAAAATGGAGGAATATAGTAAATAATATTGTTGCAGTAATAACACCGGGAGGCAGCTCTGATGAAAACTCACACTCACACGAGCTTTTAAATCTCCGCACAAAATTTAATTTAAACCAGCAAATAATAGAGCCTACTAGACTGGAGAATACACTAGACCTCATCTTCACTAACAATGACGATCTGATAAGAAATGTCACCATATCAAAAACAATATACTCAGATCACAACATAATTGAGGTTCAGACATGAATGCGTGGAGCCCAAGACCGACATAATGAGACTAGTCACGAGGGAGCATTCACCAAATTCAACTTCAATAACAAAAACATAAAGTGGGACCAAGTAAACCAAGTCCTAACCGATATAAGCTGGGAAGATATACTAAGCAACACAGACCCCAACTTATGCCTAGAACAGATTAACTTGGTGGCACTCGATGTATGCACAAGGCTTATTCCTCTAAGAAAAAGGAGGAGCAGATGTAAAATAGAAAGAGACAGGCGCTCCCTTTACAGGCGACGGAAAAGAATAACAGAGCGGCTAAAAGAGGTCAATATATCTGAAATGCGTAAGGAGACACTGGTCAGAGAAATAGCAAGCATCGAACTTAAGCTAAAGGAATCTTATAGGAGTCAGGAATCGCGGGAAGAACTAAAAGCCATAAATGAAATCGAAAGAAACCCAAAGTATTTCTTCTTCTATGCCAAATCAAAGTCGAGAACAACGTCCAGTATTGGGCCCCTACTTAAACAAGATGGGTCCTACACAGATGACAGCAAGGAAATGAGTGAGCTACTCAAGTCCCAGTATGACTCAGTTTTTAGCAAGCCGCTAACCAGACTGAGAGTCGAAGATCAAAATGAAATTTTTTATGAGAGCCACAGAATTTGGTTAACACAAGCCTATCCGATGTTATCCTGACGCCAAATGACTTCGAACAGGCGATAAATGACATGCCCATGCACTCTGCCCCAGGGCCAGACTCATGGAACTCCGTGTTCATCAAGAACTGCAAGAAGCCCCTATCACGAGCCTTTACCATCCTATGGAGAAGGAGCATGGACACGGTTACTAAAAACAACAGACATAGCCCCACTCCACAAAGGGGGCAGTAAAGCAACAGCAAAGAACTACAGACCGATAGCACTAACATCCCATATCATAAAAATCTTTGAAAGGGTCCTAAGTTACACAACCCAGGGCAACATGGGTTTAGAACAGGTCGCTCCTGTCTGTCTCAACTTTTGGATCACTACGACAAGGTCCTAGATGCACTAGAAGACAAAAAGAATGCAGATGTAATATATACAGACTTTGCAAAAGCCTTAGACAAGTGTGACCATGGCGTAATAGCGCACAAAATGCGTGCTAAAGGAATAACAGGAAAAGTCGGTCGATGGATCTATAATTTCCTCACTAACAGAACACAGAGAGTAGTAGTCAACAGAGTAAAGTCCGAGGCAGCTACGGTGAAAAGCTCTGTTCCACAAGGCACAGTACTCGCTCCCATCTTGTTCCTCATCCTCATATCTGACATAGACAAGGATGTCAGCCACAGCACCGTGTCTTCCTTTGCAGATGACACCCGAATCTGCATGACAGTGTCTTCCATTGCAGACACTGCAAGGCTTTAGGAGGACATCAACCAAATCTTTCAGTGGGCTGCAGAAAACAATATGATGTTCAACGATGAGAAATTTCAATTACTCAGAAATGGTAAACACGAGGAAATTAAATCTTCATCAGAGTACAAAACAAATTCTGGCCACAAAATAGAGCTAAACACCAACGTCAAAGACCTGGGAGTGATCATGTCGGAGGATCTCACCTTCAAGGACCATAACATAGTATCAATCGCATCTGCTAGAAAAATGACAGGATGGATAATGAGAACCTTCAAAACTAGGGAGGCCAAGCCCATGATGACACTCTTCAGGTCACTTGTTCTATCTAGGCTGGAATATTGCTGCACACTAACAGCACCTTTCAAGGCAGGTGAAATTGCTGACCTAGAAAATGTACAGAGAACCTTCACGGCGCGCATAACGGAGATAAAACACCTCAATTACTGGGAGCGCTTGAGGTTCCTAAACCTGTATTCCCTGGAACGCAGGCGGGAGAGATACATGATTATATACACCTGGAAAATCCTAGAGGGACTAGTACCGAACTTGCACACGAAAATCACCCACTACGAAAGCAAAAGACTTGACAGACGATGCAACATCCCCCCAACGAAAAGCAGGGGTGTCACTAGCACGTTAAGAGACCATACAATAAGTGTCAGAGGCCCGAGACTGTTCAACTGCCTCCCAGCATACATAAGGGAGATTACCAACAGACCCCTGGGAGTCTTCAAGCTGGCACTGGACAAGCACCTAAAGTCGGTTCCTGACCAGCCGGGCCGTGGCTCGTACGTTGGTTTGCGTGCAGCCAGCAGTAGCAGCCTGGTTGATCAGGCTCTGATCCACCAAGAGGCCTGGTCACAGACCGGTCCGAGGGGCGTTGACCCCCGGAACTCTCTCCAGGTAAACTCCAGGTCTCCAATGCTTCAGGAAAGGACAAAGCTCGTCTCCTGGCAGTGAAGGCACCACACTCAGGAGATTTCCTGTTAGCTGTTCCCAATTCCTCCCTGGGCACCCGTCTCGACCCACAAGCCATTCGGATTGGTGTTGCTCTTCGCCTAGCAGCCCCCATCCTCACCGAACATAGGTGTATCTGCGGCAGGGCGACAGCTGATCAATTCGGACTTCATGGTCTCGTGTGTCACACAGCAGAAGGGAAGTATGCCAGACATAAGGAGGTCAATGACATCACAAAGAGAAGCCTCGCCACAGCCCGTTGCCCAGCTCAACTGGAACCCCAAGTACAGAGGTCTGATGGAAGTCAAAAGCGTCCTGATGGAGCCACTACGCTACCCTGGAAGGATGGAAAGCAGATTGCCTGGGACTACACCTGTGCTGCCACATTGGCAGACACCTACTTGCCATACTCCGTAGTGGAAGGGGGTGGAGCTGCCAGCCACAGGGAGACCCAGAAGATCAGAAAATATGAAGACCTTCCCCCTTGCTATAACTTCATTCCAATAGGGTCGTAGACCCTTGGAGCATGGGGCAAGTGTGCTCTAACGTTCCTCAAAGAGCTGGGTGAAAAGCTCATCATAGAAACCAAGGACCACAGGGCGACCAGCTTCCTCTTTCAGAGACTCAGTGTTGCGATCCAGAGAGGAAATGCTTGCAGCATTCTGGGCACGCGGCCCACCGCAGGGGAGCTGGACGAAGTATTCGAGATGTAGCTCTGAGTTACCTATGTTATTTTACTTTCTGTTGTATTTTTGTGAATGTTTGGCCAATGCATTTTGACTTAGAATAAAACATACTTGAAATATAGGGGGTGGTAGGAGAAAATTCTTAAACAGCTTCAGGGAGAGCCTTGAGTTTTCCCTGAAGGAAGTTTATTCTTTTCTCTGAGGATGAGGGTCCCAAGGACAGTTCTAGAGGTGGTACCTCCCTGTATATATATATATATATATATATATATATATATATATATATATATATATGTCGTGCCGAATATGTAAAACTGGTCAATTAGCAAGAACTCATTTAAAATTAAGTCTTTTCTAAAATTTTCTCTTATACGTTTAAAGATATATTTTTTTTATTAATGTTGATGTAAAAATTTATAATTTTGCATCAAAAGAAACTTAGAAAACTTACCTAACCTTATTATAACAAGCGCAATTTATTTTAGCCTAACCCAACTAAATATATTTTAGATTTGTTTACAATAATTTAATACTAAACAAACACAGTGAAATATATTTTTTTCGTTAGGTTCAGAATGATTTTGGCGAAATTATTACATACACAAATTTTCACTTGTCCTATATGGCAAGATGAGCGTTGCTATTTAAGCCAAGATCGCAAGTTCTGCCTATTCGGCACGACATATATATATTTATATATATATTTATGTATGTCGTGCCGAATATG
>NC_091354.1:12149669-12264442 GCF_038502225.1 Cherax quadricarinatus
AACAGGAAGGAAGGAGATATGAATTATGCTAAGGTCATATCAGCCTGCAAAGAAGGGCCAGGGAGTGGAAAGGAAGAGCAGATGAGAGCAGATGGAGAGGGAGATAGGTCGAATGCTGAGGCACAACCATGCTACCAAGAGCCACTGGAAAAATCAAGGGAGAAAATGACCACATACAGACAGGAACCAGAGTCACAGAGGGAGAGGCAATGGGAGGAGGAAAGGGCAAAATCAGTGATATCCATGGGCTTCGGGAGAGAGAGGAAAGGACACACACTGAAAGACGGCAGGAAGAAAGAAAGGAGATTGAGAAAATCATCACGGAAATAGGGGGAGAAGACATGGATGAGATTGTAAATTTTCAGGGAGTAGGGGGGTACTTGAAGGGGAGAAACCGACCGATCAAGCTGATTCTCAGGACAGAAACAGTGCGGAACAGGATCCTCCAAGAGAAACCACGGTTGAAAAGCTCGAAAGAGTACAAGAAGGTGTTCCTAGACAGAGACGGAACACAAACAGAGAGACAGCAGCTGAGGGAGAGGACAAAAAAGCGAAAGGAGCTAGGAAAGGAGACAAGGATGGAACCAGCAGAGGTCAGTCAGAGCAGAACAGAGCAGCAAGGGCAAGCACACACACAACTATCCTCAGAACCCCACAACCTATCACACCATCCCAACACACAATACAATCCATACCCACAGCTTCCACCCAACCCCCAACCATAGAATCCCACAGTATGCTACCAGGTCTCCCACCCCCACAGGCCCCCCAAACCACAGTGTTGGAAAGGAAACTGAAGGTATGGTACACAAATGCTGATGGAATAGCAAACAAGTGGGAGGAGTGGCACGAAAGAGTCAAAGAGACATCACCAGACATCATAGCGATCACAGAAACCAAGCTTACAGGTATGATAACAGATGCCATCTTTCCAGCGGGATACCAGATCCTGAGAAAAGACAGAAGGAACAAGGGGGGGGTGGAGGAGTGGCATTGCTGATCAAACACCGATGGAATTTTGATGAGCTGGAGAGAGGAGACAGTGGAGAAGAAAGTGATTACATAGCGGGAACGCTTCACTCTGGAGGTCCCAAGGTGATAATTGCAGTGATGTATAACCCACCACAGAACAGCAGGAGGCTAAGGCAAGAGGATGACGAGAGCAATAGAGCGATGGTTGACACACTGGCTGCAGTGGCCAGAAGAGCTCATGCATGCAGGGCAAAGCTCCTGATCATGGGCGACTTTAACCACAAGGAGATCGAATGGGAGAACTTGGAGCCACATGGGGGCCAAGATACATGGAGGGCTAAGATGATGGAGGTGGTACTGGAAAACTTCATGTACCAACACGTAAGGGACACTACAAGAGAGAGAGGAGATGATGAACCAGCAAGACTGGACTTAGTATTCACCTTGAGTAGTGCAGATATTGAGGACATCACATATGAAAGACCCCTTGGGGCCAGCGATCATGTGGTTTTGAGCTTCAAATACACAGTAGAGCTACAAGTGGAGGGGGAAGCA
Source organism: Cherax quadricarinatus (assembly GCF_038502225.1). Lineage (NCBI taxonomy): Eukaryota > Metazoa > Arthropoda > Malacostraca > Decapoda > Parastacidae > Cherax > Cherax quadricarinatus. The sequence goes on from NC_091354.1 coordinate 12,151,197, forward strand.
GGAAGGCCAGGACAAATGAAACCAAACTACAGGAAAGGGGACTACACAAGAATGAGGAACTTCCTGAATAAGGTTCAGTGGGACAGAGAACTGGCAGGGAAGCCAGTTAATGAGATGATGGAATATGTAGCAACAACGTGCAAGGAGGCTGAGGAGAGGTTTGTACCCAAGGGTAACAGGAATAATGAAAAAGCGAGGATGAGCCCATGGTTCACCCAAAGATGCAAGGAGGCAAAAACCAAGTGTGCTAGGGAATGGAAGAAATATAGAAGGCAAAGGACCCAGGAGAATAAGGAGAGCAGTCGTTGAGCCAGAAACGAATATGCACCGATAAGAAGGGAGGTCCAACGTCAATATGAAAACGACATAGCAGCAAAAGCCAAATCTGACCCGAAGCTGTTATACAGCCACATCAGGAAGAAAACAACCGTCAAGGACCAGGTAATCAGGCTAAGGAAGGAAGGAGGAGAGACAACAAGAAATGACCGTGAAGTATGTGAGGAACTCAACAAGAGATTCAAAGAAGTGTTCACAGAGGAGACAGAAGGGGCTCCAGAAAGACGGAGAGGTGGGGTACACCACCATGTGCTGGACACAGTACACACAACCGAGGAAGAAGTGAAGAGGCTTCTGAGTGAGCTAGATACCTCAAAGGCAATGGGGCCAGATAACATCTCTCCATGGGTCCTGAGAGAGGGAGCAGAGGCGCTATGTGTACCCCTAACAACAATATTCAATACATCTATCGAAACAGGGAGATTGCCTGAGGCATGGAAGACAGCAAATGTGGTCCCAATCTTTAAAAAAGGAGACAGACATGAAGCACTAAACTACAGACCAGTGTCACTGACATGTATAGCATGCAAAATCATGGAAAAGATTGTCAGGAGAAGAGTGGTGGAACATCTAGAAAGGAATGATCTCATCACCAGCAGCCAACATGGTTTCAGAGACGGGAAATCCTGTGTCACAAACCTACTAGAGTTCTATGACATGGTGACAGCAGTAAGACAAGAGAGAGAGGGGTGGGTGGATTGCATTTTCTTGGACTGCAAGATGGCGTTTGACACAGTACCACACAAGAGATTAGTGCAAAAACTGGAGGACCAAGCAGGGATAACAGGGAAGGCACTGCAATGGATCAGGGAATACTTGTCAGGAAGACAGCAGCGAGTAATGGTACGTGGCGAGGTGTCAGAGTGGGCACCTGTGACCAGCGGGGTCCCACAGGGGTCAGTCCTAGGACCAGTGCTGTTTCTGGTATTTGTGAACGACATGACGGAAGGAAAAAACTCCGAGGTGTCCCTGTTTGCAGATGACGTGAAGCTGATGAGAAGAGTTCATTCGATCGAAGACCAGGCAGAAATACAAAGGGATCTGGACTGGCTGCAGACCTGGTCCAGCAACTGGCTCGTGGAGTTCAATCCCACTAAGTGCAAAGTGATGAGGATTGGGGAAGGGCAAAGAAGACCGCAGACGGAGTACAGTCTAGGGGGCCAGAGACTACAAACATCACTCAAGGAAAAAGATCTTGGGGTGAGTATAACACCATGCACATCTCCTGAAGCGCACATCAACCAAATAACTGCTGCAGCATATGGGCGCCTAGCAAACCTCAGAACAGCATTCCGACATCTTAATAAGGAATCGTTCAGGACCCTGTACACCGTGTACGTTAAGCCCATATTGGAGTATGCGGCACCAGTTTGGAACCCACACCTAGCCAAGCACGTAAAGAAACTAGAAAAAGTGCAAAGGTTTGCAACAAGACTGGTCCCAGAGTTAAGAGGTATGTCCTATGAGGAGAGGTTAAGGGAAATTAACCTGACGACACTGGAGGACTGGAGAGATAGGGGGGACATGATAACGACTTACAAAATACTGAGAGGAATTGACAAGGTGGAGAAAGACAGGATGTTCCAGAGACTGGACACGGGGACACAGTTGGAAGCTGAAGACACAGATGAATCAAAGGGATGTTAGGAAGTATTTCTTCAGCCACAGAGTAGTCAGGAAGTGGAATAGCCTAGAAAGTGACGTAGTGGAGGCGGGAACCATACATAGTTTTAAGACGAGGTTTGATAAAGCTCTTGGAGCAGGGAGAGAGAGGACCCAGTAGCAACCAGTGAAGAAGCTGGGCCAGGAGCTAAGACTCGACCCCTACAACCACAAATAAGTGAGTACAAACACACATACCCCACCACCACCAACCACTCTACACACCTGCATCACACACACAAAACAGGCCAAGTTTCTATCGACAAATGCCTTTGACAGCTAGTAACTATTACTACTACTGCTACTACTACTATTACATCAAGGTCTTTCAGGCACCTCGGGAATGTTATAAGTAAATAAGTGAAAAGGTCGTCCTGGTATCTATTTAAAAATGTACAGTCTGTACTTACAATCGTCTAAGTCCATTCACGTCTTAATGCAGCCAGTAAGGTTTTTAAACAAATCCCGTGTCCATCGAGCTCTCTCGCCATGGGGAACCAAACCATGAACTGCCAGCTGGGAGAAAACCAATGAATTCATGATTTGGTCCTTTGAATCCGTAGATGTAAGATGGCGGCTAGCGCGGCGGCCAGCGCGGCGGCCAGCGCGGCGGCCAGCGCGGCGGCCAGCGCGGCGGCCAGCGCGGCGGCCGGCACGGCGGCCAACACTCACAACCTTCATTTCTTTTTTATTCTTTGTCAAATAGTAGATATTTTGATTTTCCAATGTTATTTTCTTGAATACTAAAGATTTTTTGATCTCTTTTACAAGTTTGGAAGATGAGAGTTTCTAGCTTAGGCCATGAAATTTGCCAGATTTGCAAAGAAATATTTATAGTGAGAAGGCTGCTGATAGCATCAGTGCAGGAAGTGTTGAGAGAGGTGACAGCTTGTTGTAACGACCGGCTGTAAGATGTACCTTACCTGGACTGTCGTAAATGGTACATAAATCAACATGACATTGATAATCAACAGAAGAAAAGCAGTTCATCCAAACTCTGACTGAAGAGAATTACTGGCGTGTCTGCTGGACCTTCCAACAGTACGTCTGATTGCCTTTTCTGTGGGACCCAGATTACCCTTGGAAGTTCTAACTACACTTTCGTTAAGACAGACTTTTGTTGGAGTGCTGTGATAGTCGTTTTGATGACTAGTCGTTTACTGTGAGAGAAGAGATTGTATACTATGGTGGAGATCTTCATGCTACTGACTGCATGTACCACCACACATGCCTTGTCAATATTCGTAACTGGTATGATGAACTATTACAGTTTCGAGTGGAACATGCAAAACACAGAACATCTGGACGGCCTTAAGATGCTGATCAAGAGGAGGCGTTCTTCAGGACGTGTGAATATAGAGAGATGAATAATGAGGAACAGATAATGATATCATACCTTCCAGGGAAAATTAAGGAGTATTTGAATCAATAAGAATATTTTCCTTATCGCCCTTACGATCTAAAGAACAAGCTAAAGGAACAATACGGGGACATCATCTATGTTGGAGAGGAAAATGGCTTCAACAATATAGTGACTTTTAGGGAGAAAACATCGTATATACTTCGACTTGCTACAAAGACGAACAATGAAAATGTGAAGCACAAAAGAGAGCCATATGTGAAATGGCCGCAAGGTTGATAAGGAGCGACATCAAATCAAATTTACCATTTGTTACTGATTACTACCCAAGAGTTGAAGATGTTAATCTCGTCTCTTCACCGGGGCTGTCTTCCAGAGACACTACCAAACATGTTGAAACATACTGGAAGGAAACGTGAACAAGCCTTTCGATAAACAGAAAGCTTATTTCATAATTACCTTTCTCCTTTGACCCCTCACAGAGAAATATTAATGGTAAGGTAGCGAAATAAACGTCACTGTGCATAAATACGAATCCTTTGGAAGAATCACGACAGTCAGAATGACTGGACAGCTTGTATTTTTCCTTTTTTTTTTAAGGGAAAATTTATTTGCTGTCAAAGTTGCTCCTGCCAGAACCACTGATCCTGGCCTACTGTTCCATCGTTTCTTTGTAGTGTCCAGAACAAGGAATCTGTCTGCAGAGGAGGTGATGAGATGTGACCTGAGTCCATACCCGTCATCCCTTTTTGAGGACATAAAACATCTCGAGGAAAATAACTAAAAGGCACAATACGTAACTGGAACAATGCACAAATACCCTGCACAAAGGAGAGAGGAGTTTACGACGACGTTTCGCTCCGAGTTCGACCAGTTACAAAGCTCCACTGATTTTGTAAATGGTCCCAGTTGGACCTAAACGTCGTCATAAGCTCCTTTCCCATGTGCTGGTTATTTGCGTATCTCGAGGAAAGTCGACAAGCTTCAACTAACCTAAGTCATCGACGACCACTCTGACAGGATACCATCAAGTAAAGCGACGTCAGATACTATCCCAAGACTGAAAGATATGTGCTGAAGTGGAGAAGAGAAGATACATATGATAAAATAGCCAGTGCATATACTGACCTTACAAGTAAGAACTATGGGGCAGCAACTGCTGTGTTTAATGATGTGGGTTAAGTCCCTCGATAAGCAATAACACACACCAGAGACGGGGACAAACCACCAATTATCCAGTTGTGAACATCACCAGTGAAACCTAATCAGAAGGGAAGCAGGAAGAATTCCTTTCAAGGGGAGGTAACAAGCAGCAACCAATCAGCTTAAGTGATGAACTGAGGAGGGTGGCCTGTAGTACGGTCATTCAGGCAGGGGGACGCTGATGTGGCTGTCACTAAGGCTCCAGTTAACACTGTATATGCACATTCCACAGTAGATGGCAGACCACTGTATTTTAGATAGCACATTCAGCCAAGAGGCATTTCAAAAGTGTACATCACTTACAAAAGCGTGTTCTAGGCAGTGAGTTGTGTACTCAATTGTTATTTCTTCTTGCTTTCGTAGGATGCAAATCAACGTCACGTGTTTATGGTGTTAGAAAAAATCAGCCTTCCAAAAACTCATAAGAGGCGATCCAATCAACGAATCCTGTACAAATACATTCACTTTATCAGGCAAGAAATAACAATGACAGAAAACCTCGGGAAGCAAGTGATGGTTATGGTTGGTGGGTAGAGCACATGTTCTCTGGAAGCCTTGTGTTATTACATACTGACTAAGTCGCCCGAATGTCCTCCCCCAGCTGAATCTTCCACCAATTTTATCGTCTCAGCTCGTACATTCAAACCATGGCAAGGATGGGGATAGTGATGCTGAACCTTTGAACAGGACTCACGAAATCGTAATAATACAACTGCAGACAAATCACGGAACGGGTGAGGCCATGGGTTCAACTCCCCAACAGTTCCATGATTTCTTTGAACTGGGGATTGAAAACAATCAACTTCTACCCACATTATCTGAAACAAATGCTGCAACTGACTACTGAAATTTTACATTGCAACTGCGTTACAGATGCAGAAGAAATGGGCCTCCATGTACTTCTGCTTGTGGATCATATGTTGCAACATTATCCCGCGAAAATCCGCACCAGCAGCTTCAGAGGAACTAGAGGACACTCATGAGGACTAAACTGAGACGGTGACAGAACGACAGTTAATTTTTTTGTTACTGCTGCATTTCGTATAAGCTTAAAAAATTGATTATGATTTTGACATAGCAATATTTTCCACTGACTCCTTCAGTATACTCTTTGAAATATATTGTACTGAAACATGTTAAAGTTATTCTCAAAAAAATAAGAGTTTTTGCATTCTTTGGCCTTAAAACTGCTTTTCAGATGAAATAATCCTGGAGTATACCTGGAGAGGGTTTCGGGGGTCAACGCTCCCGCGGTCCGGTCTGAGACCAGGCCTCGTGGTGTATCAGGCTCTGATCATCCAGGCTGTTACTGCTGGCCGCACGCAAACTGACGTACGAACCACAGCCCGGCTGGTCAGGCACTGATTTTAGGTGCCTGTCCAGTGCCTTCTTGAAGACAGCCAGGGGTCTATTGGTAATCCCCTTTCTGTATGCTGGGAGACAGTTGAACAGTCTTGGGCCCCGGACACTTATTGTGTTGTCTCTCAGTGTATTCATGGCGCCCCTGCTTTTCAGTGGAGGAATGTTACATTTCCTGCAGAGTCTTTTGCTTTCACGGGGAGTGATTTTTGTGTGCAAGTTTGGTACTAATCCCTCTATAATTTTCCAAGTGTATATTATCATGTATCTCTCTCGCCTGCACTCCAGGAAATACAAATCAAGGGACTTCAACCTTTCCCAGTAATTTAGGTGCTTTATCGTACTTATGTGTGCCGTGAAAGTTCTTTGTACACTCTTCAGGTCAGCAATTTCGCCAGCCTTGAAGGGGGCAGTTAGTGTACAGCAGTATTCCAGCCTAGAGAGAACAAGCGATTTGAAGAGAATCATCATAGGCTTGGCATCCCTAGTTTTGAGGGTTCTCATTATCCATCCTATCATTTTTCTAGCAGATGCGGTAGATACATTGTTGTGGTCTTTGAAGGTGAGATCCTATGACATTATCACTCCCAGGTCTTTCACATTACTTTTTCGCTCTAGTGTATGGTAAGAATTTGTTGTATACCTTGATACAGCTTTAATTTCCTCAAGTTTTCTATATATGAGTAGCTGAAATTTCTCTTCATTGAAATTCATATTGTTCTGAGTGACTTATTTCAAATCTGATATGTGAGATACTGGTGATGCTGCTTTCATTCGTGATTGTTATCCGTAATTTTTTATTTAAGGATTTGAATAGACGGATTAAGTCTATTGGCACCAATGAATTCTTTGACACATAAAATCTTAAGTTAGACACAACAATTATTGTTCTGCATTTAATAATAAAGAAGTTACAGTCGACTTAATGAATTTCAGGACCAGCGGCGGCCATCTTGGAAATAACCGTTTTCGCCCACTTCCAGCGGTCAAATTTGTGAAGACTTTTCTGTCGTTCACTACACCCAGTAGGGACAACAACTGTTGACAGATCTTGTTATATATTTTTTTCTGGGGTGAGGGGGAAGGGTCTGATGGTGTACCAAAACTCACACAGAGTAGTGAAATGTAGAGGGCTATGGCACTAGACATGCCTGCTAGCATGTCAACGATAAAACCAGAGAGAGGTTCATCAAAACTAAATCTAGTATTCACCTTAAACGAAATTGACGAAGGTGAAAGAGTATACTAGAGGTACCTAAGTTCTAGGCAGTATACAACACTAAGTTGCGAATATTTTATACAAACGGAGAGAAACATAGCAAGGGATGGAAGGAAGAAATCAGATTTCAAGAGACAATACAAGGATGAGAGATTTCCTAAATACAGTGCAGAGGGATAAGGAAATGGAAGGGAAAACGACGAATGAGATGAAGTATTTATCTGGTAAGTGCTGCTGGCAGAGGAGATTGATACCCAGAAGTAGAAGAAGAAGAAGAACAAAAAGGATTCGTGTTTCACCCAGAGATGCAGAGAAGGAAAAGCTAAAAGGTAAAAATAATGGAAGAAAAAATACAAATAGCAGGGAGAAGATGAAAACGGAGAAGCGAACAGAAGAGCCAGAAATGATTACACACGGTTGAGAAGAGAGATTTAAAAGTAATTTGAGAATGACATAACATAAAAAGCCAAATCTGAACCGAGGGTGCTACACAGTCACACCAGAAGGAAGACAACACTAAAACAATCAGATAATAAGTCTAGTAAAGAGAGAAGACCTCATACTGAACGACCAGCAGAGTAAAAGGTTTAAGAAAATTTTCTGAGGTGATAGAGACATTACCAAAGTCGAAGAGAAGAACCACAGCAGTAAGTACAAGAGGTGATCAAACTACAGCACAAGCAAGATACTTCGATGAAAATGGGGGGACATGATAACGACATATAAAATACTGACGAAGACGGGATGTTTCAGAGATGGGACACAGCAACAAGTAGTCAAAACTGGCAGTTGAAAACTCACAGGGATGTTAGGAAGTATTTCTTCAGCCTTAGAGTAGTCAAGAAGTGGAACTATCTGGAGAGTGATGTAATGGAGGCAATACCTCTTAGTTCTGAGAGGGGCAGAAGCACTGTGTGCACCGCTAGCTAATATTTACGGGTCACTTGATGTACGGCAACTGCCAGAGGTGTGGGAGACAGCTAATGCACTCCCATATATTTAAGGAGACAAAGGTAGCATTAAAGTACAGCCCAGTGACACTGACTATGTAAGTTGATGGAGAAGTTAATCAGAGGAGTGATGAAGTATCCGGGAAAAGAAGTTTCATAAATACTAACCAACGATATTTTAGATTCTGTAAATACTGTCTCGCAAACCTGCTGGATGTGTGTGTCAAGGTAGGAGAGAGAGAGAGAGAGAGAGAGAGAGAGAGAGAGAGAGAGAGAGAGAGAGAGAGAGAGAGAGAGAGAGAGAGAGAGAGAGAGAGAGAGAGAGAGAGAGATGGGTGGACTGCTTATTATTAGACTGTAAGAAAGCATTTCATACTATAGCGCACATGAGACTGCGACGTAAACTGGATAAACAGGCAGGGATAACAAAGAACAACTACAGTGCGTCAAGGAGTACCTAACAGGAAGAAAACAAAGAATAATCGTCTGAGAAGAGGCATTAGAAAGGGTAAGCGTAACAAAAAGGGTTACCCAAGGATTGGTACTAGCACTACAGCTGTTTCTTGTGCACATAAACGACATGCCGGCTGGGACGAAGCCTGATGCATCCCTGGTTGCAGATGATTTGACACTAAAAACAGGAAGATTGCAAATGGACCTGGACAAGTTGCAGGAGTGATCAGCCAAGTGATTATCAGAATTCAACCACAGGCAGTGTAAGGTTATGTAAATTTAGGAAATGAGAGAGAAGACCAAAAATGAAGTACAGTCTAAGAGACCAAAGGCTGAAAACCTCTCTCAAGGAGAAAGATCCCTGCAAGATATTCACATTTGGAAAATCTAAGATTAGTCTTTAGCAATCTTAACCAAAAGGCATTTACAACACTATGTAAAATATATTTAAGGCCCATCTTAGATTACTGCCAGATGCAGCACTCACGTGGAACCCTCACATGGTCAAGCATGTCAAGAAGCAGCAAAATTTCAGGGGTCTGCAACGAGACTAGTCCCAGAGCTAAGGAATACGAGCTATGAGGAGAGACTGAGGGAGCAAACCTGTTGATACTAGAGGAAAGAAGGAACAGACATCCCTAAACCAACATAAATAACATCACAACTCGTGCATACACTGGAGGAAGACACAACCTCTGCTGAAGAGGATCCCAGACGGGAATCGAAGTATACAGACCAATTTCTGAGTTTCTCTCTATGTGGGTTATTACTGAGCATTAATAAGTGTTCACTAGACTCTAGTTATCATTTTTTATTTATCGTTAGTTATGTACTTCGAAGAAAAGGTTCAGAGGAAACATGAAAACGAAAACTGGAGAGGGAGAGCTATTCGAGAGGCGGGAAGCAAGTACACAAGGATGCCGTTGAACGCTGAAAACACAAATGAGCCACAGATATGTCAGGAATTACTTCTTCAGCCTCGGAGTGGCCAGGAAGGGCAATGACCGAAAAAATGTAAAAGGAAGAATCTACATATAACTTTAAGAACAGGTATAACAGGGAGGGGGGTCAGAAGGGTGAGAACTCAGTAATAGCCAGTTCAAGATAAGGGGCCAGGAGCTGAGTCAACCTCTGCAACCACAAATGGGTTAGTACAAACACTGGCTGTCAGAAAGAGCGGCTGTCGTGAAAGGACGATGGATTAAGTCACGGAACTTCTGTCTTATCCAGGGATAATTTTGGGATTAGCCTTAGATTAGTGTGCATGGGGGCGGGGCTCCCCTGGGGTAGCCAGGAACCCTTGGTTGGGGGGAGGAGGCATGAGGGATCCCTCAGAGATAGAAGATCCCTGGTGGTAGTAGTGGATCTCTGGTGGTAGTAGTGGATCTCTGGTGGTAGTAGTGGATCTCTGGTGGTAGTAGTGGATCTCTGGTGGTAGTAGTGGATCTCTGGTGGTAGTAGTGGATCTCTGGTGGTAGTAGTGGATCTCTGGTGGTAGTAGTGGATCTCTGGTGGTAGTAGTGGATCTCTGGTGGTAGTAGTGGATCTCTGGTGGTAGTAGTGGATCTCTGGTGGTAGTAGTGGATCTCTGGTGGTAGTAGTGGATCTCTGGTGGTAGTAGTGGATCTCTGGTGGTAGTAGTGGATCTCTGGTGATAGTAGTGGATCTCTGGTGGTAGTAGTGGATCTCTGGTGGTAGTAGTGGATCTCTGGTGGTAGTAGTGGATCTCTGGTGGAAGTAGTGGATCTCTGGAGATAGTAGTGGATCTCTGGTGCTAGTAGTGGATCTCTGGTGGTAGTAGTAGTAGTGGATCTCTGGTGGTAGTAGTGGATCCCTGGTGGTAGTAGTAGTGGATCCCTGGTGGTAGCAGTGGATCCCTGGTGGTAGTAGTGGATTCCTGGTGGTAGTAGTAGTGGATCCCTGGTGGTAGTAGTGGATCCCTGGTGGTAGTAGTGGATTCATGGTGATATTAGTGGATCCCTGGTGGTAGTAGTGGATCCCTGGTGGTAGTAGTGGATTCCTGGTGGTAGTAGTGGATTCCTGGTGGTAGTAGTGGGTCCCTGGTGGTAGTAGTGGATCCCTGGTGGTAGTAGTGGATTCCTGGTGGTAGTAGTGGGTTCCTGGTGGTAGTAGTGAATCCCTGGTGGTAGTAGTGGATTCCTGGTGGTAGTAGTAGTGGATCCCTGGTGGTAGTAGTGAATCCCTGGTGGTAGTAGTGGATCTCTGTTGGTAGTAGTGGATCCCTGGTGGTATTAGTGGATCCCTGGTAATAGTAGTGGAACCCTGGTGGTAGTAGTAGTGAATCTCTGGTGGGAGTAGTGGATCCCTGGTGGTAGTAGTGAATCCCTGGTGTTAGTAATGGGTCACTGGTGGTAGTAGTGGATCTCTGGTGGTAGTAGTGGATCCTTAGTGGTAATAGTGGATCCCTGGAGGTAGTAGTGGATCCCTGGTGTTAGTAGCGGATCCCTGGTGGTAGTAGTGGATTCCTGGTGGTAGTAGTAGCGAATCCCTGGTGGTAGTAGTGAATCCTTGGTGGTATTAGTAGTAGATCCCTGCTGGTAGTTGTAGTAGTGGATCCCTGATGGTAGTAGTGGATCCCTGGTGGTATTAGTGGACCCCTGGCGACTGTAGTGGATCCCTGGTGGTAGTAGTAGTGGATCCATGGTGGTAGTAGTGAATCCCTGGTGGTAGTAGTAGTGGATCACTGGTGGTAGAAGTGGATCCCTGGTGGTAGTAGTGGATCCCTGGTGGTGGTAGTGGATCCCTGTTGGTAGTTGTGGGTCCCTAGTGATAGTAATGGATCCCTGGTGGTAGTAGTGAATCCCTGGTGGTACTAGTGGATCTCTGGTGGTAGTAGTGGATCCTTAGTAGTAATAGTGGATCCCTGGTGGTAGTGGTAGTGGATCCCTGGTGGTAGTAGTAGTGGATCCCTGGTGGTAGTAATGGATCCCTGGTGGTAGAAGTGGATCCCTGGTGGTAGTAGCAGTGAATCCCTGGTGGTAGAAGTGGATCCCTGGTGGTAGTAGTTGATCCCTGATGGTAGTATTGGATCCCTGGTGGTGGCTCCTTGTTGGTAGTTGTGGATCCCTAGTTGTAGTAATGAATCCCGGGTTGTAGTAGTGAATCCCTGGTGGTAGTAGTGGATCTCTGGTGGTAGTAGAAGTGGATCCCTTGTGGTAGAAGTGGATCCCTGGTGGTAGTAGTGGATCCCTGATGGTAGTATTGGATCCCTGGTGGTGGCTCCTTGTTGGTAGTTGTGGATCCCTAGTTGTAGTAATGGATCCCGGGTTGTAGAAGTGAATCCCTGGTGGTAGTAGTGGATCTCTGGTGGTAGTAGTGGATCCTTAGTAGTAATAGTGGATCCCTGGTGGTAGTAGTAGTGGATCCCTGGTGGTAGTAGTGGATCCCTGGTGGTAGTAGTGAATCCCTGGTGGTAGTAGCAGTGGATCCCTGGTGGTAGAAGTGGATCCCTGGTGGTAGTAGTGGATCCCTGATGGTAGTATTGGATCCCTGGTGGTGGCTCCTTGTTGGTAGTTGTGGATCCCTAGTGGTAGTAATGGATCCCGGGTTGTAGTAGTGAATCCCTGGTGGTAGTAGTGGATCCCTGGTGGTAGTAGTGGATCCCTGGTGTTAGTAGCGAATCCCGGATGGTACTAGTGGATTCCTGGTGATAGTAGTAGTGGATCCCTGGTGGTAGTATTATATCCCTTGTGGTAGTAGTAGTTGATCCCTGGTGGTAGTAGTGGATCCCTGGTGGTAGTAGTGATTCCCTGGTGGTAGTAGTAGTGGATCCCTGGTGGTAGTAGTGATTCCCTGGTGGTAGTAGTGGATCCCTGGTGGTAGTAGTGGATCCCTGGTGGTAGTAGTGGATCCCTGGTGTTAGTAGCGAATCCCGGGTGGTACTAGTGGATTCCTGGTGATAGTAGTAGTGGATCCCTGGTGGTAGTATTATATCCCTTGTGGTAGTAGTAGTAGTGGATCCCTGGTGGTAGTAGTGGATCCCTGGTGGTAGTAATAGTGGATCCCTGGTGGTAGTAGTGGATCCCTGGTGGTAGTAGTGATTCCCTGGTGGTAGTAGTAGTAGATCCCTGGTGGTAGTAGTGGATCCCTGGTGGTGGTAGTGGATCCCTGTTGGTAGCTGTGGATCCCTAGTGGTAGTAATGGATCCCTGGTGGTAGTAGTGAATCCCTGGTGGTAGTAGATCCCTGGTGGTAGTAGATCCCTGGTGGTAGTATTAGATCCCTGGTGGTAGTAGTAGATCCCTGGTGGTAGTAGTAGATCCCTGGTGGTAGTAGTCTATCCCTGGTGGTAATAGATCCCTGGTGGTAGTAGTAGATCCCTGGTGGTAGTAGATCCCTGGTGGTAGTAGTAGATCCCTGGTGGTAGTAGATCTCTGGTGGTAGTAGTAGATCCCTGGTGGTAGTAGTAGATCCCTGGTGGTAGGGGACCTCTGGTGTGACGCGAAGGGAGAGAGGAAGTAGAAAGGAGAATGCAAGGATGGAGAGAGAGAGAGAAAGAGAGTGGTGGTGAGTGATGAGGGGGAGAGAGTGAGGGGAAAGAGGATGGAAGAAGATAGAGGGAAGGGGGTGAAAGAAGTGTCGGAATGTAGGTTTATAGAAGGAAGATGGAAGGGAAGTGGGTTGGAATGAGGAAGGGAGCAGGAAGATGAAGGTGGGAAGGAAGAGAGTAGAAGAGAAGCAGAGAGAGAGAGAGAAAAAAAAAAGATGGGAAGGAACAGTACTGCGTCATCAGCAAACATCAACCATGAAAATTTTCACTTTATATCAGATCAGGTCACACGTCAGGCACCTTGAAAAATTATTTTTTTAATATATTTACATTACTTAAAATAACATATATAGCTCCTAAAGATATACATCGATTCACCTTATTCAGGAGACCTAAGTTTATATTTTCGTATAGAACTGCGTAATATTTTTAAAGAGATCCTTCCCACAGGTTAATTTTCAGTGTGTGTTCACTGATCACCATAACAGTGATGGGCTAGTACAGAGTATATATAGGTCGTTGTCTTGCGATCTGAGGCGCAGTGTCGTCTGTTTGTTCAAATGTTCTTGTTGCAGTGCTCGATGTAAGTTCATTTAGGTACAGGTACACATAGGTTCAAATATTGTAACTTTGACCTTACCATTGATGAGTTTGGAGGATAACCCAGAAAATCAGACAAAGTGATTTATTTCCAGTATGGTCCTTCACTTATTTCCATTATCGTCTTTCATTTATTTCCATTAAAATTCTTCTCTTATTTCCACTGGGGTCCTTGACTTATTTCTATTAGGGTCTTTGATTTATTTCCATTGGGGTCTTCATTTATTTCCATTGGGGGTCCTTCACTTATTTCTATTGGGGTCCTTGACTTATTTCCATTGGGGACCTTGATTTACTTCTACTGGGGTCCTTGACTTATTTACATTAAGGCCCTTGACTTATTTCTATTGGGGTCCTTTACTTATTTCCATTGGTGTCCTTGACTTATTTCCATTGAGGTTCTTGGCTTATTTCCATTGGGGTTCTTGATTTATTTCCATTGAGGTTCTTGATTTTTTCCACTGGGTTCTTGCGTGGGTATTACCACACGAAATTTTAAAAGCTGTGTTTCTGAGCACATGAGTAGATCTTCCCATACTAACCTTCCTCTGTCTAAGCCTTGTTACTGTGCAATCAGGGTAAAGATTACAGAGTAAGAAGGCTTAACCAACCACTTTCTCACCTCTGGCAACGTCACAATTCTCACCTCAACACCACAAAGACTTGACCTCAACTTCTGGGAATCTCTATATATAGTGAGAATAAGGCGTCAACAAATCTACCACGTCTATACGGCTGTTTAAACACTAATTTCGTTTTTCATACGTTGAGTTTTAACATGTGAGATAGTTTAGTTTAACTGTCTTGTTAATATTCTTCTAAATACATCTTTTTAGCTATAATTTTGTTTAATATAGATATATTGTAAGAGGAATTTTTCATGTGATCGAACCACCTATCCTGCCTGGTAAGATATTCTTTTATGTTTTTACACCATGATGGAGCTTTTGAAAAGCTTAGTAACTGAAAATTAAGAATATTTCCTATGTTTTTAATTTTTCTGTTCCTCTTACGTGTAAGATCCCAAGAGGGAAGCCTATTTCTGAAGGTGTGTGTGTGTGTGTGTGTGTGTGTGTGTGTTTGTAAGAGTAAGATGATGAGGGCATTAAACGAGTAAGTTAAAGAAAAACTGGATATCACACTGGAGAGAGGGAGTATGGAAGAAGTGAATATGTTCAGATATTTGGGAGTTGACTTGTCAGTGGATGGGTTTATGAAGGATGAGGTTAATCATAGAACTGATGAAGGGGAAAAAGGTGAGCGGTGCGTTGATGTATCTGTAGAGACAATAAAAAAAAGTTATCCATGGGGGCAAAGAAGAGAATATACGAGATTATAGTGGTACCAACACTTATATGGGTGTGAAGCATGGGTTGTAAATGTTGCAGCGAAGAGGCTGGAAGCAGTGCAGATGTTGTGTCTAAGGGCAATGTGTGGTGTAAATATTATGCAGAGAATTCGTGGTGTGGAAATTAGGAGAAGGTGTGGAGTTACTAAAAGTATTATTCAGAGGGCTGAAGAGGGGTTATTGAGGTGGTTTGGTCATTTAGAAAAGATGGAGCAAAATAGGATGAATTGAAGGGTATATAAATCTGCAGTGGAGGGGAGGAGGGGTAGGGGTCGTTCTAGGAAAGAATGGGGGAGGGGGTCATGCAGCAGGCATATGTAAGCGTGTTAGATGGGAGTGAATGGAGACGAATGGTTCTTGGGACCTGACGAGCAGTTGGAGTGAAGGGTTTTAGGGAAACCAGTTAACCGGACTTGAGTCCTGGAAATGGGATATACAATGCCTGCACTTGAAAAAGGAGGGGTTTGGAATATTGGCAGTTTTGAGGGACATATAAACTGTCAAGTCTGGGGACCTCCACAAAGACAGTGATTATGTGTGAAGGAAGATCAAAGTGTTTCTTTCTTTTTTGGGTCACCCTGCCTTGGTGGGAGACGGCCGACGTGATTGCAGAGATTGGTGGATGAATTTGGTAGGGTGTGCAAAAGAAGAAAATTAAAAGTGAATACAGGAAAGAGTAAGGTTATGAGGATAACAAAAAGATTAGGTGATGAAAGATTGGATATCAGATTGGAGGGAGAGAGTATGGAGGAGGTGAATGTATTCAGATATTTGGGAGTGGACGTGTCAGCGGATGGGTCTATGAAAGATGATGTGAATCATAGAATTGATGAGGGGAAAAGGGTGAGTGGTGCACTTAGGAGTCTGTGGAGACAAAGAACTTTGTCCTTGGAGGCAAAGAGGGGAATGTATGAGAGTATAGTTTTACCAACGCTCTTATATGGGTGTGAAGCATGGGTGATGAATGTTGCAGCGAGGAGAAGGCTGGAGGCAGTGGAGATGTCATGTCTGAGGGCAATGTGTGGTGTGAATATAATGCAGAGAATTCGTAGTTTGGAAGTTAGGAGGAGGTGCGGGATTACCAAAACTGTTGTCCAGAGGGCTGAGGAAGGGTTGTTGAGGTGGTTCGGACATGTAGAGAGAATGGAGCGAAACAGAGTGACTTCAAGAGTGTATCAGTCTGTAGTGGAAGGAAGGCGGGGTAGGGGTCGGCCTAGGAAAGGTTGGAGGGAGGGGGTAAAGGAGGTTTTGTGTGCGAGGGGCTTGGACTTCCAGCAGGCATGCGTGAGCGTGTTTGATAGGAGTGAATGGAGACAAATGGTTTTTAATACTTGACGTGCTGTTGGAGTGTGAGCAAAGTAACATTTATGAAGGGGTTCAGGGAAATCGGCAGGCCGGACTTGAGTCCTGGAGATGGGAAGTACAGTGCCTGCACTCTGAAGGAGGGGTGTTAATGTTGCAGTTTAAAAACTGTAGTGTAAATCACCCTTCTGGCAAGACAGTGATGGAGTGAATGATGGTGAAAGTTTTTCTTTTTCAAGCCACCCTGCCTTGGTGGGAATCGTCCAGTGTGATAATAAAATAATATATATATGTATACATATATATATGTATATATATATATATATATATATATATATATATATATATATATATATATATATATATATACATATACATACATACATATATATATATATATATATATATATATATATATATATGTGTGTGTGTATATATATATATATATATATATATATATAAACTTTTATATTTTATAATACATCGTTATACACATACTACAGAATCTTCTCCTTGTCTGGGCGCAGGAAATTAGGTCACGTGATGCCAGGTTAACGCAGCCTTCACATGAAACTCAGCTGACAGTGTGGAACGATAAACACAGGGAAGACTGTCCCTGCCAGAGTCAGTGATGAAGGGACCAGGAGCTGTGAATGTATCCCTAAAACAAAATCAAGTACAACCAGGTAACCACGCAGACAAGCGCACACACACATACACACACACACACACACACACACACACACACACACACACACACACACACACACACACACACACACACACACACACACACACACTCATACACATACACAAACACACACGTACACGCACACAGATGAGTCACAGGGATGTTAGGAAGTATTTCTTCAGTCATAGAGCTGCCAGGAAGTGGAATAATCTGGAAAGTGATGTAGTGGAGGCAGGAAACACACACAGCTTTAAGAAGAGTTATAATAAGGCATATAGAGTAGGGAGACTGACCTAGTAGTGACCAGTGAAGAGGCGGGTCCAGGAGCTATGAGTCGATTCCTGTAACCACAACTAGGCAAGTACAACTAAGTACACACCATGAACATAACTCTCCAGTTGGTGTAAATAAGCTTCCAGTGAGAGGCAGAACCAAGAGCTGAAACTCGACCCATGCAACCACAAATGGGTGACAACCTCTTATAATATGAAACTTAAACTACAAGGAAATAAGCTAGGGGGAGGACCAGAAACATTTTAGACCGAGTTGATGGAGGCAGCTGTGTAGAAAATCATGTGTTAATAAGATGATGCCAAGAAGGGACTAAGAAGCGAGGATGAACCAGCGAGACTAGACCTTGTCCTCACCTTAAACACATCCGAAGGAGGAAATAAAATATACCCAGATTTTATATGCCATGGAATACATGATCACGAGCTCTAACTACCAGATACAAGAGAATGTTAACTCAAGGACAAGAGTGAGAGCACAACCTGAGCACAGTACTAGGACAACACTAGTGCAAGAATAGTAGAGAGAACAGTGAGTTTTAACTAATACTTCAATTTAAAGACCTACAACTGCTTTGCTCTTTATTTAAGATTCAACGACAACCACCGCCACACCCACAACATCCACAACAAGTACAACAACTACAGCAGTCACACCAACAACCTCAACAATAACAGCAATACAGACCGAAGTTCAATTGGAGTGAGAATAGAATTCACGAAAACGAATGAAATGAACCAAAAAGTGCAGGAGAAATTTGTACCAACAAAATATAAAACTACACAGTGGGAAGAGCAGTGTCTATTGCTTACTGATATATACAGTGAGGATAGTTAAAAGACAATAGAGCATGAAAAAACTACAGGAAACGGAGGATGGCAGAGAACAGTGAAAATCATAAGATATAAGAAGGAAGGTGATTTTTTTAATGAATGAGGTCTGTGTGGAAGTAAACAGATGAATCAAGATGTTGTCTGTGGTATCAGGGGTATGAATGAAATAACGGACTCGCATGAGGGGCAACAAGGGAACATCTGACATATCAGGGGTTGGGGACCATCAGAGACGCATCAGATAAACAGGGAACCTACCCTGTACTGTATCCACACAACCACTGACCATACTAACACCACAGTTACCGCCTCGTAAACAAGAAACATTCACAATGATAACTAACAATAATCATCACAACCTAAAGCATACCATAATTCACCGCCAGTTCTTAGCCTTGACCATCAGATAAACCTGGTTTGCTAATCTTAAATCTGATTTGATTTAGTTTGCCTTGGACAGCCACTGGTGTTCCACACAACAAAAGGGATAACAACAATGACCATCACCACCAAACAACCACAACATCAGGGGCAAATCAGAGCACAGGCAAGAATAAAAACAATCTCCACCACCATCCCCAAACACAAAAGCAACAACCCGTAACACCGCTAATAAAAGCAAAAGCAACAACAATTCCACCACCACCACCACCACCAGAAGCAAGTGTCACCCGCCGCATTTGTCAGGAGAGAAGAGGACATTAGAGGTAAGATCTTAATTAAGGCTGAGACTCACGTGAGTCTTTCGCTCCTGGGGACCTACCTTTATCCAGCAGTTTTCTCTCTTCATAAAGTCACGTGATCTGATACCTGAGATGCTGTTAATGCCTTACTCCTCCCTCACCCCTCCCACACCCCTCCCACACATCTCTCACACCCCTCCCACACACATCCTAACCCCCTCCCAACCCCCTCACACCCCCTTCCCTCACCCCTCCCACACCCCTCCCACACATCTCTCACACCCCTCCCACACACCTCCCACACCCCTCCCACACCCCTCCCAACCCCCTCACACCCTCTCACACCCCTTTCCCTCACCCCTCCCACACCCCTCCCACACATCTCTCACACCCCTCCCACACATCTCTCACACCCCTCCCACACACCTGCCAACCCCCTCACACCCTCTCACACCCCCTTCCCTCACCCCTCCCACACCCCTCCCACACATCTCTCACACCCCTCCCACACACCTGCCAACCCCCTCACACCCTCTCACACCCCCTTCCCTCACCCCTCCCACACCCCTCCAACACCCCTCCAACACCCCTCCCACACCCGATGAATTAGAGATATCTCTCCCTCCCTTCCCACCCCTCCCTCATCCCTCTCAAACCTCAGAACATTTCTCCCACACTCCTCACTCCCCTCCCACACACCCACACCCCTCCCACACCTCTTTCACACTCCTCTCACACTCCTCTCACACCCCTCCTCACACACACCTTCAATACTTCCTCCAATACCTTCCCACACTCTTGAAGACTCTCCAACTCCCTCCCACACCCCTCCCACACACACCCATCCCTCCTGCACCTCTTCGACACCCCTCTAAGACCATCCTACGCCCTCCAAGACTCTCCTACACCCCTCCCACACCCCTCCCACACACACCTACACGCCCCCGACTCCCGTCAATTCAGCTTACGCCATAATTGCTGGATTTATAATTAGTCCGGCGAATAACTTTGCTGTGAGGTGAATTATATAATTAAGAGAATGCAAGCAAGAAGTAATTCTTGAAGGCGTCATCATCTTAAGTTTAGCCTACATCAAGGTGACACCCAGACACCTGCCTCTTCTTACCTGACCTGGCAGGGGAAAGGAGGAGGAGGAGCAGGCGCAGGAGGCACAGAAGGAAGACAGACCTGGAGGAGGAGGCTGAAGAAGAAGAAGAAGAAGAAGAAGAAGAAGAAGAAGAAGAAGAAGAAGAAGAAGAAGAAGAAGAAGAAGAAGAAGAAGAAGAAGAAGAAGAAAAAGAAGAAGAAGAAGAAGAAGAAGAAGAAGAAGAAGAAGAGGAAGACCCATGAACATTAAAATGATATAAAATACCGACAGATTGTTAGGTAAGACACATATGCAACAGTTAGGTATCTTTATTTCGAAACGTTTCGCCTACACAGTAGGCTTCTTCAGTCGAGTACAGAAAAGTTGATAGAAGCAGAAGATACTTGAAGACGATGTAATCAGTCCATCACCCTTAAAGTTTTGAGGTGGTCAGTCCCTCAGTCTGGAGAAGAGCATTGTTCCGTTGTCTGACAACGGAACACTGCTCTTCTCCAGACTGAGGGACTGACCACCTCAAAACGTTAAGGGTGATGGACTGATTACATCGTCTTCAAGTATCTTCTGCTTCTATCAACCTTTCTGTAGTCGACTGAAGAAGCCTACTGTGTAGGCGAAACGTTTCGAAATAAAGATACCTAACTGTTGCATGTTTCTTACCTAACAGGAAGACCCATGCAACACTGGTATCTATCAACACAAGATAGGTATTATTCATGCAACACACTGCAGTCTATCAACACAAAACCAGTAAGACCCATGCAATACTACAAATTGTTTTCAATAATGATAATAATAATAATAATAATAATAATAATAATAATAATAATATTATTATTATTATTATTATTATTGTTGTTGTTATTATTATAATTACATAATTTGTTGCAATGTTTTCATTATATTCATGACAACATATTCTCAGGAAAGCACTAAACCCACATGGATCATTCAACACCCGAAGAAATGGAGATTAAAACAAGTGTAATCTATGTGCAAGAATGGTATATAATACCGACAAGATGAAATTAAGACACATGTGCAACATCTGGGTATCTTTATTGTAGACGTTTCGCCCTCCAGTGGCTTTATCAATACAAATTCCAGGACATAACTTGAAGACAGGAGAACTATGTACAGAAGATGAGGTAGGTGCTCTTCGCACCTACTGCTAGGTTGAGGGACTGATTACCTCATCTTCTGTACATAGTTCTACTGTCTTCAAGTTAGGTCCTGGAATCTGTATTGATAAAGCCACTGGATGGCGAAACGTCTACAATAAAGATACCCAGATGTTGCACATGTGTCTCAATTTCAAGTGTAATCTAATGAAGGAGCTCCAGTAACTTGGACCAAGAGCCCAACACTAGCAAGAAGGCACCGAGTGTGTGTGGAGTCGAACCACCGTACACCCAGACACTCTCAACTGTGACTGACAGGCGTTACGTACCTGAACTACAGCTAAGACAGCTGATCTCCTGTATTCTGAAACGGCTACAGAAGCGGCTACAGGAGTGACTACAGGAGCGGCTACAGATTATGCTGAATTAAGATGATCTTTCGTTAGGATTAAGGTAAGTTTTCTTAGTGGTAAGAAGTATATTCTGGAATATATCTCTAGTGTGTTCTGAGAGAATATCTTTGGTGTGTTCTGAGGGAATATCTCTGGTATGTTCTGAGAGTATATATCTTGTATGTTCTGAGGGAATATCTCTGGTGTGTTCTAAGAGTATATTTCTGGTATATTCTTTGGTATAATTAGAAAACGTGTTGTACTGTTGTAGATACATTTGTATTACTAGTTATATTGAGTGTGTGTGGTGAGGCTTGATTCCAACCGCACCTCTTCTTGATGTACCTGTGTGGTACCTGTGTTGTACTTGTGTGGCACTGGGTTGTACTTGTGTGGTACCTGTGTGGTACTTGTGTTGTACTTGCGTGGTACATGTGTGGTATCTGTGTTGTACCTGTGTGGTACCTGTGTTATACATGTGTGGTCCTGTGCTCACACCTGTCCCTGTGACCTCGTTCATACCTGCCCTGTAGCCTTGTTTGTACCTACCCCTGTAACCTTGTTCGTACCTGTCCCTGTAATCTTGTTCGTACCTGTACCTGTAATCTTGTTCGTACCTGTCCCTGTAACCTTGTTTGTACCTACCCCTGTAACCTTGTTTGTACCTGTCCCTGTAACCTTGTTTGTACCTACCCCTGTAACCTTGTTTGTACCTGTCCCTGTAACCTTGTTCGTACCTGTCCCTGTAACCTTGTTTGTACCTACCCCTGTAACCTTGTTCGTACCTGTCCCTGTAACCTTGTTTGTACCTGTCCCTGTAACCTTGTTTGTACCTGTCCCTGTAACCTTGTTCGTACCTGTCCCTGTAACCTTGTTTGTACCTGTCCCTGTAACCTTGTTTGTACCTGTCCCTGTAACCTTGTTCGTACCTGTCCCTGTAACCATGTTTGTACCTGTCCCTGTAACCTTGTTCGTACCTGTCCCTGTAACCTTGTTTGTACCTGTCCCTGTAACCTTGTTCGTACCTGTCCCTGTAACCTTGTTCGTACCTGTCCCTGTAACCTTGTTTGTACCTACCCCTGTAACCTTGTTTGTACCTGTCCCTGTAACCTTGTTCGTACCTGTCCCTGTAACCTTGTTTGTACCTACCCCTGTAACCTTGTTTGTACCTGTCCCTGTAACCTTGTTCGTACCTGTCCCTGTAACCTTGTTTGTACCTACCCCTGTAACCTTGTTCGTACCTGTCCCTGTAACCTTGTTTGTACCTGTCCCTGTAACCTTGTTTGTACCTGTCCCTGTAACCTTGTTCGTACCTGTCCCTGTAACCTTGTTTGTACCTGTCCCTGTAACCTTGTTTGTACCTGTCCCTGTAACCTTGTTCGTACCTGTCTCTGTAACCATGTTTGTACCTGTCCCTGTAACCTTGTTGGTACCTGTCCCTGTAACCTTGTTTGTACCTGTCCCTGTAATCTTGTTCGTACCTTTCCCTGTAACCTTGTTTGTACCTATCCCTGTAACCTTGTTTGTACCTGTCCCTGTATCCTTGTTCGTGCCTGCCCCTGTAACCTTGTTTGTACCTGTCCCTGTAACCTTGTTTGTACCTGTCCCTGTAACCTTGTTTGTACCTGTCCCTGTAACCTTGTTTGTACCTGTCCCTGTAACCTTGTTTGTACCTGTCCCTGTAACCTTGTTTGTACCTGTCCCTGTAACCTTGTTTGTACCTGTCCCTGTAACCTTGTTTGTACCTGTCCCTGTAACCTTGTTTGTACCTGTCCCTGTAACCTTGTTTGTACCTGCCCCTGTAACCTTGTTTGTACCTGTCCCTGTAACCTTGTTTGTACCTGCCCCTGTAACCTTGTTTGTACCTGTCCCTGTAACCTTGTTTGTACCTGTCCCTGTAACCTTGTTTGTACCTGTCCCTGTAACCTTGTTTGTACCTGCCCCTGTAACCTTGTTTGTACCTGTCCCTGTAACCTTGTTTGTACCTGCCCCTGTAACCTTGTTTGTACCTGTCCCTGTAACCTTGTTTGTACCTGTCCCTGTAACCTCGTTTGCACCTGTCCTTGTAACCTTGTTCGTACCTGTCCCTGTAACCTTGTTTGTACCTGTCCCTGTAACCTTGTTCGTACCTGTCCCTGTAACCTTGTTTGTTCCTGCCCCTGTAACCTTGTTTGTGCCTGTCCCTGTAACCTTGTTTGTACCTGTCCCTGTAACCTTGTTTGTACCTGTCCCTGTATCCTTGTTTGTACCTGTCCCTGTAACCTTGTTTGTACCTGTCCCTGTAACCTTGTTTGTACCTGTCCCTGTATCCTTGTTTGTACCTGTCCCTGTAACCTTGTTTGTGCCTGTCCCTGTAACCTTGTTTGTACCTGTCCCTGTAACCTTGTTTGTACCTGTCCCTGTAACCTTGTTTGTACCTGTCCCTGTAACCTTGTTTGTGCCTGTCCCTGTAACCTTGTTTGTACCTGTCCCTGTAACCTTGTTTGTACCTGTCCCTGTAACCTTGTTTGTACCTGTCCCTGTAACCTTGTTTGTGCCTGTCCCTGTAACCTTGTTTGTACCTGCCCCTGTAACCTTGTTTGTACCTGTCCCTGTAACCTTGTTTGTACCTGTCCCTGTATCCTTGTTTGTACCTATCCCTGTAACCTTGTTTGTGCCTGTCCCTGTAACCTTGTTTGTGCCTGTCCCTGTAACCTTGTTTGTGCCTGTCCCTGTAACCTTGTTTGTACCTGCCCCTGTAACCTTGTTTGTACCTGTCCCTGTAACTATGTTTGAACCTGTCCCTGTATCCTTGTTTGTACCTGTCCCTGTAACCTTGTTTGTGCCTGTCCCTGTAACCTTGTTTGTACCTGTCCCTGTAACCTTGCTTGCGGGCTGTGGTTCATATGTTGGACTAGGTGGGGGCCAGCTGTAACAGCCTGGTTGATCAAACACTGATCCACAAGGCGGCTTGGTCATCGACCGAAGCGCGGGGGCATTGACCCCCAAACACCCTCCAGGTAGATTCCTGATACTTGTGTTGTACCTGCGCTTGTACCTGTGTTGTACCTTTGTTATACATGGGTTGTACCTATGTTGTACATATGCTTGTACCTTTGTTGTGCCTGTGTTGTACCTGTGCTTGTACCTGTGCTTGTATTTCTATTCATTAGAAGCCGCTAGATTCGTAAGGGCAATGAGAAGTAATCACATCTGAACTGAGGAAAGGGAGGATATCTCCAATTCATCGGATCAAGAGCCTTCTCACCTCTTCCTCTGCTCTCCCTAAGCTCATCTATAATTCTGTGCTAGTTCTCACCTCTCTAAGCTCACCCCCGCCTCTCTCTAACCTCTTATTCACCTCTAATCTCAGCCTAACCTCTTAAGTTTATCCTAGCCTCTAAGCTCAGTCTCTCCTGTCTAATCTCTTCCTATAAGACATTCTTTATTCACTAGTCAACAAACATGTTTCAAAATCACAAGATAGGTCTGGAAGCTATTGGAAGGGAGAGCAGTAGCAACAGGAACGAATCTCAGGACTTGACATAAATAACCCGCAAATGGGAGGGAGGAGCTTACGACGACGTTTCGGTCCGACTTGGACCATTTACAAAGTTACACTAAGATGGTCTTCTCCATGTGGTGACCTGGCAGTGGCTCCCGAAGGAATTGGTACAAGCGATGTACCATTTACAGCCTTATGTTGGCCCTGTGGGGCAGGCGTATAACAAGGGAACGGTGACTCTTTCAACTCCGTATGAGCTATTCCTGGCACTCAGGCCACACCCCGAGTGCCAGAACGACTCAGGAGAGTCTCTGGAAGCGTGCTGAACACCTAACGTCTGGCAGAAGTGAGCACAAAGGAGTGAGGGAGCTAATATATATATAGGCGAGGACAGGGACGCGACCAGGAGAGGAAGAAAAAGTAGTGGTAGTAGTAGTGGTAGTGGTAATGCTGGTAGTGGTAGTAGTAGTGGTAGTGGTAATGCTGGTAGTGGTGGTAGTAGTAGTAGGAGTAATAATGATAGTAAAGAGTGGGGAAAATAGTTTTAGTGACAAAAGAGATAGAAATGGAAGTGAAGGGTGAAGGGAGGCAATAGTAATGGTAATAGCAATAGTAGTAATAATGGGGTGGTAGTCGTAGTAGTAGGAGAAGTAGCGTCTAAGGACTGACGTATTTGCTCCTGTCAGGGCTCCACTCTGGTGCTGCTCCCTCTAGATTAGATTTAATGTACTGAACGAAAAGGGCGCTGACGGAATCTTTGTTGAGGTGCTCACTATCATTCGGTGGTGTCAGGCTACACTAACTTACAGTGGTGTCAGGCAACATTATCATACGGTGGTGTCAGGCTACACTATCATACAGTGGTGTCAGGCTACATTATCTTACGGTGGTGTCAGGCTACACTATCATACAGTGGTGTCAGGCTACATTATCTTACGGTGGTGTCAGGCTACACTATCATACAGTGGTGTCAGGCTATATTATCTTACGGTGGTGTCAGGCTACACTATCATACAGTGGTGTCAGGCTACATTATCATACGGTGGTGTCAGGCTACACTATCATACAGTGGTGTCAGGCTACATTATCTTACGGTGGTGTCAGGCTATCACACGGTGGTGATAGGCTACACTATCACACGGTG
Source organism: Cherax quadricarinatus (assembly GCF_038502225.1). Taxonomy (NCBI): domain Eukaryota; kingdom Metazoa; phylum Arthropoda; class Malacostraca; order Decapoda; family Parastacidae; genus Cherax; species Cherax quadricarinatus. The sequence continues at coordinate 12,177,242 of NC_091354.1, forward strand.
GTGTCAAGCTACACTATCACATAGTGGTGTCAGGCTACACTATCACACAGTGGTGTCAGGCTACACTATCACACAGTGGTGTCAGGCTACACTATCACACAGTGGTGTCAGGCTACACTATCACACAGTGGTGTCAGGCTACACTATCACACAGTGGTGTCAGGCTACACTATCACACAGTGGTGTCAGGCTACACTATCACACAGTGGTGTCAGGCTACACTATCACACAGTGGTGTCAGGCTACACTATCACACAGTGGTGTCAGGCTACACTAACACACAGTGGTGTCAGGCTACACTATCACACAGTGGTGTCAGGCTACACTATCACACAGTGGTGTCAGGCTACACTATCACACAGTGGTGTCAGGCTACACTGTCACACAGTGGTGTCAGGCTACACTATCACACAGTGGTGTCAGGCTACACTATCACACAGTGGTGTCAGGCTACACTATCACACAGTGGTGTCAGGCTACACTATCACACAGTGGTGTCAGGCTACACTATCACACAGTGGTGTCAGGCTACACTATCACACAGGCTACACTATCACACAGTGGTGTCAGGCTACACTATCACACAGTGGTGTCAGGTGGTGTCAGGCTACACTATCACACAGTGGTGTCAGGCTACACTATCACACAGTGGTGTCAGGCTACACTATCACACAGTGGTGTCAGGCTACACTATCACACAGTGGTGTCAGGCTACACTATCACACAGTGGTGTCAGGCTACACTATCACACAGTGGTGTCAGTGGTGTCTACACTATCACACAGTGGTGTCAGGCTACACTATCACACAGTGGTGTCAGGCTACACACACAGTGGTGTCAGGCTACACTATCACAGAGGTGTCAGGCTACACTATCACACAGTGGTGTCAGGCTACACTATCACACAGTGGTGTCAGGCTACACTATCACACAGTGGTGTCAGGCTACACTATCACACAGTGGTGTCAGGCTACACTATCACACAGTGGTGTCAGGCTACACTATCACACAGTGGTGTCAGGCTACACTAACACACAGTGGTGTCAGGCTACACTATCACACAGTGGTGTCAGGCTACACTATCACACAGTGGTGTCAGGCTACACTATCACACAGTGGTGTCAGGCTACACTATCACACAGTGGTGTCAGGCTACACTAACACACAGTGGTGTCAGGCTACACTATCACACAGTGGTGTCAGGCTACACTATCACACAGTGGTGTCAGGCTACACTATCACACAGTGGTGTCAGGCTACACTATCACACAGTGGTGTCAGGCTACACTAACACACAGTGATGTCAGGCTACACTATCACACAGTGGTGTCAGGCTACACTATCACACAGTGGTGTCAGGCTACACTATCACACAGTGGTGTCAGGCTACACTATCACACAGTGGTGTCAGGCTACACTTTCACGCAGTGGTGTCAGGCTACACTATCACACAGTGGTGTTAGGCTACACTATCACACAGTGGTGTCAGGCTACACTATCACACAGTTGTGTCAGGCTACACTATCACACAGTGGTGTCAGGCTACACTATCACACAGTGGTGTCAGGCTACTCTATCACACAGTGGTGTCAGGCTACACTATCACACAGTGGTGTCAGGCTACACTATCACACAGTGGTGTCAGGCTACACTATCACACAGTGGTGTCAGGCTACACTATCACACAGTGGTGTCAGGCTACACTATCACACAGTGGTGTCAGGCTACACAATCACACAGTGGTGTCAGGCTACACTGTCACACAGTGGTGTCAGGCTACACTATCACACAGTGGTGTCAGGCTACACTATCACACAGTGGTGTCAGGCTACACTATCACACAGTGGTGTCAGGCTACACTAACACACAGTGGTGTCAGGCTACACTATCACACAGTGGTGTCAGGCTACACTATCACACAGTGGTGTCAGGCTACACTATCACACAGTGGTGTCAGGCTACACTATCACACAGTGGTGTCAGGCTACACTAACACACAGTGGTGTCAGGCTACACTATCACACAGTGGTGTCAGGCTACACTATCACACAGTGGTGTCAGGCTACACTAACACACAGTGGTGTCAGGCTACACTATCACACAGTGGTGTCAGGCTACACTATCACACAGTGGTGTCAGGCTACACTATCACACAGTGGTGTCAGGCTACACTATCACACAGTGGTGTCAGGCTACACTATCACACAGTGGTGTCAGGCTACACTATCACACAGTGGTGTCAGGCTACACTATCACACAGTGGTGTCAGGCTACACTTTCACGCAGTGGTGTCAGGCTACACTATCACACAGTGGTGTTAGGCTACACTATCACACAGTGGTGTCAGGCTACACTATCACACAGTTGTGTCAGGCTACACTATCACACAGTGGTGTCAGGCTACACTATCACACAGTGGTGTCAGGCTACTCTATCACACAGTGGTGTCAGGCTACACTATCACACAGTGGTGTCAGGCTACACTATCACACAGTGGTGTCAGGCTACACTATCACACAGTGGTGTCAGGCTACACTATCACACAGTGGTGTCAGGCTACACTATCACACAGTGGTGTCAGGCTACACTATCACACAGTGGTGTCAGGCTACACTATCACACAGTGGTGTCAGGCTACACTATCACACAGTGGTGTCAGGCTACACTATCACACAGTGGTGTCAGGCTACACTATCACACAGTGGTGTCAGGCTACACTTTCACGCAGTGGTGTCAGGCTACACTATCACACAGTGGTGTTAGGCTACACTATCACACAGTGGTGTCAGGCTACACTATCACACAGTTGTGTCAGGCTACACTATCACACAGTGGTGTCAGGCTACACTATCACACAGTGGTGTCAGGCTACTCTATCACACAGTGGTGTCAGGCTACACTATCACACAGTGGTGTCAGGCTACACTATCACACAGTGGTGTCAGGATACACTATCACACAGTGGTGTCAGGCTACACTATCACACAGTGGTGTCAGGCTACACTATCACACAGTGGTGTCAGGCTACACTATCACACAGTGGTGTCAGGCTACACTGTCACACAGTGGTGTCAGGCTACACTATCACACAGTGGTGTCAGGCTACACTATCACACAGTGGTGTCAGGCTACACTATCACACAGTGGTGTCAGGCTACACTAACACACAGTGGTGTCAGGCTACACTATCACACAGTGGTGTCAGGCTACACTATCACACAGTGGTGTCAGGCTACACTATCACACAGTGGTGTCAGGCTACACTATCACACAGTGGTGTCAGGCTACACTAACACACAGTGGTGTCAGGCTACACTATCACACAGTGGTGTCAGGCTACACTAACACACAGTGGTGTCAGGCTACACTATCACACAGTGGTGTCAGGCTACACTATCACACAGTGGTGTCAGGCTACACTATCACACAGTGGTGTCAGGCTACACTATCACACAGTGGTGTCAAGCTACACTATCACACAGTGGTGTCAGGCTACACTATCACACAGTGGTGTCAGGCTACACTATCACACAGTGGTGTCAGGCTACACTATCACACAGTGGTGTCAGGCTACACTGTCACACAGTGGTGTCAGGCTACACTAACACACAGTGGTGTCAGGCTACACTATCACACAGTGGTGTCAGGCTACACTATCACACAGTGGTGTCAGGCTACACTATCACACAGTGGTGTCAGGCTACACTATCACACAGTTGTGTCAGGCTACACTATCACACAGTGGTGTCAGGCTACACTGTCACACAGTGGTGTCAGGCTACACTATCACACAGTGGTGTCAGGCTACACTATCACACAGTGGTGTCAGGCTACACTATCACAAAGTGGTGTCAGGCTACACTATCACACAGTGGTGTCAGGCTACACTATCACACAGTGGTGTCAGGCTACACTATCACACAGTGGTGTCAAGCTACACTATCACACAGTGGTGTCAAGCTACACTATCACACAGTGGTGTCAGGCTACACTATCACACAGTGGTGTCAGGCTACACTATCACACAGTGGTGTCAGGCTTGGTGTTAACACGGTCAATGTACGTGTGCTCCGACCATCGCTCTCGTGTTAAAGGGCCATCAATATTTTGTATATAAATTTCTTTGGTTTATCAGCAAACACATAAACCTAGCCAACCCTTTTTGTTTTACTCTCTTTTTTTTTAATAAAATATAGCAGTTAAAATGCCCAGCTAATGCAATAATATTTTTTTTGTCGTTGAATTTTGTTCTGTATAACATACAAGTGTATGCAGAAAAAGTTACATGGGGACGGGAATCTTTTGCTCTAGATCTTTCACAGTCTAGTGCATCGTCAGGAGCTATGCAATGTTGTAAGAGAGCAACAGATACGAGGGGAAATTCTCTTTGGCAAAGCAGAAGGTATCATTGGCACTCATATCATTCTGTGGCATGGGTTACCATTGATACGTTCTGCTTCGACTCAGTGAATTTCCCCTACTAACTGTTGCTGTCTTGCAACATTACATAGCTCCTGACGACGCAAGAGAGTGCGAAAGATCCAGAGCTAAAGGTTTCCGTCCCCATGTGGCTTGTTGTGTGTTGCCAAGATCATCTGTTTGTGATTGTATTACATTCACGTGTATATACGTCACACCTGAGAGATTAGCCTTAATTCTATACTCATCAGGAGCTCTTGTTCAAGATCAAGATTATGGTACTAAACTCCTGGGATTAAGCTAATGCGACAGTGCTCCTGGCATCAAGGTTATGAGACAGTACTCCTGGCATCAAGGTTATGAGACAGTACTCCTGGCATCAAGGTTATGAGACAGTACTCCTGGCATCAAGGTTATGAGACAGTACTCCTGGCATCAAGGTTATGAGACAGTACTCCTGGCATCAAGGTTATGAGACAGTACTCCTGGCATCAAGGTTATCAGACAGTACTCCTGGCATCAAGATGAGACAGTACTCCTGGCATCAAGGTTATCAGTACTCCTGGCATCAAGGTTATCAGACAGTACTCCTGGCATCAAGGTTATGAGACAGTACTCCTGGCATCAAGGTTATGAGACAGTACTCCTGGCATCAAGGTTATGAGACAGTACTCCTGGCATCAAGGTTATGAGACAGTACTCCTGGCATCAAGGTTATGAGACAGTACTCCTGGCATCAAGGTTATGAGACAGTACTCCTGGCATCAAGGTTATGAGACAGTACTCCTGGCATCAAGGTTATGAGACAGTACTCCTGGCATCAAGGTTATGAGACAGTACTCCTGGCATCAAGGTTATGAGACAGTACTCCTGGCATCAAGGTTATGAGACAGTACTCCTGGCATCAAGGTTATGAGACAGTACTCCTGGCATCAAGGTTATGAGACAGTACTCCTGGCATCAAGGTTATGAGACAGTACTCCTGGCATCAAGGTTATGAGACAGTACTCCTGGCATCAAGGTTATGAGACAGTACTCCTGGCATCAAGGTTATGAGACAGTACTCCTGGCATCAAGGTTATGAGACAGTACTCCTGGCATCAAGGTTATGAGACAGTACTCCTGGCATCAAGGTTATGAGACAGTACTCCTGGCATCAAGGTTATGAGACAGTACTCCTGGCATCAAGGTTATGAGACAGTACTCCTGGCATCAAGGTTATGAGACAGTACTCCTGGCATCAAGGTTATGAGACAGTACTCCTGGCATCAAGGTTATGAGACAGTACTCCTGGCATCAAGGTTATGAGACAGTACTCCTGGCATCAAGGTTATGAGACAGTACTCCTGGCATCAAGGTTATGAGACAGTACTCCTGGCATCAAGGTTATGAGACAGTACTCCTGGCATCAAGGTTATGAGACAGTACTCCTGTCATCAAGGTTATGAGACAGTACTCCTGGCATCAAGGTTATGAGACAGTACTCCTGGCATCAAGGTCAGTACTCCTGGCATCAAGGTTATGAGACAGTACTCCTGGCATCAAGATGAGACAGTACTCCTGGCATCAAGGTTATGAGACAGTACTCCTGGCATCAAGGTTATGAGACAGTACTCCTGGCATCAAGGTTATGAGACAGTACTCCTGGCATCAAGTTTATGAGACAGTACTCCTGGCATCAAGGTTATACTCCTGAGACAGTACTCCTGGCATCAAGGTTATGACAGTACTCCTGGCATCAAGGTTATGAGACAGTACTCCTGGCATCAAGGTTATGAGACAGTACTCCTGGCATCAAGGTTATGAGACAGTACTCCTGGCATCAAGGTTATGAGACAGTACTCCTGGCATCAAGGTTATCAGACAGTACTCCTGGCATCAAGGTTATGAGACAGTACTCCTGGCATCAAGGTTATGAGACAGTACTCCTGGCATCAAGGTTATGAGACAGTACTCCTGGCATCAAGGTTATGAGACAGTACTCCTGGCATCAAGGTTATGAGACAGTACTCCTGGCATCAAGGTTATGAGACAGTACTCCTGGCATCAAGGTTATGAGACAGTACTCCTGGCATCAAGGTTATGAGACAGTACTCCTGGCATCAAGATTATGAGACAGTACTCCTGGCATCAAGGTTATGAGACAGTACTCCTGGCATCAAGGTTATGAGACAGTACTCCTGGCATCAAGGTATCAAGGTTATGAGACAGTACTCCTGGCATCAAGGTTATGAGACAGTACTCCTGGCATCAAGGTTATCAGACAGTACTCCTGGCATCAAGGTTATGAGACAGTACTCCTGGCATCAAGGTTATGAGACAGTACTCCTGGCATCAAGGTTATGAGACAGTACTCCTGGCATCAAGGTTATGAGACAGTACTCCTGGCATCAAGGTTATGAGACAGTACTCCTGGCATCAAGGTTATGAGACAGTACTCCTGGCATCAAGGTTATGAGACAGTACTCCTGGCATCAAGGTTATGAGACAGTACTCCTGGCATCAAGGTTATGAGACAGTACTCCTGGCATCAAGGTTATGAGACAGTACTCCTGGCATCAAGGTTATGAGACAGTACTCCTGGCATCAAGGTTATGAGACAGTACTCCTGGCATCAAGGTTATGAGACAGTACTCCTGGCATCAAGGTTATGAGACAGTACTCCTGGCATCAAGGTTATGAGACAGTACTCCTGGCATCAAGATTATGAGACAGTACTCCTGGCATCAAGGTTATGAGACAGTACTCCTGGCATCAAGGTTATGAGACAGTACTCCTGGCATCAAGGTTATGAGACAGTACTCCTGGCATCAAGGTTATGAGACAGTACTCCTGGCATCAAGGTTATCAGACAGTACTCCTGGCATCAAGGTTATGAGACAGTACTCCTGGCATCAAGGTTATGAGACAGTACTCCTGGCATCAAGGTTATGAGACAGTACTCCTGGCATCAAGATTATGAGACAGTACTCCTGGCATCAAGATTATGAGACAGTACTCCTGGCATCAAGGTTATCAGACAGTACTCCTGGCATCAAGATTATGAGACAGTACTCCTGGCATCAAGGTTATCAGACAGTACTCCTGGCATCAAGGTTATGAGACAGTACTCCTGGCATCAAGATTATGAGACAGTACTCCTGGCATCAAGGTTATCAGACAGTACTCCTGGCATCAAGGTTATCAGACAGTACTCCTGGCATCAAGGTTATGAGACAGTACTCCTGGCATCAAGATTATGAGACAGTACTCCTGGCATCAAGGTTATCAGACAGTACTCCTGGCATCAAGGTTATCAGACAGTACTCCTGGCATCAAGGTTATCAGACAGTACTCCTGGCATCAAGATTATGAGACAGTACTCCTGGCATCAAGGTTATCAGACAGTACTCCTGGCATCAAGGTTATCAGACAGTACTCCTGGCATCAAGGTTATCAGACAGTACTCTTTTCATCAAGACAACTGAGGGACCGACTACCTCTTCTCTCGGTCTTCAGTACACAATCTCTTGTTGAGCTGAAATCAACTAATACTGAATGTTCTTGATAATTATTATTATTATTATTATTAAAGATTAGCCGGTATTCTCCCGGCCTTTTCCAAGTGGTGGCCCGGCCTTGGCTCCCTCTTTAGGGAGTGTCTGAGACCGAAGTCTCCCATGGGAGGAGGCACAAGTACCTCCTCATCTTTGGGACCAACTGTCCCCAGGCCTAGCCACAAGCTAGGCCTCTCTGGTCTGCCATCCCCGCCACAAGGGAGCAAATGGGAATGAGTCTTATGAGCTAAAAGCTCGGACTCAGGCACCTACCCTACCCTAGAAGGGTTAGGCATGGTGTCAATTTCTTGATAATAACGTTACCCAGGTGTTATACATGAGCCTTATTCATCAAAATTAATATTTTATACAATATATGCAACATATTTTATTCAACATAGTCTAAAAAAAAATAATGAAAACTGGTGAGAGCGAATAAACGTAATGGAGTGAATGTTGAGTGTGTTCATGTATGATGCCACATTATAATGTGGTTTATGTATAATGAATAAGTATTGTGATCTCTTAGAGAGAGAGAGAGAGAGAGAGAGAGAGAGAGAGAGAGAGAGAGAGAGAGAGAGAGAGAGAGAGAGAGAGAGAGAGAGAGAGAGAGAGAGAGAGAGGATAAAACCCACTAGTGAAAGTAGGCCGTGCTTATAGATTAGGCAGACTTTGGAGAATTCCCTGTATGAAGATCCCAAGATGTTGATGTGTCTGACTGCAGGCCTACTGGCCCAAGCTAGGCAGGTCCAAGTCCGTGGCCGGACAGATAGCCGACGTACATTTGGCCGAGAGACAATGCACCGACGGGCATTTGGGCGAATATCGTAAATCTGGGTTAGGTTAGGATGGGATAGGTTAGGTTAGGATAGGCTAGGAAACGTTAGGTTAGGTTAGGTTAGGCTAGGTTAGTGTGGCATGCAAAGAGTACGTAACCTTTATTCGGCGCATGTACACACCCTCATTTACAGGCTATCTCCCCCAACCAGTGAACCAGGTTGCTAAGAGTTGATGATGGGGCCCCGTCGTTCAACTAGTGACCAGGTTCTAGCCAATAAGAAGATGGTTTTGGCAATCGCAGAGGTTATGTGGGTACCGCTCTCCTGTCTGCCCTTCTCATTCCCATTCTAGAGCTGGTTGAAGCACGGTCTGCTATCTTGTGGCTTCTATTTCTGCCTTACTTACCGTGGAGTGCACTATACTTATCACTGTACATAGTGTACATATTGCTGTTCTAAATTGGTGAAGGATAATATAAGTCTAAACTTTTTCTGCTGTGTTTATTTTGTTCCCATTACACCCGGGGTAACAGGCCGTTTGGATTCCTGGGTTGTAATAGTTAGGTTAGGTTAGGTTAGGTTAGGTTAGGTTAATTTAGGTTAGGTTAGGTTAGGTTAGGCTAGGCTAGGTTAGGTTAATTTAGGTTAGGTTAGGTTAGGCTAGGTTAGGTTAGGTTAGGTTAATTTAGGTTAGGTTAAGTTAGGTTAGGTTAGGTTAGGTTAGGTTAGGTTAGGTTAGGCTAGGTTAGGTTAGGTTAGGTTAGGTTAGGTTATCCGATATTCTGCCAAATGTCCGGGTGCCGTCCAAGTCACACCCACCAACATCCACCAACACCCACCAACATCCACCAACATCCACCAACATCCACCAACACCCACCAACATCCACTAACATCCACCAACATCCACCAACATCCACCAACATCCACCAACATCCACCAACACCCACCAACACCCACCAACACCCACCAACACCAACCAACATCCACCAACATCCACCAACATCCACCCATGTACTTGTCTAACTTATTTATAAAGCTACACGAGGTTTGATAAACTGAAAAAGCCTCTTCTGTTCACCTTCATCCTCTTGCCACTGAAGTATCCTATTAACAATTTAACATTATTGGAATGAGTTGGTGCCAATTTACCACATTTTTTACGACAATGGGCAGAATTTTTTCCGATAAACAACTAGACTATGCCTCTTCTGGAACTTATGAAAAGGCTGAACCTTAGGGCTTAGGCTGTGTAGGTGCAAATTTGTTAATTACTGATATAGTCATTAAATTTGGATATGTTAAGATCTTTGTGATAGCTGGAGAATGCACCTTTCGGTAGGCTTCAAACTTTAAGGGCGGGTTTTTTTTTCCCCTCAAAGGGAGCATCACTCTGATTTTGGATTATGATTTAATTTTAAAAAATTAATAAACTGGTTGCTAGGCAACAACTAACGAATAAATCTTGATTGGTAGCTTTCCTAGTACCCACGTCCACTTGAAGAGGTGTCCTAGCACCCACGTCCACTTGAAGGGGTGTCCTAGCACCCACGTCCACTTGAAGGGGTGTCCTAGCACCCACGTCCACTTGAAGGGGTGTCCTAGCACCCACGTCCACTTGAAGAGCTGTCCTAGCACCCACGTCCACTTGAAGGGGTGTCCTAGCACCCACGTCCACTTGAAGGGGTGTCCTAGCACCCACGTCCACTTGAAAGGGTGTCCTAGCACCCACGTCCACTTGAAGGGGTGTCCTAGCACCCACGTCCCCTTCAAGGGGTGTCCTAGCACACACGTCCACTTGAAGGGGTGTCCTAGCACCCACGTCCACTTGAAGGGGTGTCCTAGCACCCACGTTCACTTGAAGGGGTGTCCTATCACCCACGTCCACTTGAAGGGGTGTCCTAGCACCCACGTCCACTTGAAGGGGTGTCCTAGCACCCATGTCTACTTGAAGGGGTGTCCTAGCACACACGTCCACCTGAAGGGGTGTCCTAGTACCCACTTCCACCTGAAGAGGTGTCCTAGCACCCACGTTCACCTGAAGGGGTGTCCTAGCACAAACGTCCACTTGAAGGGGTGTCATAGCACCCACGTCCACTTGAAGGGGTGTCCTAGTACCCACGTCCACTTGAAGAGGTGTCCCAGCACCCACGTCCACCTGAAGGGGTGTCCTAGCACCCACGTCCACCTGAAGGGGTGTCCTAGCACCCACGTCCAATTGAAGGGGTGTCCTAGCACCCACGTCCACTTGAAGGGGTGTCCTAGCACCCACGTCCACTTGAAGGGGTGTCCTAGCACCCACGTCCACTTGAAGGGGTGTCCTAGCACCCACGTCCACTTGAAGGGGTGTCCTAGCACCCAGGTCCCTTTGAAGGGGTGTCCTAGCACCCACCTCCACTTGAAGGGGTGTCCTAGCACCCACGTCCACTTGAAGGGGTGTCCTAGCACCCACGTCCACTTGAAGGGGTGTCCTAGCACCCACGTCCACTTGAAGAGCTGTCCTAGTACCCACGTCCACTTGAAGAGCTGTCCTAGAACACACGTTCACCTGAAGGGGTGTCCTAGTACCCACTTCCACCTGAAGAGGTGTCCTAGCACCCACGTTCCCCTGAAGGGGTGTCTTAGCACAAACGTCCACTTGAAGGGGTGTCCTAGCACCCACGTCCACTTGAAGGGGTGTCCTAGCACCCACGTCCACTTGAAGTGGTGTCCTAGCACCCACGTCCAATTGAAGGGGTGTCTTAGCACCAACGTCCACCTGTAAGGGTGTCCTAGCTCTCACGTCCACCTGAAAGGGTGTCCTAGCACTCAAGTCCACTTGAAGGGGTGTCCTAGCACTCACGTCCGCTTGAAGGGGTGACCTACCACCCACGTCCACTTGAAGGGGTGTCCTACCACCCACGTCCACTCGAAGGGGTGTTCTAGAAATCAAGTCCACTTGAAGGGGTGTCATAGCACCCACGTCCACTCGAAGGGGTGTCCTAGCACCCACGTCCACTTGAAGAGGTGCCCTAGCACCCACGTCCAATTGAAGGGGTGTCCTAGCACTCACGTCCGCTTGAAGGGGTGTCCTAGCATCCACGTCCACTTGAAGGGGGTGTCCTACCACCCACGTCCACTTGAAGGGGTGACCTACCACCCAAGTCCACTTGAAGGGGTGTCCTAGCACCCACGTCCACCTGAAGGGGTGTCATAGCACCCACGTCCACCTGAAGGGGTGTCCTAGCACCCACGTAGACTTGAAGGGGTGCCCTACCACCCATGTCCACCTAAAGGGGTGTCGTACCACCCATGTCCACCTGAAGGGGTGTCGTACCACCCATGTCCACCTAAAGGGGTGTCGTACCACCCATGTCCACCTGAAGGAGTGTCCTACCATCCATGTCCACATGAAGGGCTTGTCCTAGAACTTACGTCCACTTGAAGGGATGTTCTAGCACCCACGTCCACTTGAAGGGGCGACCTAGCACCCACGTTCTTTTGAAGGGGTGTCAGCACTCACGTCCACTTGAACGGGTGTCCTAGCACTCAATGCCACCTGAAGGGGTATCCTAGCACCTACGTCCACTTGAAGGAGTGTCCTAGCACTCAGGTCCATCTGAAAGGGTATCCTAGCACCCAAGTCCAGTTCAAGGGATGTGGCCAAACACCCAGGTCCACTTGAAGGGGTGTCCCAACGCCCAGGTCCATCTGAAATAGTTTCCTAGCACCCACGTTCCTTTGAAGGGGTGTCCTTGTACCCAAGTCCGACTGAAGGGGTTTCCTAGCACCCAGGTCCACTTGAAGGGGTGTCCTAGCACCCACGTCCACTTGAAGGCGTGTCCTAGCACCCACGTCCACTTGAAGGGGTGTCCTAGCATCCACGTCAACTCCACCTGAAAGGGGTGTCCTAGGGGTGTCCTAGCACCCAACGTCCACCTGTAGGAGTGTCCTAGAACTCACGTCCACCTGAAGGGGTGTCTTAGCACCCATGTCACTTGAAGGGGGGTACTAGCACTCACGTCCACCTGATGGGGTGTCCTAGCACCCACGTCCACTTGAAGGGGTGTCCTAGCACCCACGTCCACTTGAAGGGGTGTCCTAGCAATCACGTCCACTTGAAGGGGTGTCCTAGCACCCACGTCCACCTGAAGGGGTGTCCTAGCACCCACATCCACTTGACGGGGTGTCCTATCACTCACGTCCACCTGAAGGGGTGTCCTAGCACCCACATCTACTTAAAGGGGTGTCCTAGCACCCACGTCCACCTGTAGGAGTGTCCTAGAACTCACGTCCACCTGAAGGGGTGTCCTAGCACTCACGTCCATCTGAAAGGGTGTCCAAGTACCAATGTCCACCTGAAGGGGTTTGCTACCACCCACGTCCACCTGAAGAGGTATCCTAGCACCCTCGTTCATGTGAAGGGGTGTCCTAGCACTCACGTTCACCTGAAAGGGTGTCCTAGCACACACGTCCACTTGAAGGGGTGTTCCAGCGCCCACGTCCATCTGAAAGGGTTTCCTAGCACCCACGTTCATCTGAAGGGGTGTCCTACCACCCACTTCCACATGAAGGGGTGTCCCAGCACCTACGTCCATCTGAAAGGGTTTCATAGCACCCACGTTCATCTCAAGGGGTGTTCTAGCACCCACGTCCACCTGAAGGGGTGTCCTTGTACCCACGTCCACCTGAAGGGGTGTCCTATCACCCACGTCCACCTGAAAGGGTGTTTTAGCACCCACGTCCACAGCTACTCCCACTACCGCAATCACCACTGTAACTACTACAGTAACTACTATACCACTACCACTTCAACCATTGCTACTACTACTACTGGTACTACTAGCACTGCAACCAAAAACACTAGCACCATCACAATCATTCCCACCTCCACAGTCACCACAATCCTCACTATCACTCTCACCAGCACGACTTGTACCATTACTACTGTTGTTGGTGGTGGTGCCACCGCGACTACAACCGCAACCACCACCACCACTACCATCACCACCACTACCACCTCCATCACTACCACCAACACTAACACTACTGTGAGCACTACCACTACCACCACTACCACCACCACTACTACCACCACCACCACCACCACCATTACCACCACCACCACCACTACCACCTGGTAGTTCGTGCTGAGAGACATTCCTGGGCAGGTAGCTGCAGCTCCTGAGTTTAATTAAGAATATTGCCAAACCCCTGACTCAGCAACCACACACCCAGAGTCTCCAGCACTCACCAAGAGTCTCCACCACTCACCCAGAGTCCCCACCACTCACCCAGAGCCTCCACCACTCACCCAGAGTCTCCACCACTCACTCAGAGTCTCCAACACGCACCCAGAGTCTCCACCACTCACCCAGAGGCTCTGCCACTCACCAAGAGTCTCCACCACTCACTCAGAGTCTCCAACACCCACCCAGAGTCTCCAGCACTCACCCAGAGTCTCCACAACTCACCCTGAGGCTCCACCACTCACCCAGAGTCTCCAACACTCACCCAGAGTCTCCAACACTCACCCAGAGGCTCCACCACTCACCCAGAGTCTCCACCACTCACCCAGAGTCTCCACCACTCACCCAGAGTCTCCACCATTCACCCAGAGTCTCCACCACTCACCCAGAGGCTCCACCACTCACCCAGAGGCTCCACCACTCACCCAGAGTCTCCACCACTCACCCAGATGCTCCACCACTCACCAAGAGGCTCCATCACTCACCCAGAGTCTCCACCACTCACCCAGAGTCTCCACCACTCACCCAGAGTCTCCACCACTCACCCAGAGTCTCCACCACTCACCCAGAGTCTCCACCATTCACCCAGAGTCTCCACCACTCACCCAGAGTCTCCACCACTCACCCAGAGTCTCCACCATTCACCCAGAGTCTCCACCACTCACCCAGAGGCTCCACCACTCACCCAGAGTCTCCACCACTCACCCAGAGTCTCCACCACTCACCCAGAGTCTCCACCACTCACCCAGAGTCTCCACCACTCACCCAGAGTCTCCACCATTCACCCAGAGTCTCCACCACTCACCCAGAGGCTCCATCACTCACCCAGAGTCTCCACCACTCACCCAGAGTCTCCACCACTCACCCAGAGTCTCCACCACTCACCCAGAGTCTCCACCACTCACCCAGAGTCTCCACCATTCACCCAGAGTCTCCACCACTCACCCAGAGTCTCCACCACTCACCCAGAGTCTCCACCACTCACCCAGAGTCTCCACCACTCACCCAGAGTCTCCACCACTCAACCAGAGGCTCCACCACTCACCCAGAGGCTCCGCCACTCACCCAGAGGCTCCACCTCTCACCCAGAGTCTCCAACACCCACCCAGAGTCTCCACCACTCACCCAGACGCTCCACCACTCACCCAGAGTCTCCACCACTCACCCAGAGTCTCCACTACTCACCGAGAGTCTCCACCACTCACCCAGAGTCTCCACCACTCACCCAGAGTCTCCACTACTCACCGAGAGTCTCCACTACTCACCGAGAGTCTCCACCACTCACCCAGAGTCTCCACCACTCACCCAGAGTCTCCACCACTCACCCAGAGTCTCCACCACTCACCGAGAGTCTCCACCACTCACCCAGAGTCTCCACCACTCACCCAGAGTCTCCACCATTCACCCAGAGTCTCCACCACTCACCCAGAGTCTCCACCACTCACCCAGAGGCTCCACCACTCACCCAGAGTCTCCACCACTCACCCAGAGTCTCCACCACTCACCCAGAGTCTCCACCACTCACCCAGAGTCTCCACCACTCACCCAGAGTCTCCAACACTCACCCAGAGTCTCCACCACACACCCAGATTCTCCAGCACTCACCAAGAGTCTCCAACACCCACCCAGAGTCTCCACCACTCACCCAGAGTCTCCACAACTCACCCTGAGTCTCCACCACTTACCCAGAGTCTCCACCACTCACCCAGAGTCTCCACCACTCACCCAGAGTCTCCACCACTCACCCAGAGTCTCCACCACTCACCCAGAGTCTCCACCACTCACCCAGAGTCTCCACCACTCACCCAGAGTCTCCACCACTCAACCAGAGGCTCCACCACTCACCCAGAGTCTCCACCACTCACCCAGAGTCTCCACTACTCACCGAGAGTCTCCACCACTCACCCAGAGTCTCCACCACTCACCCAGAGTCTCCACCACTCACCCAGAGTCTCCACCACTCACCCAGAGTCTCCACTACTCACCCAGAGTCTCCACCACTCACCCAGAGTCTCCACCACTCACCCAGAGTCTCCACTACTCACCCAGAGTCTCCACCACTCACCCAGAGTCTCCACTACTCACCGAGAGTCTCCACCACTCACCCAGAGTCTCCACTACTCACCGAGAGTCTCCACCACTCACCCAGAGTCTCCACTACTCACCGAGAGTCTCCACCACTCACCCAGAGTCTCCACCACTCACCCAGAGTCTCCACTACTCACCGAGAGTCTCCACCACTCACCCAGAGTCTCCACCACTCACCCAGAGTCTCCACTACTCACCCAGAGTCTCCACCACTCACCCAGAGTCTCCACCACTCACCCAGAGTCTCCACTACTCACCGAGAGTCTCCACCACTCACCCAGAGTCTCCACCACTCACCCAGAGTCTCCACTACTCACCCAGAGTCTCCACCACTCACCCAGAGTCTCCACTACTCACCGAGAGTCTCCACCACTCACCCAGAGTCTCCACCACTCACCCAGAGTCTCCACTACTCACCGAGAGTCTCCACCACTCACCCAGAGTCTCCACCACTCACCCAGAGTCTCCACTACTCACCGAGAGTCTCCACCACTCACCCAGAGTCTCCACTACTCACCCAGAGTCTCCACCACTCACCCAGAGTCTCCACTACTCACCGAGAGTCTCCACCACTCACCCAGAGTCTCCACTACTCACCCAGAGTCTCCACCACTCACCCAGAGTCTCCACTACTCACCGAGAGTCTCCACCACTCACCCAGAGTCTCCACCACTCACCCAGAGTCTCCACTACTCACCCAGAGTCTCCACTACTCACCCAGAGTCTCCACCACTCACCCAGAGTCTCCACTACTCACCCAGAGTCTCCACTACTCACCCAGAGTCTCCACTACTCACCCAGAGTCTCCACCACTCACCCAGAGTCTCCACTACTCACCGAGAGTCTCCACTACTCACCGAGAGTCTCCACCACTCACCCAGAGTCTCCACCACTCACCCAGAGTCTCCACTACTCACCGAGAGTCTCCACTACTCACCGAGAGTCTCCACCACTCACCCAGAGTCTCCACCACTCACCCAGAGTCTCCACTACTCACCGAGAGTCTCCACCACTCACCCAGAGTCTCCACCACTCACCCAGAGTCTCCACTACTCACCGAGAGTCTCCACTACTCACCGAGAGTCTCCACCACTCACCCAGAGTCTCCACCACTCACCCAGAGTCTCCACTACTCACCGAGAGTCTCCACCACTCACCCAGAGTCTCCACCACTCACCCAGAGTCTCCACTACTCACCCAGAGTCTCCACCACTCACCCAGAGTCTCCACTACTCACCGAGAGTCTCCACCACTCACCCAGAGTCTCCACTACTCACCCAGAGTCTCCACCACTCACCCAGAGTCTCCTTCACTCACTCATAGTCTCCTTTGCTCACTCACAACCTCCTTCACTCACTCACAGCCTCTTTTACTCACTCACAGCCTCCTTTACTCACTCACAACCTCTTTCACTCACTCACAGCCTCCTTCACTCACTCACAGCCTCCTTTACTCACTCACAACCTCCTTCACTCACTCACAGCCTCCTTTACTCACTCACAGCCTCCTTTACTCACTCACAGCCTCCTTTACTCACTCACAACCTCCTTCATTCACTCACAGCCTCCTTTACTCACTCACAGCCTCCTTTACTCACTCACAGCCTCCTTTACTCACTCACAACCTCCTTCACTCACTCACAGCCTCCTTCATTCACTCACAGCCTCCTTTACTCACTCACAACCTCTTTCACTCACTCACATCCTCCTTCACTTACTCACAGCCTCCTTTACTCACTCACAGCCTCCTTCATTCACTCACAGCCTTCTTTACTCACTCACAACCTCCTTCACTCACTCACAGCCTCCTTCATTCACTCACAGCCTCCTTTACTCACTCACAACCTCCTTCACTCACTCACTCACAGCCTCCTTCATTCACTCACAGCCTTCTTTACTCACTCACAACCTCGTTCACTCACTCACAGCCTCCTTTACTCACTCACAACCTCCTTCACTCACTCACAGCCTCCTTCATTCACTCACAGCCTTCTTTACTCACTCACAACCTCTTTCACTCACTCACTGCCTCCTTCACTTACTCAATGCCTCCTTCAGTCACCCAGAAACTCCTTCACTCACTCACAGACTCCTTCACTCACTCACAGCGTCTTTTACTCACTCTCAACCTCTTTCACCCACTCACAGCCTCCTTCACTCGCTCCCAGCCTCCTTCACTCGCTCACAGCCTCATTTGCTCACTCACAGCCTCCTTTACTCACTCACAACCTCTTTCACTCACTCACAACCTCCTTCACTCACTCACAGCCTCTTTCACTCACTCACAACCTCCTTCACTCACTCACAGCCTCTTTTACTCACTCACAGCCTCCTTTATTCACTCACAGCCTCCTTTACTCACTCACAACCTCCTTCATTCACTCACAGCCTCCTTTACTCACTCACAACCTCTTTCTCTCACTCACAGCCTCCTTCGCTCACTCACAGCCTCCTTCCTAGACTTTGTTTTCATCTATCTATCTATCTATCTATCTATATATATATATATATATATATATATATATATATATATATATATATATATATATATATATATGTATATATATATATATATATATATATATATATATATATATATATATATATATATATATATATATATATATATATATATATATATATATATATATATATATATATATATATATATATATATGCAAAACAACCACGGTGAAAGAGTAGTGAAATCCCAAGCGCTTTCGTGACTACTCACATTGTCAAGGAACTATGATAGTAATACATCAAAGGAATTCTTACTCTCAGATTATCTTCATATCTTAGTGACTATATTGTGTGTGCAATTAGTGTATATTTCAATTACATTATTGTTCAAGGCCTAAAACTATCTTTTGCTGCTACTACCAACTACCTCATATTATTTTTTACTTTTTATAGTACAATAAATTGCTCAACTTATTTTATGTAACAAATCAGATCTTACTCCCAAATCTATATTATATCTTAGTTACTATCTGCCAATTTAACTTTGTTTACCATTATTTAGTTTAGTCCCTATATTTTTTCTCCTTTATTTTAGCTTTATTATAGCTTTACATAACAACCTTTGTTCATATATTCACAATTGTTAAAATAATCAAGTTGCTATTCTCAGGTGCTAAAGTGTAATAAGTTCACTATTTTACCATTATATTCCCTAGCTCATTTATTTCATTACCACTTTATTTGTTCATCACAAAGGTTTTTTTTTAGTCCCTTATATATTGTCTCCTTTATTTTAGCTTTAAAGAACTACCTTAGCTCAAATTTTTTACATTTGTTAAAATAATTCAGGTGCTATTTTATAGCTTTAGAATATTTACTTTGTCTTATACTTAATTCTAACTATAGATTCACTATAAATCTTATGATAACAAGCATTGATCCTAATACCAACCTCTTATTGAATGACTTAAATGAATCAAACAGTAAATGTAATTACTACACAGCAGAACAATCAAAGGCACTTCTCAGAGCCAACAACAACATAACTGTCTTTAACTACAATATCAGATCTTTAAGTAAACATTACGATGACCTCATAGCATTACTAAATTCCCTGCATGCCAGTATATCCATCATTACTCTCACCGAAACCTGGCTAAAGTCTGATACTACAGATGTCTATGCCATTCCTGGTTACACAGCCATACACAACTGTAGGCTAGATCAAGGGGGTGGCACACCTATGTACTACTCAGACCAACTAGAATGTATCACTAATAATTGCACAAGGGATGAACATGGGGAATATATAATACCTAAATTCAAATCTAAATACCTACAGAAACCTCTCACAATGATAAACATCTACAGAGTAACCCAGTCAAACATTAGCTGTTTTAGTAACAGCCTAGGAAGTATGATAACTGATGCACGCATGAACAAAGATCACTTACTACTCTCAGGTGACTTCAATATAAAACTCCTACTAGACCAGGACCCACACGTTACTGAATTCACAAACACTATGAGTAACTGCATGTTGCTACCAACAGTAACAAAACCTACAAGAGTTACAAAGACTAGTGTTTCCCTACTTGACCACATCTGGACCAACACCATGTCCCCTTTAAAATCAGGCATAATTACAGATAATACCACAGACCACTACCCTACTTTCCTCATCACGAACCTTGGCAAATTACCCCAAGACACTACTAAAGTCACTTTCAGACTTCACACTGAGGCAGCCATTAATAACTTCACAGCAGCAGTGACAAACATTGACTGGCACACTGAGCTAGAAATCTATACAGATATTGACGAATGTATTAATAATTTTCTAAAAAAGACCCAATACCTTTATAACAAGCACTGCCCCCAAAAAACTAAATAGATGACAGCTAAGAGACTGAACAGTCCCTGGCTAACACCCAGCATCCTCAAATCCATAAATACAAAGCACCTATACGAAAAACAGTACAGAATGAGTCACATAACCAAAGACCAAACAAAACGTTACTCGTCAATCCTAACCAGCCTGACAAGAAGGGCTAAAAAACTGTATTATGAGAACAGATTATCCAACTTACGAGGTGATATAAAAAAGACCTGGAAAACCCTATCGGCAATTCTAGGAACAAAAAAGATATCACAAAATGGAGAAATTGAATTAACAAAACCAGATGAACCCCAACTCCCACCAACTGAAACAGCAAACAGACTCAATAATTTCTTCTCCACTATAGGAAAAGACCTTGCCAATAAAATCCCAAGATCAGATACCCCACCCAATGACTACCTCACTGGCAACTACCCGAACACACTGTTCCTAGCTCCGACTAACCCTACTGAAGTCTCCCTTATTATCAACACACTAAAAAACAAGACAGGAGATTTAAATACCTTACCACCCTTTATATACAAAAAAGCGTCACAAGTACTTCACCAATCATTGCAACACTCTTTAACAAATCCATAGAATCCTCTACCTTCCCTACAGTTCTCAAAATAGCAAGGGTCACCCCGATCCATAAAGGAGGAGACCAAACAGACTTGAATAACTATAGGCCAATATCCAACTTACACCCTCTCTCTAAAATCTTCGAAAAATTAATTCATAAGCGAATCTATTCCTACCTCATCTCCCACAACATACTCAACCCCTGTCAATTTGGGTTCAGGCCTAATAAAAATACTAATGATGCTATTATACACATGCTAGAACACATATACACTGCAATAGAGAAAAAAGAAGTCCCACTGGGGATCTTCATAGACTTACGTAAAGCTTTTGATACAGTTGACCATGACTTGCTGTATATAAAATTGTCACACTATGGTATAAGAGGGCACTCCCTCAACTACCTAAAGTCATACCTCAGCAACAGAAGCCAATATGTGTACACAAACGGGGCAAACTCTTCAGCACAGCCAATTACAGTTGGTGTCCCACAGGGAAGTGTCCTAGGCCCTCTTCTCTTATACATAAATGACCTACCAAATGTATCGCAACTACTCAAACCCACACTATTTGCAGATGACACTACATACGTCTTCTCTCACCCGAGCCCAGTCACGCTAGCCAATACTGTAAATACCGAATTACAGAAAATATCTACCTGGATGAGTATTAACAAACTTACTCTAAACATTGACAAAACCTACTTCATTCAGTTTGGTAACAGAGCTACAGACGTCCCTCTTAACATAAAGATAAATGGATCACCTATCACAAAACTCACAGAGGGAAAATTCTTAGGAATCCACCTTGATAATAGACTCAAATTTCAAACACATATACAACAAATTTCCCCAAAAATTTCCAAGACCGTAGGCATACTATCGAAGATACGGTACTATGTTCCACAGTCAGCCCTCCTCGCCCTATATCACTCACTTATTTACCCCTATCTCACCTATGGAATTTGTGCATGGGGCTCAACAACAATAAACCATCTTAGACCATTAATTACCCAACAAAAGGCTGCAGTCAAAATGATAACAAATTCCCACTACAGGGAGCACACTCCACCAATATTCAAAACTCTAAACCTACTCACCATTCAAAACATCCATACTTATTACTGCACCTACTACATTCATAGAACACTCTGATATAAACCCTCCCATCAAACGTCTCCTTACCAACCTCAACAGAACACACGACCATAACACAAGGCACAGATCACTCTTTGATGTTCCTCGAGTCCATCTCACGCTATGCAAAAACTCAATGCACATAAAAGGCCCTAAAATCTGGAATTCATTACCTGTGAGTATAAAAGAAACACTGTTTAAAAATTCAAGTCTCTTCTCAAAAATCACTTACTCACCCACAACTAAATAAATACTGAATAATTGTATCTCATAAATTGCATCTCCTAAATGTTTCTCATTATTGTATCTCATAAATGTCTAACCTGTGACCCAATCAAACTAATCCATCTTTACCTTACATGTATGGACTAATAAAAACACAAACAAGGTAATCCAGTCAGACCAGTTATTAGCTCCATAGGATCAGTTTCGTATAAATTGTCCAAATGGCTTGTTAACATTTTGAGCCCTATTGTTGGTAAAATTTCTAACTTTAATGTTAAAAACAACATAGATTTAGTTGATAAATTAAGCTCCTTGACTGACTTAAATGATTTTAACATGGTTAGTTTTGATGTTACTTCCTTGTTTACGAAAGTTCCTGTTGATGATTTATTAAGTTTCTTATCTGAAGAACTCGTTAATTATGATTTACCATTACCAGTTCCTACTATCATTAAACTTATTAAACTTTGCATTGTTGATGCAAAATTTGTATTTAATGATACGTTTTACACTCAGAAATTTGGTATGGCAATGGGAAATCCTCTTTCATCTGTTCTTAGTAATCTATACATGGATTTTTTTGAAACAAGATTGCTTAACACAATCCTCCTTAATGGAGCAAAATGGTTCAGATATGTTGATGATATTTTATGTCTTATGCCCAAGAATGTAGATATACACCATTTCCTTGGCAAATTAAATAGCTTAGCCCATTCTATAAACTTTACTGTTGAGTTTTAGGAAAATAACTCATTGCCTTTCCTAGATGTTTTAATTATTAAGAGCAATAATGAATTCAATTTTAAAATTTACAGAAAACCTACAAATAACTGTTCCTATGTACGCTATTATTCTTCCCATCAAGATAGAGTTAAACTGTCTGTTTTCTCATCAATGTTTTTGAGAGCTTTACGTATTTGTAGTCCAGAGTTCATAGATGAAGAAATATCCAAAATTTATGAAATAGCCATTGATCTGAAATACCCGAGAAATGTAACTGATAAATAATTTAAAATTGCTAGAAATACTTTTTACAACCCAAAAAGGGACAACCAGCCTTATTCAACTAAAAATATGTTGGTTCTCCCTTACCATGAAAACTTGGTTGATATGCCTTCTCTTCTTAAGACTTTTAATATTAAAGTTGTATTTAAAAATCTTGATACACTAAAAAAACTTTTGAAAAAGAATTCCCCCCAAAATGCTGAAGGATGTGTCTATAAGATTCCTTGTAAAATTTGCGATAAAGTTTATTATGGCCAAACTGGTAAAAGTCTCGAACTTAGATTAAAACAACATAAATATAGCATTAGAACTGGACAAGATTCCAATGCTCTATTTATTCATGTGAGAGATTTTAACCATCCAATTGATTTTCAAAAAGTTGAGAAAGTTGTATCAAGCAAGTCCATGGTCGACAGAAATATAATTGAATCTTGTTTCATAAAAAGCAGTTTTGAAAATAATATGAATATTTCCTTAGGTTTATATAAATTAGACTCATTTATAATTAATAAAATTTGGTCAGAGTTTAATAACGCATTGGACAAATAATGAACCTTTTTTCTTGGGTAGAATATTTTGTTATTGGGATGTCGTGAGGACCTGTCTAGTTGGACCAGCGGACCTACTGCAGTGTTCCTCTTTTCTTATGAGTCCGGTATTGTCGCGCGTCAGGTGTTTCTTTGTTGTGGGAGTTGACTGTGAGATGTGATCTAAGCCCTTTAATTGCCTTCCTTTGATGTATTACTTTCATAGTTCCTTGACAATGTGAGTAGTCACGAAAGCGCTTGGAATTTCACTACTCTTTCACAGTGGTTGTTTTGCATATTTTAAAATCACATGTTTACTGTGAACTTACTGCATATATATGTATATATATATATATATATATATATATATATATATATATATATATATATATATATATATATATATATATATGTCGTGCCGAATATGTAAAACTGGTCAATTAGCAAGAACTCGTTTAAAATTAAGTCTTTTCTAAAATTTTCTCTTATACGTTTAAAGATATATTTTTTTCATTAATATTTATGTATTTTTTTTTAATTTTGCGCCAAAAGAATCTTAGAAAACTTACCTAACCTTATTATAACAAAAGCAATTTATTTTAGCCGAACCCAACCCAATATATTTTAAATACGTTTACAATAATTTAGTACTAAACAAACAAAATCAAATATATTTTTTCTGTTAGGTTCAGAATGATTTTGCCGAAATTATTGCATACACAAATTTTCACTTGTCCTATATGGCAAGATGAGCGTTGCTATTTAAGCCAAGATCGTAAGTTCTGCCTATTCGGCACGACATATATATATGTGTGTATACATATATATATATATATATATATATATATATATATATATATATATATATATATATATATATATATATATATATATATAGAAATCTCTC
This sequence comes from Cherax quadricarinatus, assembly GCF_038502225.1. Classification (NCBI taxonomy): domain Eukaryota; kingdom Metazoa; phylum Arthropoda; class Malacostraca; order Decapoda; family Parastacidae; genus Cherax; species Cherax quadricarinatus. Next base: position 12,202,014 of record NC_091354.1, read on the forward strand.
TCTGTGTATACCTCTGAGTGTCGTGTATACACACCATACACAGTTTCAAGAGCAGGTATTAATGGCTTCTGTGACCGCGTTAGTCGTTCACCCTGAAAATAATATATAAAACAAACAGCCATAAAGGACAAAATTAGCGTACAGATTAAAGCAAGAACTTCAGTGGATTTCGGAAGACAGTAAACTAACAGTTAGTTCAAGGGTTTTTAAGACTCAGACGATGGAAATTGATTCATGCGGGAATGACTGGACTTGTTTTTCAAGTGGTAGTATTCCCGATTTCATCGAGTGGTGTTGCATGTTACATTCTTACACTCCATCGTGCACGAAAAATAAAGAAAAAATGCCTGACTATAATACGTCATGTAATATTATATTGCAGACTACTTTATTATTAGCTAGATAAAGATAGTTCGACTATATATTATTATTTGGTATCACATGAATAAAGATCACTCTAGAGTATGGTTGTAATTAATAAGGTTTATGTTATTGGTTAGGTACTTCTTCTTGTATTGTATGCATATTACTAATATTGTATTATAGTAGGTTTGGTTACTCTGTAATATTAAGTGTTATTGTCGTTGAAGCCCGGTTGATAGTTCCGGTATTAGCGCCTCACGCTGTCACCTGACCAACCTGACGTCAGGCTACTATGCACTGGTATAGTCTGTCAGCTCATAGCACTGACTCTTGATTAGGTCCTCAACCCAGAGCGTATAGTCCCTCGAGCGCTCTGATTCATTGCTGCTGTTTTAATGTTGCTGTTTATCTATAAAGTTGAAAACCTCCTTGTAGAAGATTAACTATTGGAGAGATTACTAGCTTGAGTAATCCCTAGAGATTGATTTCCGAAAGTAATTAGTCTAGCCACACAAGTTTGTTATTATTGGTAAATTATTTATGGAGTGGGTTTTTATAATTTAAAAGAACTTGAACATAGAGTTATGTTCTTCGCTGTACAGTACCACATACCTGAGAATAGGGGATTCCAATTTTAACTTGCTTACTTGATACCAAAAGAGACTTGATATATATATTAAATAAAAAATGTAAGGAACATAAGGAATCATTATTTCCCCGTTGTTACGACATAAGGCAAGTTGTAACAGTGGGTAAAGATTTTCGTGAAGTGGTTTGCTTAGCGCCTCGGCCCCTTCCCTCGGTATCCACTGCACGATATTTCAGGTTTGTTGTCCAGCGACAATTTCTTTATTTCTTATCTTTCATTTGGACCTTTTATCGGTGCACACATTTGAAGGGTTCTGTTGACTTCCTAACACCTGTTCTCTTCATTCTCCTTGCGTGATCTTCACCTCACCATTTCTCTTCAAATGTGGCTATGGCTAGCTTCGTTTGGCTGTTTGTTTTTTTTCTCCTGTTGCTATGTCTCTCTGTTTCTCTGCAAATCCCAATATTTTCCTCTCCTGCCCTCTTACTGATCTGTGTTTTTTGTCGTGTTTTTGTATTTGTTTTTCCGTTCTCTCTCGTTTTCTGATTTCACCTTTTGGCACTGCCAGTTGAACCTTTTCGTGTGCTTGTTTTTTGTCTCTGGCTAAGGATACACCTTTGTTGTGTTTCGCAGTCCCTCTGCTACCTTCCACACCTTTGGTACATTTGGGGCCTCTCATAGGTGTGTTGCTACATATTGGCTTATGTGGGTGGGTCAGTGTTATCCCTGGGCGGGTCATTGTTATTCCTGGGTGGGTCATTGTTATTCCTGGGTGGGTCATTGTTATTCCTGGGTGGGTCATTGTTATTCCTGGGTGGGTCATTGTTATTCCTGGGTGGGTCATTGTTATTCCTGGGTGGGTCATTGTTATCCCTGGGTGGGTCATTGTTATCCCTGGGTGGGTCATTGTTATTCCTGGGTGGGTCATTGTTATTCCTGGGTGGGTCATTGTTATTCCTGGGTGGGTCAGTGTTATCCCTGGGTGGGTCAGTGTTATCCCTGGGTGGGTCAGTGTTATCCCTGGGTGGGTCAGTGTTATCCCTGGGTGGGTCAGTGTTATCCCTGGGTGGGTCAGTGTTATCCCTGGGTGGGTCAGTGTTATCCTTGGGTGGGTCAGTGTTATCCCTGGGTGGGTTAGTGCTATCCCTGGGTGGGTTAGTGTTTTCCCTGGGTGGGTCATTGTTATTCCTGCGTGGGTCATCGTTATCCCAGGGTGGGTCAGTGCTATCCCTGGGTAAGTCTTCTTCACTTCCTGGTGGTTAATTAAAGTCGCCTGTAATATCTTAGTCCGATGTAGACGTCTGTCACTTCTCTTGAGGTGGTCGTCTACTGTCTAAGGAAGAGTTGTAGACGTCTGTCATTTCTCTCAAATTGGTGGTCTTTCCGTTATCTAATTTCTGTTAGTATTCTGAGAGTATTTTTCTTGTCCGATTTAATTTTCTCTTTTCCTTGAGCATAATCAGTAAGGGTGAGGGGAGTGTCATGGTAGTGGAAGGGAGGTAAGGGTGCCAGAGGGGAGTTAGATGATGGAGAGGGGAAGGAAGTAGTGAATGGAGCTGCAGTGAGGAGTGGTGGGTGAGGATTGAGGGGTGAGGATTGGGGTGTGTGGGAGAGAACGATAAGTTTATTCAGGTGCACATAAATGTAGTTATATAAATTATGACACATAGCAGCATATGTGTAGGTTACCTAGGATAACCTCCAAAAGCAGTCGGACAAAGTGACTTATTTTCATTGGAGTCCTTAACTGATGTGCTGGGGTAAAGATGACACTGGTAGTGGGGTAGAACTACCGTGGGAGTTGTGATGTGGTAGTGAAGGACTGATATGGGAGAGGTATGATGGTGGGGAGAGTTGTGTTTGCGGATATCAGTTACCAGCACCTAACCACTCCTCTTCGCCTACAAACAACTGGCATGACTGCTTCCTGGACAATGGTGTGTTTGCACAGAGTGATCATTTTCCTTAACGAGGGTCAGGTGTATGCCAGCGATACTGTCTTTGTCTTTACCTTCTCTAAATCCATGAACCAAGGTAAGTTCTTGAGGTACGACTAGCCTAAATCCATTGTGGTTCACTGTAAGCAATTACCATCTCTCTAGGGAGTCAACCATCCTCTTCCTCATTATCTTTAGTACTTTGGACAGTATAAATGTCAGTTTAGACAGCATACATGCCAATTTGGACAATATACATGCCAGTTTGGACAGTATACATGCCAGTTTGGGTAGCATACAAGCCAGTTTTGAACAGTATACACGCTAGTTTGTGCATTATACATGCCGGTTTGGACAGTATGGATGCCAGTTTGGACAGTTTGGATGCCAGTTTGGACAGTAAACATGCCAGTTTGGACAGTATACATGGAAGTTTAGACAGTATATATGCCAGTTTGGACAGTATACATGCTAGTTTGGACAGTATACATGCCAGTGTGAAAAGTATACATGCCAGTTTGGATAGTATACATGCCAGTTTGGATATCATGGATGCCATTTTGGACAATATACATGCCAGTTTAGACAGTGTACATGATAGTAAACATGCCAGTTTGGACAGTAAACATGCCAGTTTGGACAGTACACATGCCAGTTTGGACAGTATACATGACAGTAAACATGCCAGTTTGGATAGTAAACATGACAGCTTGGACAGTAAACATGCCAGTTTGGACAATATACATGCCAGTTTGACAGTATGCATGCCAGTTTGGACAGCATGGATGCCATTTTGGACATTATACATGCCAGTTTAGACAATATACATGACAGTAAACATGCCAGTTTGGACAGTAAACATCCCAGTTTTAACAGTAAACATCCCCTGGCTGGGTGATCACACTCCCGGCTCTACTTAAGAAGTTCAGAGGTTCAATCCTCGAGGGAGGAAGGGGGGAGGAGAGAGCTAGAGGTTCACTCCTTTAAACAAGGTTTAAATTTCCATGGCTTCTCATCAGTGCTTTCGTCCTGACATTGTCTCCCCTTTTGTGGTCTTGTAACTTTATCCCTCCCCAGTCTGACCCATTTTTAAATCATGTATATATATATGTAATGTATGTATGTATGAAACCCATCCTGTATGATGGAACAGGACACTTATACACTAGGCTGTGTGGTGGTATATGACAGATATATACCAGCCTGTGTGATGGTATATGACAGGTATACACCAGCCTGTGTGATGGAATATGACAGGTATACACCAGACTGTGTTATGGTATATGACAGGTATACACCAGCCTGTGTGATGGAGTATGACAGGTATACACCAGCCTGTGTGATGGAATATGACAGGTATACACCACCCTGAGAAATGGAATATGACTGGTATACACCATCCTGTGTGATTTAGTATGACAGGTATACACCAGCCTGAGTGATGGAATATGGCAGATATACACCATCATGTGTGATGGAATATGGCAGGTATACACCATCATGTGTGATGGAATATGACAGGTATAGACCAGCCTGTGTGATGGAATATGACAGGTATACACCACCCTGAGAAATGGAATATGACTGGTATACACCATCCTGTGTGATTTAGTATGACAGGTATACACCAGCCTGAGTGATGGAATATGGCAGATATACACCATCATGTGTGATGGAATATGGCAGGTATACACCATCATGTGTGATGGAATATGACAGGTATAGACCAGCCTGTATGATGGAATATGACAGGTATACAGCAGCCTGTGTGATGGAATATGACAGGTATACACCAGCCTATAGACAAATGCAAAGTTCTAAATGTTGGACAGGAAAATAGCCATACCACATATAAACTAAATAATGTCGATCTTAATATTACGGATTGCGAAAAAGATTTAGGAGTTCTGGTTAGCAGTAATCTGAAACCAAGACAACAGTGCATAAGTGTTCGCAATAAAGCTAACAGAATCCTTGGCTTCATATCAAGATGCATAAATAATAGGAGTCCTCAGGTTGTTCTTCAACTCTATATATCCTTGGTTAGACCTCATTTAGATTATGCTGCACAGTTTTGGTCACCGTATTATAGAATGGATATAAATGCTCTGGAAAACATACAAAGGAGGATGACAAAGTTGATCCCATGTATCAGAAATCTTCCCTCTGAGGATAGACTGAGGGCCCTGAATCTGCACTCTCTAGAAAGGCGTAGAATTAGGGGGGATATGATTGAGGTGTATAAATGGAAGACAGGAATAAATGAAGGGGATGTAAATAACGTGCTGAAAATATCTAGCCTAGACAGGACTCGTAGCAATGGTTTTAAGTTGGAAAAATTCAGATTCAGGAAGGATATAGGAAAGCACTGGTTTGGTAATAGAGTTGTGGATGAGTGGAACAAACTCCCAAGTACAGTTATTGAGGCTAAAACGTTGTGTAGTTTTAAAAATAGGTGAGATAAATACATGAGTGGGTGTGGGTGGGTGTGAGTTGGACCTGACTAGCTTGTGCTATTAGGTCAGTTGTCGTGTTCCTTCCTTAAGTGAATGTGAGATGCCCTGACTAGGTTGGGGCATTGGCTTAAGCCGGTAGGAGACTTGGACCTGCCTCGCATGAGCCAGTAGGCCTGCTGCAGTGTTCCTTCTTTCTTATGTTCTTATGGAATATGACAGATATACACCAGCCTGTGTGATGGTATATGACAGGTATACACCAGCCTGAATGATGGAATATGTCAGGTATACACCAGCCTGAGTGATGGAATTTGACTGGTATGCTCCATCCTGTGTGATGGAATATGACAGGTATACACCAGCCTGTGTGATGGTATATGACAGGTATACACCAGCCTGAATGATGAATACGACAGGTATACACCAGCCTGAGTGATGGAAAATGACAGGTATACACCAGCCTGTGTGATGGAATATGACAGGTATACACCAGCCAGTGATGTAGTTCAACTGGGCTTGTGAGGTCTCTGGGGAGACCTAATTTAACCAATTACATGGTCACCTTGCCTTGGCAAATGTCTGTCAGAGACACGCCTTCTCGGCTTATGTATCAGCTCCTTTGTTCGTCACTGGCGTCAGATCTCGGCGTCAGGTCGTACACGTGGTGCACACCTCATTGTGGAGGGTGTTTAGACCACCATATAAGCCCAAGGAACAACTGAGCAGAGGAGATTCATGCGGAGCTCTGGCCTGGGTGCAGAGCTCTGAGCAGAGAGACTTCGAGCGGAGCTGCTGCTGGGGTGCAGGGCTTTGGGGAAGGCTGCTGAAGTCTCTGGAGGAGACTGTTGGAGACGCTGGGCAGAGTACTGGCTTCGAGCAGTACTCGTGTTGTGTAGGTCTTGTGACCTGTGACTTAGATCCTGTGGTGATCTGTCCTCTGAACCATATTGTAAGTTATATTCTGTTTCGTCTAGTTGATTGTATTCCCTGTCTCACTGCTTATATGTACCATCCCATTTATCTAAACACAATAATGTTCTCCTGTTCCAAAATATGTTATTGTACAAAAACTTAATAATAAACTGTGTTTGAGTAGAATAGTAATATTCACTGCCCCGGTTATTTGCTATTTTACTCATTATTTTATTTCATGTAGTGAGTGGGTGAGTAGTGTGGTGGGTAGAGTAATGAGAGGTGAAGGTGTAGTCACCAGTGACCTCACATTACCTACCTCCGCACTCATCTCTCCTAGTCAATACCCTACCTACTCCCTGCCTACTGATGGAATATGGCAGGTATACACCATCATGTGTGATGGAATATGACAGGTATACACCAGCCTGTGTGATGGTATATGAGAGGTATACACCAGCCTGTGTGATTTAGTATGACAGGTATACACCAGCTTGAGTGATGGAATATGGCAGGTATACACCATCATGTGTGATGGAATATGAAAGGTATACACCAGCCTGTGTGATGGAATATGACAGGCATACACCAGCCTGAGTGATGGAATATGACTGGTATACTCCATCCTGTGTGATTGAGTATGAGAGGTATACACCAGCCTGAGTGATAAAATATGACTGGTATACACCATCCTGTGTGATGGAATATGACAGGTATACACCATCCTGTGTGATTTAGTATGGCAGGTATACACCAGCCTGAGTGATAAAATATGACTGGTATACACCATCCTGTGTGATGGAATATGACAGGTATACACCAGCCTGAGTGATGGAATATGAGAGGTATACACCATCATGTGTGATGGAATATGACAGGTATACACCAGCCTGTGTGATGGAATATGACTGGTACACCAGCCTGTGTGATTTAGTATGACAGGTATACACAAGCCTGAGTGATGGAATATGGCAGGAATGCACCAGCCTGTGTGATGGAATATGACAGGTATACACCAGCCTGTGTGATGGAATATGACAGGTATACACCAGCCTGTGTGATGGAATATGACAGGTATACACCAGCCTGAGTGATGGAATATGACAGGTATGCACCAGCCTGTGTGATGGAACATGACAGGTATGCACCAGCCTATGTGATGGAATATGACAGGTATACACCAGCCTGTGTGATGGAATATGACAGGTATACACCAGCCTGTGTGATGGAATATGACAGGTATACACCAGCCTGTGTGATGGAATATGGCAGGTATACACCAGTCTGTGTGATGGAATATGACAGGTATACACCAGCCTGTGTGATGGAATATGACAGGTATACACCAGCCTGTGTGATGGAATATGACAGGTATACACCAGCCTGTGTGATGGAATATGACAGGTATACACCAGCTTGTGTGATGGAATATGACAGGTATACACCAGCCTGTGTGATGGAATATGACCGGTATACACCAGCCTGTGTGATGGAATATGACAGGTATACACCAGCCTGTGTGATGGAATATGACAGGTATACACCAGCCTGAATAATGGAATATGAGAGGTATACACCAGCCTGTGTGATGGAATATGACAGGTATACACCAGCCTGAATGATGGAATATGATAGGTATACACCAGCCTGTGTGATGGAATATGACAGGTATACACCAGCCTGTGTGATGGAATATGACAGGTATACACCAGCCTGTGTGATGGAATATGACAGGTATACACCAGCCTGTGTGATGGAATATAACAGGTATACACCAGCCTGTGTGATGGAATATGACAGGTATACACCAGCCTGTGTGATGGAATATGACAGGTATACACCAGCCTGTGTGATGGAATATGACAGGTATACATCAGCCTGTGTGATGGAATATGACAGGTATACACCGGCCTGTGTGATGGAATATGACAGGTATACACCAGCCTGTGTGATGGAATATGACAGGTATACACCATCATGTGTGATATAATATGACAGGTATACACCAGCCTGTGTGATGGAATATGACAGGTATACACCAGCCTGTGTGATGGAATATGACAGGTATACACCAGCCTGTGTGATGGAATATGACAGGTATACACCAGCCTGAATGATGGAATATGACAGGTATACACCAGCCTGTGTGATGGAATATGACAGGTATACACCAGCCTGTGTGATGGAATATGACAGGTATACACCAGCCTGTGTGATGGAATATGACAGGTATACACCAGCCTGTGTGATGGAATATGACAGGTATACACCAGCCTGAATGATGGAATATGACAGGTATACACCAGCCTGTGTGATGGAATATGACAGGTATACACCAGCCTGTGTGATGGAATATGACACGTATACACCAGCCTGTGTGATGGAATATGACAGGTATACACCAGCCTGTGTGATGGAATATGACAGGTATACACCAGCCTGTGTGATGGAATATGACATGGAATATACAGGTATACACCAGCCTGTGTGATGGAATATGACAGGTATACACCAGCCTGTGTGATGGAATATGACAGGTATACACCAGCCTGTGTGATGGAATATGACAGGTATACACCAGCCTGTGTGATGGAATATGACAGGTATACACCAGCCTGTGTGATGGAATATGACAGGTATACACCAGCCTGTGTGATGGAATATGACAGGTATACACCAGCCTGAATGTGATGGAATATGACAGGTATACACCAGCCTGTGTGATGGAATATGACAGGTATACACCAGCCTGTGTGATGGAATATGACAGGTATACACCAGCCTGTGTGATGGAATATGACAGGTATACTATGACAGGTATACACCAGCCTGTGTGATGGAATATGACAGGTATACACCAGTCCTGTGTGATGGAATATGACAGGTATACACCAGCCTGTGTGATGGAATATGACAGGTATACACCAGCCTGTGTGATGGAATATGACAGGTATACACCAGCCTGTGTGATGGAATATGACAGGTATACACCAGCCTGAATGATGGAATATGACAGGTATACACCAGCCTGTGTGATGGAATATGACAGGTATACACCGGCCTGTGTGATGGAATATGACAGGTATACACCAGCCTGTGTGATGGAATATGACAGGTATACACCAGCCTGTGTGATGGAATATGACAGGTATACACCAGCCTGTGTGATGGAATATGACAGGTATACACCAGCCTGTGTGATGGAATATGACAGGTATACACCAGCCTGTGTGATGGAATATGACAGGTATACACCATCCTGTGTGATGGAATATGACAGGTATACACCAGCCTGTGTGATGGAATATGACAGGTATACACCAGCCTGTGTGATGGAATATGACAGGTATACACCAGCCTGTGTGATGGAATATGACAGGTATACACCAGCCTGTGTGATGGAATATGACAGGTATACACCGGCCTGTGTGATGGAATATGACAGGTATACACCAGCCTGTGTGATGGAATATGACAGGTATACACCAGCCTGTGTGATGGAATATGACAGGTATACACCAGCCTGTGTGATGGAATATGACAGGTATACACCGGCCTGTGTGATGGAATATGACAGGTATACACCAGCCTGTGTGATGGAATATGACAGGTATACACCAGCCTGTGTGATGGAATATGACAGGTATACACCATCCTGTGTGATGGAATATGACAGGTATACACCATCCTGTGTGATGGAATATGACAGGTACACACCATCCTGTGTGATGCAATATGACAGGTATACACCATCCTGTGTGATGGAATATGACAGGTACACACCATCCTGTGTGATGCAATATGACAGGTATACACCAGCCTGTGTGATGGAATATGACAGGTATACACCATCCTGTGTGATGGAATATGACAGGAAAACACAGTTAGAGTTTCGCTCGTACAGTGTAACTACCATAAATAATTATGTAGCAACACACTGCTGGTGTGTTCAATTGTGGTAAATGTTAGCACAACCATTTCCGATAACAAATAAAAAATTGTAATCGGTCACTGGCTCCCTATTGACGTTCTTGTTTGTGTGTTTGTTTTTGTTTGTGTTTTTGTTGTTTTCGGGATTGTTTTTTGTGTTTGTCAGCGCTTTTGCTGTCGCATTTCTTTGTTTATTTGTGATCGTGTTTCATGGTGTGTTTGTATTTGTCAGTGTGTCAGTGTATTTGTCAGTGTGTCAGTGTATTTGTCAGTGTGTCAGTGTATTTGTCAGTGTGTCAGTGTATTTGTCAGTGTGTCAGTGTATTTGTCAGTGTGTCAGTGTATTTGTCAGTGTGTTTGCTGGCTCCCATTTTACTTGGTCTGCACAAGCAATTTCCCTCGACGGAAATCCATATTGGGTCCGGCAGGGTCGTCCACACTGACGGGGGTCATCCACGCTAGTGGGGGTCGTTCATACTGGTGGAGGGTCGTCCACACTGGTGAAGGGTGGTCCACACTTGGGGTAGTCGTCCACACTGATGGAGGGTCATCCACGCTGATACTAGAGTCGTCCACACTGGTGGTCATCGTCCACACTGGTTGGGGTCGTCCACAATGGTGGCAGGGTCTTCCAAACTGGTGGGGTCGCATACACTGGTAGGGTCATCCACACTGGTGGGGGTCGTCCATACTGGAGGGGGTCATCTAGACAACACTGCCGCTGCGGTTCCCACCCCCCCATTGGTTGACAGAAGCGTCCGGCTTCTCGTTGATTGGCTGGGGGTTCTGACTTTACGTTCTCCCATTCGTTAAACACAAACACAGTTTTATAGTGAGTTGTGTATATCTCTGTGTTATACACTGAGTGGTGTATATCTGTCAGTGTTATACACTGAGAAGTGTATGTATATATCTCTCGTGTTATACACTGAGAAACTACTGTAATTACTATTTATGTAATTTAGATTTTTTTGATTGGTAGTGAACAGGTCACATTCATCCTTAATGACCTTGAAACCCAACTAACCAACCATCCTCTAACTAATTAAAGTAATTGAAGCCTCTCCTCTTGCCAAAAATATGCAAATTGATCTGATTAATTGAATTTTGGGCACGAGAATGTCTTCTATTCAAGGTTTAATTCGCATGGTTGATTATCTATCGAATTTCTGATTGGTCAGCGTCGGGAAAGCAAGCCTTCCCATTGGTTGAGAAACTCAGTTTCTGTTGCGTGAATGATAGATCGGAATTGCAAGTACTTCTCACCGAACAATGGATGTTTTGTTGATCAACTGGCCTGACGGTTCTACGAACTGCAAATTGACAGAGTCGGTTCGGCGAACGACAGCGTCAGTTCTGCGCACTGACAGCGTCAGTTCTGCGCACTGACAGCGTCAGTTCTGCGCACTGACAGCGTCAGTTCTGCGCACTGACAGCGTCTTCCTTCAAGAATGGGTAAAGTTATTTTTGTTTACCGGTTGCGAGAGAGATTTTATTTGTTCTCTATGATTGGGTGGTTAAGGCTCTATTACGATTAGTCTTTGATGATAGCTAGGAAGTTGGTCTTTGTGGCTGGCTAGGACGTTGGTATTTGTGGCTGGCTAGGACGTTGGTCTTTGTGGCTGGCTAGGACGTTGGTCTTTGTGGCTGGCTAGGACGTTGGTCTTTGTGGCTAGCTGGAAAGTTGGTCTTTGTGGCTGGCTAGGAAGTTGGTTTTTGTGGCTGGCTAGGACGTTGGTCTTTGTGGCTGGCTAGGACGTTGATCTTTGTGGCTGGCTAGGACGTTGGTCTTTGTGGCTAGCTAGGAAGTTGGTCTTTGTGGCAGGCTAGGAAGTTGGTCTTTGTGGCTGGATAGGACGTTGGTCTTTGTGGCTGGCTAGAACGTTGGTCTTTGTGGCTAGGCTAGCTAGGAAATTGGTCTTTGATGCTAGCTAGGAAGTTGGTCTTTGTGGCTAGCTAGGAAGTTGGTCTTTGTGGCTAGCTAGGAAGTTGGTCTTTGTGGCTGGCTAGGAAGTTGGTTTTTGTGGCTGGCTAGGACGTTGGTCTTTGTGGCTGGCTAGGACGTTGGTCTTTGTGGCTGGCTAGGACGTTGGTCTTTGTGGCTAGCTAGGAAGTTGGTCTTTGTGGCAGGCTAGGAAGTTGGTCTTTGTGGCTGGCTAGGACGTTGGTCTTTGTGGCTGGCTAGAACGTTGGTCTTTGTGGCTAGGCTAGCTAGGAAATTGGTCTTTGATGCTAGCTAGGAAGTTGGTCTTTGATGCTAGCTAGGAAGCTGGTCTTTGTGGCTAGCTAGGAAGTTGGTCTTTGTGGCTAGCTAGGAAGTTGGTCTTTGATGCTAGCTAGGAAGTTGGTCTTTGTGGCTAGCTAGGAAGTTGGTCTTTGTGGCTAGCTAGGTAGTTGGTTTTTGATGCTAGCTAGGAAGTTGGTCTTTGTGGCTAACTAGGAAGTTGGTCTTTGATGCTAGCTAGGAAGTTGGTCTTTGTGGCTAACTAGGAAGTTGGTCTTTAGGGCTAGCTAAGAAGCTGGTCTTTGTGGCTAACTAGGAAGTTTGTCTTTGATGATAGCTAGGAAGTTGGTCTTTGTGGCTGGTTAGGAAGTTGGTCTTTGTGGCTAGCTAGGAGGTTGGTCTTTGTGGCTGACTAGGAAGTTGGTCTTTGTGGCTAGCTAGGAAGTTGGTCTTTAATGATAGCTAGGAAGTTGGTCTTTATGGCTAGCTAGGAAGTTCGTCTTGGTGGCTAGCTAGGAAGTTGGTCTTTGTGGCTAACTAGGAAGTTGGTCTTTGTGGCTAGCTAGGAAGTTTGTCTTTGTGGCTAGCTGGGGAGTTGGTCTTTGTGGTTGGCTAGTAATTTGGTCTTTGTGGCTGGCTAGGACGTTGGGCTTTGTGGCTAGCTAGGAAGTTGGTCTTTGATGCTAGCTAGGAAGTTGGTCTTTGTGGCTAGCTAGGAAGTTGGTCGTTGTGGCTGACTAGGAAGTTGGTCTTTGTGGCTAGCTAGGAAGTTGGTCTTTGATGATAGCTAGGAAGTTGGTCTTTATGGCTAGCTAGGAAGTTCGTCTTGGTGGCTAGCTAGGAAGTTGGTCTTTGTGGCTAGCTAGGAAGTTGGTCGTTGTGGCTGACTAGGAAGTTGGTCTTTGTGGCTAGCTAGGAAGTTGGTCTTTGATGATAGCTAGGAAGTTGGTCTTTATGGCTAGCTAGGAAGTTCGTCTTGGTGGCTAGCTAGGAAGTTGGTCTTTGTGGCTAACTAGGAAGTTGGTCTTTGTGGCTAGCTAGGAAGTTTGTCTTTGTGGCTAGCTGGGGAGTTGGTCTTTGTGGTTGGCTAGTAATTTGGTCTTTGTGGCTGGCTAGGACGTTGGGCTTTGTCGTTAGCTAGGAAGTTGGTCTTTGTGGCTAGCTAGGAAGTTGGTCTTTGATGCTAGCTAGGAAGTTGGTCTTTGTGGCTAGCAAGGAAGTTGGTCTTTGTGGCTAGCTAGGAAGTTGTGCAAGAAAGGTATAAAATACCGACAATATGAAAGTTAAGACACATGTGCAACATCTGGATATCTTTATTGTAGACGTTTCGCCATCCAGTGGCTTTATCAATACAGATTCTAGGACATAACTTGAAGACAGTAGAACTATATACAAAAGATGAGGTAATCAGTCCCTCACCCTTGGAGTTAGTGTTCACAGCATCGTGGTGGAGGAGAATATGGAGCAAAGGCAAGAAGACTGGCGGATATATAGGCGTCAGTGGCTAGCTAGGATGTTGGTCTTTGTGGCTAGCTAGGAAGTTGGTCTTTTTGGCTGGCTAGGACGTTGGTCTTTGTGGCTGGCTAGGACGTTGGTCTTTGTGGCAAGCTAGGAAGTTGGTCTTTGATGCTATCTAGGAAGTTGGTCTTTGTGGCTAGCTAGGACGTTGATCTTTGATGCTAGCTAGGAAGTTGGTCTTTGTGGCTAGCTAGGAAGTTGGTCTTTGATGCTAGCTAGGAAGTTGGTCTTTGTGGCTAACTAGGAAGTTGGTCTTTGATGCTAGCTAGGAAGTTGGTCTTTGTGGCTAACTAGGAAGTTGGTCTTTGATGCTAGCTAGGAAGTTGGTCTTTGTGGCTAACTAGGAAGTTGGTCTTTGGAGCTAGCTAGGAAGTTGCTCTTTGTGGCTAACTAGGAAGTTTGTCTTTGATGATAGCTAGGAAGTTGGTCTTTGTGGCTAGCTAGGAAGTTGGCCTTTGTGGCTGGCTAGGAAGTTGGTCTTTGTGGCTAGCTAGGAAGTTGGTCTTTGATGATAGCTATGAAGCTGGTCTTTGTGGCTAGCTAGGAAGTTGGTCTTTGATGATAGCTAGGAAGTTGGTCTTTCATGATAGCTAGGAAGTTGGTCTTTGTGGCTAGCTAGGAAGTTGGTCTTTGTGGCTGGCTAGGAAGTTGGTCTTTGTGGCTAGCTAGGAAGTTGGTCTTTGTGGCTAGCTAGGAGGTTGGTCTTTGATGATAGCTAGGAAGTTGGTCTTTGTGGCTAGCTAGGAAGTTGGTCTTTGTGGCTGGCTAGGAAGTTGGTCTTTGTGCCTAGCTAGGAAGTTGGTCTTTGTGGCTAGTTAGGAAGTTGGTCTTTGTGCCTGGCTAGGAAGTTGGTCTTTGTGGCTAGCTAGGAAGTTGGTCTTTGTGGCTAGCTAGGAAGTTGGTCTTTGTGGCTAGCTAGGAAGTTGGTCTTTGTATCTAACTAGGAAGTTGGTTTTTGTGGCTAGCTAGGAAGTTGGTCTTTGTGGCTAGCTGTGGAGTTGGTCTTTCTGGCTGGCTAGGACGTTGGTCTTTGTGGCTATCTGGGGAGTTGGTCTTTGTGGCTGGCTAGGAAGTTGGTCTTTGTGGCTGGCTAGGACGTTGGTCTTTGTGGCTAGCTGGGGAGTTGGTCTTTGTGGCTGGCTAGGACGTTGGTCTTTGTGGCTAGCTAGGAAGTTGGTCTTTGTGGCTAGCTAGGAAGTTGGTCTTTGTGGCTAGCTAGGAAGTTGGTCTTTGTGGCTAGCTAGGAAGTTGGCCTTTGATGATTGTTATAAGGTTGGTCTTTCAGGATTGCCTTGAGAGCTGGTCTGTATACTGGTCTTTGAGGCTGGTTACGAGGTTAGTCTTTGTGGTTGGTCTTTAAAGGCTGGTCTTCGAGGTTGTTCCTTGGATCAAAATCTTGCACAAGGATCAAAGCACCTGCTTCTTGAGGAGTCAAGATCTTAAGACCGCTCTTGGGTCTTTGGAGACACTAGTAATGTCCTCAGTATCTTTCTGCATTGCTTCATCTAAACCTTTTATATTCGTTTTACAGCTTCCTCCTCTTCCTCTTCGCCCTCCTCACCTCTTTCTTCACCTCTCTCCCTTTCCTCTTGCTTCCATCTCTCTTCCCTCTCTCACTATCCCCTTTCCACTTTGTTTTACCTCCCCACCTTCCCCTCTTCTCTTCCTCCTTAGCTCTTCCCCCTCTTCCTTCAATCTTTTTTTCTTCCTGTCTTCTTTCTCTTCAGTTTCCTCCTCTCCTCCCCTCACATTCCCCTCCCTTCCCTCTTTCCCCTCCCCTCTCCTCCCCTCAGAAACACTGTAATCGGTCAACCAGTCTCGTAGGTAATTACTATGGTCGTCCCTCTGCCCAGCCTCCTGCCTGATTACCTTAATATCTAACATTTAAGTTTATTTTAGCCTTTCTAATCTGTCCTTAAATTTCTTACCTTTCTAATCTATCCTCAACTTTCTTACCTTTCTAATATATAAACTTTTTTTACCTTTCTAATCTATCCTTAGCTTTCTTAGATTTCTAGTCTATTAACTTTGTTGTCTTTTTAATCTATCTCAACTTTTTTACCTTTCTAATCTATCCTCAACTTTCTTGCCTTTCTAATCTATCCTCAACTTTCTTGCCTTTCTAATCTATCCTCAACTTTCTTGCCTTTCTAATCTATCCTCAACTTTCTTAACTTTCTAATCTATCATTTGCTTTAAAATTGTTATTAATTCACTTATCTAAGGCAATTGTTTCCTAAGTGACTTTCTATGTGAAAGTCTTTGATGAAAAAGAACGGATTTGGTGTATGCATTTACATTCCTCGTCAAGAAACTCTGGACTGCAAAATCGGTATTCTCTTAGGTGAAATATAATATTGATGCCTCTTTTGGTTTCAGTATCTTGACTAGATTGGAAATGTGTGAGATCGTTGTTGCTTGTAAACTAGAAACCCTAGATTGTTATCTAGCTTGTGCATGAGGACGTCTAGAAAAGGTATCTTGGACTCTTCTTTAAGCGTAAACTGGACAGCTGGTTCAGCTGGGTTGAGCCTTGACCGAAGATTCCGATTTGATATGTGGAATCTTCCCTGAAGATTCCGCATATCAAATCGTTTGTGTCCTCTACTGTCCCGCGCACTCAGTTCACACACTGAGGCCCGTAGGTTGATCCCCAGTACGGGTGGAAACATCAGGGCGTGTTTCCTTAAGATATTTGCTGTTCCTGTTCACCTAGCAGTCAGTAGGTACCTGAAATAGGTCGCATCCTGGGGGACATGAATAACCCAGATTTCCCGAAATGCTCTGCATAAGCAGAGGCTTTCTATGTGGTACGTCACTGATGTCCGCTAGGTCTATATAAATTGTATCTTGTACTAGTGGAAATTATTATTATTATTATTAATTATTATTATTATTATTATTATTATTATTATTATTATTATTATTATTATTATAATATTAGAAAAGGTTTATGGTAACAACACTGAACAGACCAAAACATGAGTAGGCGTAAAGCAAGAGTCAGTATAAATATCGTGAAGACAACAGCATGGAAAACACACAAGACGAATACGCTTTAATCCCAAAGAAATAGAGAGGGAGTAGTGAGACCCAGACAGGAAGAGGGAGAGAAAAATGAGACCCAGACAGGAAGAGGGAGAGAAAAATGAGACTCAAACAGGAGGGGAAGGGAGAAATGAGACCCAGACAGGAAGAGGGATAGAGAAATGAGACCCAGACAGGAAGTGGGAGAGAAAAATGAGACTCAAACAGGAGGGGAAGGGAGAAATGAGACCCAGACAGAAAGAGGGATAGAGAAATGAGACCCAGACAGGAAGTGGGAGAGAAAAATGAGACTCAAACAGGAGGGGAAGGGAGAAATGAGACCCAGACAGGGAGGGGGAGGGAGAAATGAGAACTAAGAGGAGAGGTGAGGATAAGAGAGACTACTAAGAATCATTACCATAAACGAAGAGGTGAAGCTACTAATAGCCCTGAACGCAGTGAAACCCATGGAAGCTGGCAATCTTTTCACCATGGACACCAAGACGAGGAAAAAATGTGTATTCCTCTGGAAAGAATTTCACAAATCAGTGGAAACAGAGAAAATACCAGAAAAGCTGGAAAACAGTGATCATCGCACAGGTATACTGCAGGAGGACAGCTCTAACAGCAATAATGAAATTGACAAGAGGATTACATTTCCCCGGCCTTCAGGAAGGTGTTCGAGAACCGCTACTTCAGTCTGGAAAAACATGCTGGTAAAGCAGGAAGCATGTCACGAAGGATCAGTGAATACTTGACGGAAAGACAGAATGATTCGTTTATTATTAATTATTATTATTATTATTATTATTATTATTATTATTATTATTATTATTATTATTATTATTATTATTATTATTATTAATTATTATTATTAATTATTATTATTATTATTAATTATTATTATTATTAATTATTATTATTAATAATTATTATTATTATTATTATTATTATTATTATTAATTATTATTATTAATTATTATTATTATTAATTATTATTATTATTAATTATTAATTATTATTATTATTATTATTATTATTATTATTATTATTATTATTATTATTATTATTATTATTATTATTATTATTGGGGAGCGCCTGTGGAAATGGGAGGCATTTAGGTTTAATCCAAGGAAATGAAGATTATTGGGAAACAAGCGTCTGAGTTGACGAGATTATGGAGAGGGAAAGGAGTTCCACAACGATCATTACTGTCACCTGTTATGTTCTTGATGTGTGTTATTGACTTGTCAAAAGCAACTGAGCCACATTCTGATCATCTCTGATCGCGGACTATGTAAAGCTGCCGAGGAATGAACCTGAGGAGTCGGACAAACTACAAGAGTTGCAGATGAAATTTTCCGTCAGTAAGTGGAAAAATAAGAGAAGAGTTAAGACCAGACGTAAATTGCAGCCAAGGAAAAAAATTACTGAAGTTCACAAACAAGGAGCAAACATAATAATGAACATATCACGAAAGCCACACATTAACAGAAAAAACTTCTGCGGCTTATTCGAAACTGGAGAACCTAAAAATTGTCTTCAGTACCCTAAATAAAGGACACTATGCAAATCGGATGTCAGGCCTATATTAGTGTACACAGCATGTGATCTCATGTGGAGCCCAAACCTACTCAAACACAGCCAAAATATTACAAGGTGGTTAATCACCAGAACCTTTCCTGAGCTGAGAGAATTAACATGGAAGAGACGATTTTTTAAAGCTGAGATCCAGAGGTGGCATGATAACATTGTACGATGTATAACCATTGATAAGGTAGACAGCGACAGTTTATTTGAAGAGAGATAAACAGGAACTTCTAGATACAGATGGAAGGTAAAATAGAGAGAGCGGCCTAGAGATGTCAGGAAATTATTTATATTTATAGTTTTAACTTTTTTAAAGTAATAAATAACGTTCAATTGTAGACTGAACATATTCCCATTAGCTTCATAAATCGAAAAAAAAAATATTATTGGTATTATGCAGTACTACAATAAAAAAGTTACTCATCTGAGAAAGATAGAAAAGTATAAACATAAATGGAAAAATCGGCTCCACCATCTTATTTTAAAACCGTCAGTAGGATGATTTGCAATATCCCACTGAGAGCAGTTCTACACTAGGCTCAACACCTCTGTGGAACACTACTCGTCGTGTGTAGTCTTAACACAGTGCAACTTACTTCTGGGTTTATTTCACAATACACTTGCCCTGTGAGCAAGGTTCTGGGAGGAAATTTATTTAATCAAGTCACAATCCTGCCTGGAGCTGCAGCTCAACCACCATGTTGATGTCTTTCCTGCAGAAGCTGTGTCAAAGTTCGAGGTTGGTCTCTTCTGATGAGTACCATGTGAAGTAGAGTTGACACGCTGGTACAACCTGAAGACAGTATATATGTTGGTAGAATTACCCACAATATGTAAAGTAAAGGACACAAGTGCAACTAATGTGACATTTTATTGTGGCAACGTCTCGCTCTCCAGAAGCTTGACAAATGTCACATTAGTTGCACTGTGTCTTCTTACTTTACAACCTGAAGACAGCAAGAACTAACGGGTGCAGAATATTGGTTTGTCCGCTGATGCTGACATTCCATCACTTACATCCATACCATGCTAGTCAGATATAGCTGGCTGATTGACTTTCATTATCTTTCTTTACACGCCTCTCAGAGTTCTGAACTGGAGTTACACCACAGTGGTCACTGGCAACTGTTACGACGTTACTCTACGTCACACTATGTTACACTAAACTGTATCATCTGACCTGTCATCAAATGATTCATATTATTGTTTGTCTATCTGTTATACGATACGAGATAGCAGTGTCTTGTTAGAATCTCGGTGGATCAGGTCCTGATCCACCGCGAGGCCTGGTCACAGACCGGGCAGCGGGGCCGTCGACCCCCCAAAACCCTCTCTAGGTAAAGAAATTATAAAAAGAACACCACATGCTGATCTGTGGTTACTACTGGTTGAAATATATTCGTGACAACTCTCGACCGTAGCAAAATAGTCATGACAACGCTCGACCGTAGCAACATAGTCATGATAACGCTCGACCTTAACAACATAGTCATGACAACGCTCAACATTAGCAACATAGTCATGACAACGCTCGACCTTAGCAACATAGTCATGACAACGCTCGACCGTAGCAACATAGTCATGACAACGCTCGACCGTAGCAACATAGTCATGACAACGCTCGACCGTAGCAACATAGTCATGACAACGCTCAACATTAGCAACATAGTCATGACAACGCTCGACCGTAGCAACATAGTCATGACAACGCTCAACATTAGCAACATAGTCATGACAACGCTCGACCGTAGCAACATAGTCATGACAACGCTCGAGCGTAGCAACATAGTCATGACAACGCTCGACCGTAGCAACATAGTCATGACAACGCTCGACCGTAGCAACATAGTCATGACAACGCTCAACATTAGCAACATAGTCATGACAACGCTCGACCGTAGCAACACAGTCATGACAACGCTCGACCGTAGCAACATAGTCATGACAACGCTCGACCTTAGCAACATAGTCATGACAACGCTCAACATTAGCAACATAGTCACGACAACGTTCGACCTTATATTACCTGGAGTGAGTTCCGGGGGTCAACGCCCCCGCGGCCCGGTCTGTGACCAGGCCTCCTTAGGTCAGTGTCCCAGGATGCGACCCACACCAGTCGACTAACACCCAGGTACCCATTTTACTGATGGGGAACATAGACAACAGGTGGAAAGAAACACGTCCAATGTTTCTACTCTGGCTGGGAATCGAACCCAGGCCCTCGCCGTGTGAAGCGAGAGCGTTAACCACCAGGCCACCAGAGCCACCTTAGCAACATAGTCATGACAACGCTCGACCGTAGCAACATAGTCATGACAACGCTCGACCGTAGCAACATAGTCATGACAACGCTCGACCTTAGCAACATAGTCATGACAACGCTCAACATTAGCAACATAGTCATGACAACTCTCGACCGTAGCAACGTAGTCATGACAACGCTCGACCGTAGCAACGTAGTCATGACAACGCTCGACCGTAGCAACATAGTCATGACAACGCTCGACCGTAGCAACATAGTCATGACAACTCTCGACCTTAGCAACATAGTCATGACAACGCTCGACCGTAGCAACGTAGTCATGACAACGCTCGACCGTAGCAACATAGTCATGACAACGCTCGACCGTAGCAACGTAGTCATGACAACGCTCGACCGTAGCAACATAGTCATGACAACGCTCAACATTAGCAACATAGTCATGACAACGCTCGACCTTAGCAACATAGTCATGACAACGCTCGACCGTAGCAACATAGTCATGACAACGCTCGACCGTAGCAACATAGTCATGACAACGCTCGACCGTAGCAACATAGTCATGACAACGCTCGACCGTAGCAACATAGTCATGACAACGCTCGACCTTAGCAACATAGTCATGACAACGCTCAACATTAGCAACATAGTCATGACAACGCTCGACCGTAGCAACATAGTCATGACAACGCTCGACCGTAGCAACATAGTCATGACAACACTCGACCGTAGCAACATAGTCATGACAACGCTCGACCGTAGCAACATAGTCATGACAACGCTCAACATTAGCAACATAGTCATGACAACTCTCGACCGTAGCAACATAGGCATGACAACGCTCGACCGTAGCAACATAGTCATGACAACGCTCGACCTTAGCAACGTAGTCATGACAACGCTCGACCGTAGCAACATAATCATGACAACTCTCGACCGTAGCAACATAGGCATGACAACGCTCGACCGTAGCAACATAATCATGACAACGCTCAACATTAGCAACATAGTCATGACAACGCTCGATCTTAGCAACATAGTCATGACAACGCTCGACCGTAGCAACATAGTCATGACAACGCTCGACCGTAGCAACATAGTCATGACAACCCTCGACCGTAGCAACATAGTCATGACAACGCTCGACCTTAGCAACATAGTCATGGCAACGCTCGACCTTAGCAACGTAGTCATGACAACGCTCGACCTTAGCAACATAGTCATGACAACGCTCGACCGTAGCAACATAGTCATGACAACTCTCGACCGTAGCAACATAGTCTTGACAACGCTCGACCTTAGCAACATAGTCATGACAACGCTCGACCGTAGCAACATAGTCATGACAACGCTCGACCTTAGCAACGTAGTCATGACAACGCTCGACCGTAGCAACATAGTCATGACAACTCTCGACCGTAGCAACATAGTCATGACAACGCTCGCTCGACCTTAGTAACATAGTCATGACAACGCTCGACCTTAGCAACGTAGTCATGACAACGCTCGACCGTAGCAACATAGTCATGACAACGCTCGACCTTAGCAACATAGTCATGACAACGCTCGACCTTAGCAACATAGTCATGACAACGCTCGACCTTAGCAACGTAGTCATGACAACGCTCGACCGTAGTAACATAGTCATGACAACTCTCGACCGTAGCAACATAGTCATGACAACGCTCGACCGTCGCAACATAGTCATGACAACGCTCGACCTTAGGAACACAGTCATCACAACGCTCGACCTTAGCAACATAGTCATGACAACGCTCAACCGTAGCAACATAGTCATGACAACGCTCGACCTTAGCAACGTAGTCATGACAACGCTCGACCGTAGCAACATAGTCATGACAACGCTCGACCTTAGCAACATAGTCATGACAACGCTCGACCGTAGCAACATAGTCATGACAACGCTCGACCAACACAGTCATGACAACGCTCGACCTTAGCAACATAGTCATGACAACGCTCATAGCACGTAGTCATGACAACGATCGACCGTAGCAACATAGTCATGACAACGCTCAACATTAGCAACATAGTCATGACAACGCTCAACATTAGCAACATAGTCATGACAACTCTCGACCGTAGCAACATAGTCATGACAACGCTCGACCGTAGCAACATAGTCATGACAACGCTCAACATTAGCAACATAGTCATGACAACGCTCGACCTTAGCAACATAGCCATGACAACGCTCAACCTTAGCAACATAGTCATGACAACACTCGACCTTAGCAACATAGTCATGACAACTCTCGACCGTAGCAACATAGGCATGACAACGCTCGACCGTAGCAACATAGTCATGACAACGCTCAACCGTAGCAACATAGTCATGACAACGCTCGACCTTAGCAACATAGCCATGACAACGCTCAACATTAGCAACATAGTCATGACAACGCTCGACCGTAGCAACATAGTCATGACAACTCTCGACCGTAGCAACATAGTCATGACAACGCTCGACCGTAGCAACATAGTCATGACAACGCTCGACCTTAGCAACATAGTCATGACAACGCTCGACCGTAGCAACATAGTCATGACAACGCTCGACCTTAGCAACATAGTCATGACAACGCTCGACCGTAGCAACATAGTCATGACAACTCTCGACCGTAGCAACATAGTCATGACAACGCTCAACATTAGCAACATAGTCATGACAACGCTCGACCTTAGCAACGTAGTCATGACAACGCTCGACCGTAGCGACATAGTCATGACAACTCTCGACCGTAGCAACATAGTCATGACAACGCGCAACATTAGCAACATAGTCATGACAACACTCGACCTTAGCAACATAGTCATGACAACTCTCGACCGTAGCAACATAGGCATGACAACGCTCGACCGTAGCAACATAGTCATGACAACGCTCAACCGTAGCAACATAGTCATGACAACGCTCGACCTTAGCAACATAGCCATGACAACGCTCAACCTTAGCAACATAGTCATGACAACACTCGACCTTAGCAACATAGTCATGACAACTCTCGACCGTAGCAACATAGGCATGACAACGCTCGACCGTAGCAACATAGTCATGACAACGCTCAACCGTAGCAACATAGTCATGACAACGCTCGACCGTAGCAACATAGTCATGACAACGCTCGACCTTAGCAACATAGTCATGACAACGCTCGACCTTAGCAACATAGTCATGACAACGCTCGACGGTAGCAACATAGTCATGACAACGCTCGACCTTAGCAACGTAGTCATGACAACGCTCGACCGTAGCAACATAGGCATGACAACGCTCGACCTTAGCAACATAGTCATGACAACGCTCGACCGTAGCAACATAGTCATGACAACGCTCGACCTTAGCAACGTAGTCATGACAACGCTCGACCGTAGCAACATAGTCATGACAACTCTCGACCGTAGCAACATAGTCATGACAACGCTCGACCGTAGCAACATAGTCATGACAACGCTCGACCTTAGCAACGTAGTCATGACAACGCTCGACCGTAGCAACATAGTCATGACAACGCTCAACATTAGCAACATAGTCATGACAACGCTCAACATTAGCAACATAGTCATGACAACTCTCGACCGTAGCAACATAGTCATGACAACGCTCGACCTTAGCAACGTAGTCATGACAACGCTCGACCGTAGCAACATAGTCATGACAACTCTCGACCGTAGCAACATAGTCATGACAACGCTCAACCGTAGCAACATAGTCATGACAACGCTCGACCGTAGCAACATAGTCATGACAACTCTCGACCGTAGCAACATAGTCATGACAACGCTCAACATTAGCAACATAGTCATGACAACGCTCGATCTTAGCAACATAGCCATGACAACGCTCAACCTTAGCAACATAGTCATGACAACGCTCGACCTTAGCAACATAGTCATGACAACTCTCGACCGTAGCAACATAGGCATGACAACGCTCGACCGTAGCAACATAGTCATGATAACGCTCAACCGTAGCAACATAGTCATGACAACGCTCGACCTTAGCAACATAGCCATGACAACGCTCAACATTAGCAACATAGTCATGACAACGCTCGACCGTAGCAACATAGTCATGACAACTCTCGACCGTAGCAACATAGTCATGACAACGCTCGACCGTAGCAACATAGTCATGACTACGCTTGACCTTAGCAACATAGTCATGACAACGCTCAACATTAGCAACATAGTCATGACAACGCTCGACCGTAGCAACATATTCATGACAACGCTCGACCTTAACAACATGGTCAAGACAACGCTCGACCTTAGCAACATAATCATGACAACGCTCAATATTAGCAACACAGTCATGATAACGCTCGACCTTAGCAACATAGTCATGACAACGCTCAATATTAGCAACACAGTCATGACAACGCTCGACCGTAGCAACATAGTCATGACAACGCTCGACCTTAACAACATGGTCAAGACAACGCTCGACCTTAGCAACATAATCATTACAACGCTCGACCTTTGCTTGCCACAACATACATCATCCACATCTTGAATTCAACCCGTATAGACTTATTTAAGATAAAATTTGCAACCTTCTGGCTATGATGCGGAACCATGGCTTCACGAATCTTCAGCATGTCATGAGACATGCAGAATTTCTGGCACCTATTTCTAGGCATGTCGAGTAATGAGATTACTCTTACTGACTTTGAGCCAAGTTATGATTATCAGAATTATATAAAAATCGATTGAGTGGTACCTGTTCATTGTCCTGGGAAAGATTAGTCTGCCCCTCTTTAATGATTAGGATTGGGATTACTGCCCTAATTGTTAGAATTATTGCTCTAATGAGAAAAAATTCTAACAACTGTCTTATGTCTTCGACTTTTACCTGAGAATCATGGCTAGTATTGTCTCGTACAGCATTCATGTTTGTATATCTAGCGAGATGATGGTTCATTTCACTAGTAAAGAATAAGTTAAATACTTGAATAACAAAATTTTTATCACAGCGAACTTCAGCTTTTGAAGAAGATTTATGAACACCTTGGGAAAATCTTTCATGTTTCTTTTTCCTATTTTTTTTTTTTCATTTGTGGTATTTACACGTACATCTACATTTTCAACACCTATGTGCACATCAACTTTTCTACTAACTAGTCTGTGGCGTGGTCACAGTCCTCGTCAAGACACTCACATTCATAGTCACTATCAGAAGACAGATCACCAGGAGACGAAGGTAGACCAATATCATTATCACCGTCACCACACTCTTCGTCACTATCAAGTTGATCACCAGCAGGTGGAGGTCGGAGAACAACACCGAACTGACCATTACTGTATTTCTCACCAGGTTCATGACGTCCAACAAATCAAAGACCGAATCGCAAGACACTGCGCTCGCTGGGGAGGACGTGGGGAATACAACCTAACGTCAGTATTCACTGAAAACTATGACGGAATTTCACGAAATCTAGTCGCAAAATAATTTTCCCCACTTATTATCTATGCTGTTTTAAAATTCGTGTTGGAGGAGAAAGTAACTCGCCCTTAATAAAAACGTTAAAATATCCATTACAAGCAGAGTGTCAAGAGTCTTTGCTTTGAATCTCGAATTATATTTAAAAAGAATTGTCGGGCTGTTTTATTCGAAATGCGGTAAACGTGTGAGCTTGATTGATTATATAGTTGAGGGACTGATTACCTCGTCTTCTGTATATAGTTCTACAGTCTTCCCAGTATATCTTTGAACTTGTATTGATAAAATCACTAGATGGCGAAATATATACAAATAATAAAGTTACCCAGATGTTGTACATGTGTCTAATTCTTCATCTTCAGACGTATACAGAGACACCGAGAACATTGGTCAGTTAGTGTCAGAATGTTGGAACGGAAAATACCTGGAGGAGTTCATGATGGAGACGGACTGAAAGAAACTTCAATTTCGGGTAGGACTGGGCCCACGAGACTTGGAACTTAAAAGACCAGCTATCGATCACGAGGAAGAGCCGAGCCAGGAGCTGTGACATAACACATTTTCTTACCTCGCAACCAAGCTAGAGTGATAAATTTATAAAATAAAAAATGGATAAAAAATTAAAATAAAGTTTACAATAAAACGAACGGTAAACAGAACTGGAACTGGTGTGTGACGATAATCCTGGAGCCCGGGGAGATCCAGGAAGCGAGTTCCAGTCCCTCAGGCACTCCAAAATGTCAATTCTTTGTTTTATGTTATTAAGGTTGGGACTGATAACCAGGAGTAATTGAGAAAGACTGAGATAATTCACTATAAAACCCGCATCTAGAAGAGGTGCATTATGAGTGTGGTGGACCATGGCTGACATTATCACTGCTTCTTTTTCTTCCTCTCTTTGTCCCGTCCCAGTCTCCCCTCGCCTATATGTACTGGCTCCCTCACTCTTGTGTTAGTGTGACTTTGTAAATGGTTCAAGTCGGACTGAAACGTCGTTGTAAGCTTTTCTCTATGTGCAGGTTACTTCTATATAATACAGTATTGTGTATCTTCAGTTTTCGCATGTCACAAATACCGTTACAAAATTTTTAACAATACCTTATTCTTTTGCCGTACCGTAATTCCATATCTTTTTCGTTATTTTAATCATATTTTAAAAACTGATTCAGCTACATAACTCTCCCTCCCCTGACTCTAGTAGGTAACTAAGCACCAGACAGCACATCCAGTCATCTCCTTAAAACACTATTAATTTTAACAGTGGTAGCAAGGACTATTTCTGTCGACAAGATTTCCTAACAAGAACTATAAAGCCAGCTGATTTATTCTAGCATATCACACACACACACAGGAGAGATAGGGGGGACATGATAACGACATACAAAATACTGAGAGGAATTGACAAGGTGGACAAAGACAGGATGTTCCAGAGATGGGACACAGCAACAAGGGGACACAGTTGGAAGTTGAAGACACAGATGAATCACAGGGATGTTAGGAAGTATTTCTTCAGCCACAGAGTAGTCAGTAAGTGGAATAGTTTGGGAAGCGATGAAGTGGAGGCAGGATCCATACATAGCTTTAAGGAAAGGTATGATAAAGCTCACGGTTCAGGGAGAGTGACCTAGTATCGACCAGTGAAGAGGTGGGGCCAGGAGCTTGGACTCGACCCCTGCAACCTCAACTAGGTGAGTACAACTGAGTACACACACACACACACACACACACACACACACACACACACACACACACACACACACACACACACACATACACACACACACACACACACACACACATACACACACACACACACACACACACACACACACAATGACCGAGAAGTATGTGAGGAGCTCAACATGAGATTTAAGAAAGTATTTACAGGTAGACAGGAATGACTCCAGAAAGCCAGAATACTTGGATACACCAACAAGTGATGGATGAAATACACACAACCGAAAAGGAGATGAAGAAGCTGCTAAGTGAACTAGATACCTCAAAGGCGGTGGGACCGGACAACATCTCTCTGTGGGTCCTTAAGAGAGGAAGCAGAGACGCTGTGTCAGTGACAACAATCTTCAACACATCTATTGAAACTGGGCAACTAACTGAGGTGTGGAAGACGTCAAATGTAGTCCCAATTTTATAAGAAAGGTAATATATTCGTGGCATTAAACTACATACCAGTGTCACTGACGTGTATAGTATGCAAAGTCATGGAGAAGATTATCAGGAGGAGAGTGGTGGAGCACCTAGAAAGGAACAAGCTTATACACGACAACCAGCACGGTTTAAGGAAAAAAAAATCCTGTGTCACAAATCTACTGGAGTTTTATGACAAGGTAACGGAAGCAAAAGAGAGAGAGAGAGAGAGAGAGAGAGAGAGAGAGAGAGAGAGAGAGAGAGAGAGAGAGAGAGAGAGAGAGAGTGTGTGAGTGAGTGACGGGTAGGTATATTGCATTTTCTTAGACTGCAAGAAGGCTTTCGACACAAATCCACACAAGAGATTATTGCAGAAGCCAGAGGATCAGGCACGCATAACAAGAAAGGTACTGCAATGGATCAGAGAATACCTGACAGGGAGACAACAACGAGTCATGGTACGTGGCGAGGTGTCAGAGTGGGCGCCTGTGACGAGTGGGTTTCCGCAGGGGTCAGTCCTAGGACCGATGCTGTTTCTGGTATATGTGAATGACATGCCGGAAGGGACAGTCTCAGAAGTGTCCCTGTTTGCAAATGATATGAAGTTAACGAGGAGAATTAAATCTGATGATGATCAGGGATCTGGACAAGTTGCAAGCCTGGTCCAGCAACTGACTCCTAGAATTTAACCCTACCAAATGAAAAGTCATGCAGATCGGAGAAGAGCAAAAAAGATCGCAGATATAGTACAGGCTAGGTGGCTAAAGACTGCAAACCTCACTCAAGGAAAATAATCTTGGGGTGAGTATAATACCGAGCACATCTCCTAAGGCGCACATCATATGGGCATATGGGAGCCTGGCAATCCTAAGAATAACGTTCCAACACCTCAGTAAGGAATCGTTCAAGGCTCTGTACATTGTGTACATCAGGCACATATTAATAATAATAATAATAATAATAATAATAATAATAATAATAATAATAATAATAATAATAATAATAATAATAATAATAATAATAATAATAGTAATAATAATAATAATAATAATATTTTAATTTCTACAAGTACATATACAAGGTATACAGTTCTAGCTGACATCAATGACATACTACTATACAAAAAGCCGCTTGTTATGCTGAGCATTTCGGGCAAATTAGGTCAGTTTTGTCCCAGGATGCGACCCACACCAGTCGACTAACACCCAGGTACCCATTTTTCTGAAGGGGAACATAGACAATCGGTGTAAGGAAACACACCCAGTGTTTCTACCGTCGCTTGGAATTGAACCCGGACACTCGCCGTGTGAAGCAAGAGCTATGGCCACCAGACCACGGGACTACCGTGGAGTATGCAGCACCGGTTAGGAACCCACACCTGTCCAAGCAAGTCAAGAAATTACAGAGAGTGCAAAGGTTTGCAACAAGACTAGTCCCGGAGCTAAGAGAAATGTCCCAGGACACTGGAGAACAGGAGGGACAAGGGGGACAAGAGCAGTGAATATCTGAATTAGACATTTTCTGTGCACAGTATGTTCAAATTCAAATTCAAATTCAAAGTTTATTCTCTATAAGGATTACAATGCTGAGTTTACAGAATTTGGTTATTGTGTGGTTTACATGTAGTAAAATAATAATTACAGAGTGTACCACTAGAACACCTAGCATGGCTAGGCATTTCGGGCAGACTTAAATCAAATCTTAAGTTTAAAATATTACAAAATTATGAGGTAAGTTGGTATTATGGCAAAGTGACTAAATACTAGTTTGTGAGTTTAGCAATGTGAATGCTTTTGTTTTGGCACTATACATAGTTTCAGTATTGGAGTATCACAGGCCAACTTATGACTAGTTAAGATTCATTATTTTGAAATTGAGATTGATATTTCTGTTTGGTGAGTGAGTGTAAGTGTGAACCACCAGGTGGTATTCGCGTAATTAGTTGACAGGGTGTATCAGGGAGATAAGATGTTTTCTGATGGTAGTTTTGAAGGTGATGAATGTGTCTGCAGTTTTGGAATTTTCAGGTAGGGTGTTCCAGATTTTAGGGCCTTTGACATACATTGAATTTTTGTAAAGGTTTAGTCGGACACGGGGAATGTCATAGAGATGTTTGTGTCTGGTGTTGTGCCTGTGGGTTCTGTCACAACTATCAAGAAAGCGTTTTAGGTCAAGGTTAATATTGGAATTTAAGGTCCTGTAGATGTAGATTGCACAGTAGTAAGTGTGGATGTACCGAACAGGGAGTAAGTTTAGATCTATGAAGAGTGGGGGGTGTGTTGCCAGGGATGGGATTTAGTGATTATTCTTACTGCGGCTTTTTGTTGGGTTATTATTGGCTTTATGTGTGTTGCTGCAGTTGATCCCCAAGCACAGATAGCATAGGTGAGGTATGGATATATAAGTGAATGGTTTAGTGTGAGAAGGGCAGTTTGCGGTCTCTGTTTTCTGTTTGTTTCGTAAATTTTATCGGTTTTTCTTATGAGTTTATTGGCTATGGGGTCTACTTGGAGGGTGTTCCGGGGGTCAGCGCCCCCGAGGCCCGGTTTCTGACCAGGCCTCCCGGTGGATCAGGGACTGATCAACCAGGCTGTTACTGCTGGCCTCACATATGTTATAATTAAATAATTTTTGTTTACGGCGGACTCTGTATCTCAATTAATTCTAATCCAAGCTCATCGAACCTCAGTAACGTATGCAAGAAATCAACATGGAAACTGCAAGGACAGGTTCAAGAACAGGGCTAGTGGGTTCAACAACAGTGGTGATTAAACCCTAATTCAAAAACCTTTCTGAAAATCATAATGACTCTAGAGGTAATTCTTGGTCCTCGGGTTTACTTTCATTTTTCTCTGGTGTGCTCCAGGGGTGAATTTTATCCCCCCAAGTTCAATGCTTCAATAATTTTCATAACTGTAAATAAAAATCACCAGTATATAGAGTTTTGTCTTGCTGCATCAGCAAGTGTTTAGACAGTTCATTACTGATCTCATTTTGTAGTTACTGATCTCATTTTGCACTTACTGATCTCATTTTGTACATAATTTATCACACGTTCTCCCCGCCTCACCAAGCTCGGTCATCTCTATAAACTACATAATAACGCTGTAATTCACGAGAACGCACCCTGTATTTCCAGGTCTCTACTTCCCATCGCCTCCCTACTACCCATCACCTTCCTTCTTTCCAACCCACTAGAACACACTATTTACCTCCTAGTCCTACCTTTCCATCCCCTCTCTGCCTCCAGTCACCTCCCTACTCCACTTCCCATCACCGCCCTACTTCCCAACCCCTTCCTACTTTCCAGCCTCTCCTTACAACCCAACAACTCACTGTTTCTCACTCTCTCCCTCCTTCATATCCTCTCAAACCTCTATTCCTTCGTCTTTCTCCTGAGCAGACTATCACTGTGTTCCTCCCTAAACGCTTGAAATGCATCATAACACTGGCAAAAATCATCCTTCGCCCCCCAGCTCACAAATCGTCGAAAAATGCTTGAAAATTGTCCCCGGAGTCCCCCAGGCGCTGTCCACCTCTCATCAGGCAAGCAAACCCGGTACCAAGGACCCGCCCGTCCCACCGTGCTTGATGGACCGCTCAATGGGAACTTGGGGCAAAAATGCTCGATAATTGCACACACGGGTCGACGTCAACGGGGAGATTATTACCCACCCGCTGCCGCTTGTGCAAAAAAATATCTTGGAGTGATTTCCAGTTTTTTCTTCTTCTCTTCTTCGTTTCTTCGCTCCCTCCTTGCTGCAGTCCCTCCTTTCCTTCCGTCTCTCCCTCCCCTCCTTCCCTCCCTCAGGACACACGGAAAATGTCCTCCGGGAATTAGAGGGTTTTAACAGCAGGTGTCAGGCGTGATGCAGACGGAGAGGGAAGGAGAGGAATGGTAGGTATATATTTTGAGCTTGTGCGTGCGTGCGTGCGTGCGTGTGTGTGTGTGTGTGTGTGTGTGTGTGTGTGTGTGTGTGTGTGTGTGTGTGTGTGTGTGTGTGTGTGTGTGTGTGTGTGTGTTGCATGCATTTACATTTCCTGCAGACACAGAGTACCACTCGTAGTAGTGGTGGTGTCATGTGATCACCATAACACACCTTACCTCACATGTTTCCCTACCTTTATAAATCATGTTAATTACTCCCATGTACAGAGTAAATAAGATCCCCAGCACAGAAATTTATCCATATTTGTCTAACCTGTTTACAAACCTCCGCGAGCCGCTGGTTGTGATGATTAGCTGGCAGTTTCTTCCACACCTCCACAGCTAATGTTCACAGTGGTTGTATCTCACAATACCTCCTCCTGGGTCACAATACCTCTTACTGGGGTCACATTACCTCCTACTGGGTCACATTACCTCCTACTGGGGTAACATTCCAGTGGTTTATAGCACTCATTAATTTCTCCTGGGTCACATTACCTCCTATTGAGGTCACATTCCAGTGGTTGTAGCACTCATTAATTCGTTCTGGGTCACATTACCTCCTCCTGGGTCACATTCCAGTGGTTGTAGTACTCATTAATTCCTCCTGGGTCACATTACCTCCTCCTGGGTCACATTACCTCCTCCTGGGTCACATTACCTCCTCCTGGGCCACATTGCCTCCTACTGAGTCACATTACCTCCTCCGGGGTCACATTACCTCCTCCTGGGTCACATTACCTCCTGGGTCACATTACCCTCTCCTGAGTCACATTACCTTCTCCGGGGTCACATTACCTCCTCCGGGGTCACATTACCTTCTCCTGGGTCACATTACCTTCTCCTGGGTCACATTACCTCCTCCGGGGTCACATTACCTCCTCCGGGGCCACATTACCTCCTCCTGGGTCACATTACCTCCTGGGTCACATTACCTCCTCCTGGGTCACATTACCTCCTCCTGGATCACATTACCTTCTCCTGGGACACATTACCTCCTCCTGAGTCACATTACCTCCTCCTGGGTCACATTACCTCCTCCTGGATCACATTACCTTCTCCTGGGACACATTACCTCCTCCTGGGTCACATTACCTCCTCCTGGGTCACATTACCTCCTCCTGGGTCACATTACCTCCTCCTGGGTCACATTACCTCCTCCTGGGTCACATTACCTCCTCCTGGGTCACATTACCTTCTCCTGGGTCACATTACCTCCTCCTGGGTCACATTACCTTCTCCTGGGTCACATTACCTCCTCCTGGGTCACATTACCTCCTCCTGGGTCACATTACCTCCTCCTGGGTCACATTACCTCCTCACATGGGTCACATTACCTTCTCCTGGGTCACATTACCTTCTCCTGGGTCACATTACCTCCTCCTGGGTCACATTACCTCCTCCTGGGTCACATTACCTTCTCCTGGGTCACATTACCTTCTCCTGGGTCACATTACCTCCTCCTGGGTCACATTACCTCCTCCTGGGTCACATTACCTCCTCCTGGGTCACATTACCTCCTCCTGGGTCACATTACCTCCTCCTGGGTCACATTACCTTCTCCTGGGTCACATTACCTCCTCCTGGGTCACATTACCTTCTCCTGGGTCACATTACCTCCTCCTGGGTCACATTACCTCCTCCTGGGTCACATTACCTCCTCCTGGGTCACATTACCTCCTCCTGGGTCACATTACCTTCTCCTGGGTCACATTACCTCCTCCTGGGTCACATTACCTCCTCCTGGGTCACATTACCTCCTCCTGGGTCACATTACCTCCTCCTGGGTCACATTACCTCCTCCTGGGTCACATTACCTCCTCCTGGGTCACATTACCTTCTCCTGGGTCACATTACCTTCTCCTGGGTCCCATTACCTTCTCCTGGGTCACATTACCTCCTCCTGGGTCACATTACCTCCTCCTGGGTCACATTACCTTCTCCTGGGTCACATTACCTTCTCCTGGGTAACATTACCTTCTCCTGGGTCACATTACCTCCTCCTGGGTCACATTAACTTCTCCTGGGTCACATTACCTTCTCCTGGGTAACATTACCTCCTCCTGGGTCACATTACCTCCTCCTGGGTCACATTACCTCCTCCTGGGTCACATTACCTCCTCCTGGGTCACATTACCTCCTCCTGGGTCACATTACCTCCTCCTGGGTCACATTACCTCCTCCTGGGTCACATTACCTCCTCCTGGGTCACATTACCTCCTCCTGGGTCACATTACCTCCTCCTGGGTCACATTACCTTCTCCTGGGTCACATTACCTCCTCCTGGGTCACATTACCTCCTCCTGGGTCACATTACCTTCTCCTGGGTCACATTACCTTCTCCTGGGTCACATTACCTCCTCCTGGGTCACATTACCTCCTCCTGGGTCACATTACCTCCTCCTGAGTCACATTACCTTCTCCTGGGTCACATTACCTCCTCCTGGGTCACATTACCTCCTCCTGGGTCACATTACCTCCTCCTGGGTCACATTCCAATAGTTTACTACTCAATTTATAAGGAAATATTTTATTTTGTCGTTCCATCATTGTGTTTAATCGAAATTTTCTTAATGTTCCTGCAGTCAGTGTACAACATTTTTCCCATCTATTTTTTCTCTCGTTATGCGTGGTTATCACGTCGTTTCATTCCTCCAGTCTACCACTGACGACGTGTTCAATAAATATAAGTGGAGGGGTAAGCCAGTGGAAGGACTCGGTCAGATGATCAAAAGCTCCAGCTGTGGGTCATGATGTGAATAAGACCCACGTCAGGAAACACCTGTCTTGTTTCCTGACCAACCTTACTTAACCTTACGTTGTCAGTGACTGTCTGTTATACTTCGATATAATCTTACTTTTGATGTTTATTCTGCATTATGTATTTTGTGCTCGTCTAGTGATTTTGTCTCTTATACACCTATAACATGCTGTAAGTGTAGGTTGTAAAAATTTTGATTTTTTTTAGCACACTGGTCGTCTCCCACCGAGGCAGGGTGACCACTGAGGCAGGGTGACCACTGAGGCAGGGTGACCACCGAGGCAGGGTGACCACCGAGGCAGGGTGACCACCGAGGCAGGGTGACCACCGAGGCAGGGTGACCACTGAGGCAGGGTGACCACTGAGGCAGGGTGACCACTGAGGCAGGGTGACCACCGAGGCAGGGTGACCACTGAGGCAGGGTGACCACTGAGGCAGGGTGACCACCGAGGCAGGGTGACCACCGAGGCAGGGTGACCACTGAGGCAGGGTGACCACTGAGGCAGGGTGACCACCGAGGCAGGGTGACCACTGAGGCAGGGTGACCACTGAGGCAGGGTGACCACCGAGGCAGGGTGACCACCGAGGCAGGGTGACCACCGAGGCAGGGTGACCACCGAGGCAGGGTGACCACCGAGGCAGGGTGACCACCGAGGCAGGGTGACCACCGAGGCAGGGTGACCACCGAGGCAGGGTGACCACCGAGGCAGGGTGACCACCGAGGCAGGGTGACCACCGTGCCAGGGTGACCACCGAGGCAGGGTGACCACCGTGGCAGGGTGACCACCGAGGCAGGGTGACCACCGTGGCAGGGTGACCACCGTGACAGGGTGACCATCGAGGCAGGGTAACTAACGAGGCAGGGTGACCACCGAGGCAGGGTGACCACCGAGGCAGGGTGACCACCGAGGCAGGGTGACCACCGAGGCAGGGTGACCACCGAGGCAGGGTGACCACCGAGGCAGGGTAACCACCGTGCCAGGGTGACCACCGAGGCAGGGTGACCACCGAGGCAGGGTGACCACCGAGGCAGGGTGACCACCGAGGCAGGGTGACCACCGAGGCAGGGTGACCACCGAGGCAGGGTGACCACCGAGGCAGGGTGACCACCGAGGCAGGGTGACCACCGTGGCAGGAAGACCATCGAGGCAGGGTGACCACCGTGGCAGGGTGACCACCGTGGCAGGGTGACCACCGTGACAGGGTGACCACCGAGGCAGGTTGACCACCGAGGCAGGGTGACCACCGAGGCAGGTTGACCACCGAGGTAGGGTGACCACCGAGGCAGGGTGACCACCGAGGCAGGGTGACCACCGTGGCAGGGTGACCACCGAGGCAGGGTGACCACCGTGGCAGGGTGACCACCGTGGCAGGGTGACCACCGAGGCAGGGTGACCACCGAGGCAGGGTGACCACCGAGGCAGGGTGACCACCGAGGCAGGGTGACCACCGAGGCAGGGTGACCACCGAGGCAGGGTGACCACCGAGGCAGGGTGACCACCGAGGCAGGGTGACCACCGAGGCAGGGTGACCACCGAGGCAGGGTGACCACCGTGGCAGGGTGACCACCGAGGCAGGGTGACCACCGAGGCAGGGTGACCAAAGAGGCAGGGTGACCACCGAGGCAGGGTGACCACCGAGGCAGGGTGACCACCGAGGCAGGGTGACCACCCAGGCAGGGTGACCACCGAGGCAGGGTGACCACCGAGGCAGGGTGACCACCGAGGCAGGGTGACCACCGAGGCAGGGTGACCACCGAGGCAGGGTGACCACCGAGGCAGTGTGACCACCGAGGCAGGGTGACCACCGAGGCAGGGTGACCACCGAGGCAGGGTGACCACCGAGGCAGGGTGACCACCGAGGCAGGGTGACCACCGAGGCAGGGTGACCACCGAGGCAGGGTGACCACCGAGGCAGGGTGACCACCGAGGCAGGGTGACCACCGAGGCAGGGTGACCACCGAGGCAGGGTGACCACCGAGGCAGGGTGACCACCGAGGCAGGGTGACCACCGAAGCAGGGTGACCACCGAGGCAGGGTGACCACCGAGGCAGGGTGACCACCGAGGCAGGGTGACTAACGAGGCAGGGTGACCACCGAGGCAGGGTGACCACCGAGGCAGGGTGACCACTGAGGCATGGTGACCACCGAGGCAGGGTGACCACCGAGGCAGGGTGACCACCGAGGCAGGGTGACCACCGTGGCAGGGTGACCACCGAGGCAGGGTGACCACCGAAGCAGGGTGACCACCGAGGCAGGGTGACCACCGAGGCAGGGTGACCACCGAGGCAGGGTGACCACCGAGGCAGGGTGACCACCGAGGCAGGGTGACCACCGAGGCAGGGTGACCACCGAGACAGGGTGACCACCGAGGCAGGGTGACCACCGAGGCAGGGTGACCACCGAGGCAGGGTGACCACCGAGGCAGGGTGACCACCGAGGCAGGGTGACCACCGAGGCAGGGTGACCACCGAGGCAGGGTGACCAAAGAGGCAGGGTGACCACCGAGGCAGGGTGACCACCGAGGCAGGGTGACCACCGAGGCAGGTTGACCACCGAGGCAGGGTGACCACCGAGGCAGGGTGACCACCGAGGCAGGGTGACCACCGAGGCAGGGTGACCACCGAGGCAGGGTGACCACCGAGGCAGGGTGACCACCGAGGCAGGGTGACCACCGAGGCAGGGTGACCACCGAGGCAGGGTGACCACCGAGGCAGGGTGACCACCGAGGCAGGGTGACCACCGAGGCAGGGTGACCACCGAGGCAGGGTGACCACCGAGGCAGGGTGACCACCGTGGCAGGGTGACCACCGAGGCAGGGTGACCACCGAGGCAGGGTGACCACCGAGGCAGGGTGACCACCGAGGCAGGGTGACCACCGAGGCAGGGTGACCACCGAGGCAGGGTGACCACCGAGGCAGGGTGACCACCGAGGCAGGGTGACCACCGAGGCAGGGTGACCACCGAGGCAGGGTGACCACCGAGGCAGGGTGACCACCGAGGCAGGGTCACCACCGAGGCAGGGTGACCACCGAGTCAGGGTGACCACCGAGGCAGGGTGACCACCGAGGCAGGGTCACCACCGAGGCAGGGTGACCACCGAGGCAGGGTGACCACCGAGGCAGGGTGACCACCGAGGCAGGGTGACCACCGAGGCAGGGTGACCACCGAGGCAGGGTGACCACCGAGGCAGGGTGACCACCGAGGCAGGTTGACCACCGAGGCAGGTTGACCACCGAGGCAGGTTGACCACCGAGGCAGGGTGACCACCGAGGCAGGGTGACCACCGAGGCAGGGTGACCACCGAGGCAGGGTGACCACCGAGGCAGGGTGACCACCGAGGCAGTGTGACCACCGAGGCAGTGTGACCACCGAGGCAGGGTCACACCGAGGCAGTGAGACCACCGAGGCAGGGTGACCACCGAGGCAGGGTGACCAACGAGGAAGTGTCACCACCGAGGTAGGGTGACCACCGAGGCAGGTTGACCACCAAGGCAGGGTGACCACCGAGGCAGGGTGACCACCGAGGCAGGGTGACCACCGAGGCAGGGTGACCACCGAGGCAGGGTGACCACCGAGGCAGGGTGACCACCGAGGCAGGGTGACCACCGAGGCAGGGTGACCACCGAGGCAGGGTGACCACCGAGGCAGGGTGACCACCGAGGCAGGGTGACCACCGAGGCAGGGTGACCACCGAGGCAGGGTGACCACCGAGGCAGGGTGACCACCGAGGCAGGGTGACCACCGAGGCAGGGTCACCACCGAGGCAGGGTCACCACCGAGGCAGGGTGACCACCGAGGCAGGGTGACCACCGAGGCAGGGTGACCACCGAGACAGGATGACCCAAAAAAGAAGAAAGAAAAGTTTCTATTCTTTTTATATTTATAAATGTATACTGGAGTTACTATCGTCTTGCTCCCGGCATTTTAATCGCCTCTTACGACACACATTACTTACGGAGGAAGAATTCTTCTCCACTTCCCCATGGAGGAAATTTTGATATGATATACTGTATGAAAAATGCCACAGTGAAAATAGGAAATATAACCTGACCGCTTTCATGTTCTTTCACACACATCCTCTGAAGATGTGTGTGAACACCTGAAAGCGCTCAGGCTTTATTTATTATTTTCACTGTGGTATTTTTTTTCATATTTGCAATCGGATGTTTTATTATTATTTCTTCCATTATATATATAGTATATATATATATATATATATATATATATATATATATATATATATATATATATATATATATATATATATATATATATATATATATATATATATATATATATATATATATATATATATATATATATATATATATATATATATATATATATATATATATATATATATATATATATATATATATATATATATATAACTTTCTTTCTTTCAACACACCGGCCGTATCCCACCGAGGCAGGGTGGCACAAAAGGAAAAACGAAAGTTTCTTCTTTTACATTTAGTAATATATACAGGAGAAGAGGTTACTAGCCCCTTGCTCCCGGCGTTTTAGTTGCCTCTTACAACACGCATGGCTTACGGAGGAAGAATTCTGTTCCACTTCCCCATGGAGGTAAGAGAAAATAAACAACAAGAACAAGAACTAGTAAGAAAATATTAGAAAACCCAGAGGGGTGTGTATATATATGCTTGTACATGTATGTGTAGTGTGACCTAAGTGTAAGTAGAAGTAGCAAGACATACCTGAAATCTTGCATGTTTATGAGACAGAAAAATGGACACCAGCAATCCTACCATCATGTAAAAGAATTACAGGCTTCTGTTTTACACTCACTTGGCAGGACGGTAGTACCTCCCTGGGCGGTTGCTGTCTACCAACCTACTACCTATATATATATATATATATATATATATATATATATATATATATATATATATATATATATATATATATATATATATATATATATATATATATATATATATATATATATATATATATATATATATATATATATATATATATATATATATATATATATATATATATATATATATATATATATATATATATATATATATATATATATATATATATATATATATATATATATATATATATATATATATATATATATATATATATATATATATATATATATATATATATATATATATATATATATATATATATATTGCATAAAATACATTCCTTCACTAAGATGTTTGAACGGCATTTTGAAAATTGTCAGGATAATGAGCAGAGTTTCTCATTCCGGCATGACAGTGATTCTCTTGTGATGACTTGATGAATTAGATAGCTGTGTAACACTTGGGTTCCTCAGTCTAATGTAGAGAGAAATGATTGAAGATTAGGAGGAATTTGAGATAATCAGTCCCTCAGCCTGGAATCGATGTGTTCAGTTCATCAGGATTGTGTCGATGTGTTCGTCAAGATTGTTCAGTCGATGTGTTCAGTTCATCAAATGTTGCACAAGTGTCTAACTCATTAATTTGTCGGACCAGTTATCTACATGTAGATATATGTAGACTATACATGTAGATATATGTAGACTATACATGTAGATATATGTAGACTATACATGTAGATATATGTAGACTATACATGTAGATATATGTAGACTATACATGTAGATATATGTAGACTATACATGTAGATATATGTAGACTATACATGTAGATATATGTAGACTATACATGTAGATATATGTAGACTATACATGTAGATATATGTAGACTATACATGTAGATATATGTACACTAAATGTAGATATATGTAGACTATACATGTAGATATATGTACACTAAATGTAGATATATGTAGACTATACATGTAGATATATGTACACTAAATGTAGATATATGTAGACTATACATGTAGATATATGTAGACTACATGTAGATATATGTAGACTATATGTAGATATATGTAGACTATACATGTAGATATATGTAGACTATACATGTAGATATATGTAGACTACATGTAGATATATGTAGACTATATGTAGATATATGTAGACTATACATGTAGATCTATGTAGACTAAATGTAGATATATGTAGACTATACATGTAGATCTATGTAGACTAAATGTAGATATATGTAGACTATACATGTAGATATATGTAGACTACATGTAGATATATGTAGACTATACATGTAGATATATGTAGACTACATGTAGATATATGTAGACTATACATGTAGATATATGTAGACTACATGTAGATATATGTAGACTATACATGTAGATATATGTAGACTATACATGTAGATATATGTAGACTACATGTAGATATATGTAGACTATACATGTAGATATATGTAGACTACATGTAGATATATGTAGACTATACATGTAGATATATGTAGACTACATGTAGATATATGTAGACTATACATGTAGATATATGTAGACTATACATGTAGATATATGTAGACTACATGTAGATATATGTAGACTATACATGTAGATATATGTAGACTATACATGTAGATCTATGTAGACTACATGTAGATATATGTAGACTATACATGTAGATATATGTAGACTACATGTAGATATATGTAGACTATACATGTAGATATATGTAGACTATACATGTAGATATATGTAGACTACATGTAGATATATGTAGACTATACATGTAGATATATGTAGACTACATGTAGATATATGTAGACTATACATGTAGATATATGTAGACTACATGTAGATATATGTAGACTATACATGTAGATATATGTAGACTATACATGTAGATATATGTAGACTACATGTAGATATATGTAGACTATACATGTAGATATATGTAGACTATACATGTAGATCTATGTAGACTACATGTAGATATATGTAGACTATACATGTAAATATATGTAGACTACATGTAGATATATGTAGACTATACATGTAGATATATGTAGACTATACATGTAGATATATGTAGACTACATGTAGATATATGTAGACTATACATGTAGATATATGTAGACTACATGTAGATATATGTAGACTATACATGTAGATATATGTAGACTACATGTAGATATATGTAGACTATACATGTAGATATATGTAGACTATATGTAGATATATGTAGACTATACATGTAGATATATGTAGACTATACATGTAGATATATGTAGACTACATGTAGATATATGTAGACTATACATGTAGATATATGTAGACTACATGTAGATATATGTAGACTACATGTAGATATATGTAGACTATACATGTAGATATATGTAGACTATACATGTAGATATATGTAGACTATACATGTAGATATATGTAGACTACATGTAGATATATGTAGACTACATGTAGATATATGTAGACTATACATGTAGATATATGTAGACTATACATGTAGATATATGTAGACTACATGTAGATATATGTAGACTATACATGTAGATATATGTAGACTACATGTAGATATATGTAGACTATACATGTAGATATATGTAGACTACATGTAGATATATGTAGACTATACATGTAGATATATGTAGACTATACATGTAGATATATGTAGACTACATGTAGATATATGTAGACTATACATGTAGATATATGTACACTAAATGTAGATATATGTAGACTATACATGTAGATATATGTACACTAAATGTAGATATATGTAGACTATACATGTAGATATATGTACACTAAATGTAGATATATGTAGACTATACATGTAGATATATGTAGACTACATGTAGATATATGTAGACTATATGTAGATATATGTAGACTATACATGTAGATATATGTAGACTATACATGTAGATATATGTAGACTACATGTAGATATATGTAGACTATATGTAGATATATGTAGACTATACATGTAGATCTATGTAGACTAAATGTAGATATATGTAGACTATACATGTAGATCTATGTAGACTAAATGTAGATATATGTAGACTATACATGTAGATATATGTAGACTACATGTAGATATATGTAGACTATACATGTAGATATATGTAGACTACATGTAGATATATGTAGACTATACATGTAGATATATGTAGACTACATGTAGATATATGTAGACTATACATGTAGATATATGTAGACTATACATGTAGATATATGTAGACTACATGTAGATATATGTAGACTATACATGTAGATATATGTAGACTACATGTAGATATATGTAGACTATACATGTAGATATATGTAGACTACATGTAGATATATGTAGACTATACATGTAGATATATGTAGACTATACATGTAGATATATGTAGACTACATGTAGATATATGTAGACTATACATGTAGATATATGTAGACTATACATGTAGATCTATGTAGACTACATGTAGATATATGTAGACTATACATGTAGATATATGTAGACTACATGTAGATATATGTAGACTATACATGTAGATATATGTAGACTATACATGTAGATATATGTAGACTACATGTAGATATATGTAGACTATACATGTAGATATATGTAGACTACATGTAGATATATGTAGACTATACATGTAGATATATGTAGACTACATGTAGATATATGTAGACTATACATGTAGATATATGTAGACTATACATGTAGATATATGTAGACTACATGTAGATATATGTAGACTATACATGTAGATATATGTAGACTATACATGTAGATCTATGTAGACTACATGTAGATATATGTAGACTATACATGTAAATATATGTAGACTACATGTAGATATATGTAGACTATACATGTAGATATATGTAGACTATACATGTAGATATATGTAGACTACATGTAGATATATGTAGACTATACATGTAGATATATGTAGACTACATGTAGATATATGTAGACTATACATGTAGATATATGTAGACTACATGTAGATATATGTAGACTATACATGTAGATATATGTAGACTATATGTAGATATATGTAGACTATACATGTAGATATATGTAGACTATACATGTAGATATATGTAGACTACATGTAGATATATGTAGACTACATGTAGATATATGTAGACTATACATGTAGATATATGTAGACTATACATGTAGATATATGTAGACTATACATGTAGATATATGTAGACTACATGTAGATATATGTAGACTACATGTAGATATATGTAGACTATACATGTAGATATATGTAGACTATATGTAGATATATGTAGACTATACATGTAGATATATGTAGACTACATG
This sequence comes from Cherax quadricarinatus, assembly GCF_038502225.1. Taxonomy (NCBI): domain Eukaryota; kingdom Metazoa; phylum Arthropoda; class Malacostraca; order Decapoda; family Parastacidae; genus Cherax; species Cherax quadricarinatus. The sequence goes on from NC_091354.1 coordinate 12,246,331, forward strand.
TAGATATATGTAGACTACATGTAGATATATGTAGACTACATGTAGATATATGTAGACTACATGTAGATATATGTAGACTACATGTAGATATATGTAGACTACATGTAGATATATGTAGACTACATGTAGATATATGTAGACTACATGTAGATATATGTAGACTACATGTAGATATATGTAGACTACATGTAGATATATGTAGACTACATGTAGATATATGTAGACTATACATGTAGATATATGTAGACTATACATGTAGATATATGTAGACTACATGTAGATATATGTAGACTACATGTAGATATATGTAGACTATACATGTAGATATATGTAGACTATATGTAGATAACTTGACCAGTTGTCTAATTGTTTATAATCCTCCTACTTAATTTTCTTGGACTCGGCTTTCGGTGACTGCCAGTGCCATTATCTGTTGTGTCACTCCACTTTCATAACTTATCTAACTCTTCCACAAGAGCTTCAAAGTCATTTGAATTTTATTTTACGTTAATATTTTTGCCTCGACAAATTAATGTGCTGTAGTTACATAATCCTAATAATAAGACATTTTTAAGTTGAATATCAATGGTATTATATACCGGTGAACTGGTAAATTATCTGGTGGGCGAAACGTCTTCTCAATAAAATTGCATATTACAGCATTTTTCGGCATATAAGGCGCACAGTCATACAAGACATATAACGGTGTTTGTAAACAGTTGTAACATAACGTTGGTAAATAGCTGATAAAGTGTAACACAAGGGTACTCTGACCTTGAGCATATAAGGCGCAGGCTGATTTTTCAAGACTTTCTGTGGGATAAGAAGCGCGTCTTATATGACGGAAAATACGGTATGTCCTGTTAACGTACTTGAAGGTTAGTTAGTATTGTCTTCACCAGGAGACAACGTACAAACGCGGGTCTTAGTAATGCGCTGGCAACTTCACTGAATCCTGACCTATATTGCTTTGATCCGATGTTGCCAGGAGTATTGGTTTCTTTGTGGTAAGTGGATAACATCTCTTTTGATCGGATTCAAACTTTCTCCGCTACTGTGTTTTGATTAAAAGAAGGTTTAGATTGATTTTAAGTTGAGTAAGTTTTATTTTGTCAATTCTGTATGTAGGTAGGCCTGGTGAGGTGAATCGTGGCTTTAGGTCCCTAGTTAATCAAAACTTTCTTACTGGACTTACAAATGCATGGAACAGAAAACTAACTCAGTCAAAAGGAATAGGAGCATAATAAAGGATGAACACTGCAGCAGGCCTACTGGCCCATGCTAGGCAGGTTCTTCTCAAACTCAAACTCAAGGAATAAGCTTTGACAGCCCCATTCAAATCCCTCTCACTCATGTATTTATCTATCCTATATCTGAAGCTACCCAAGCTTCTAATGTGAGCTGACAGGTCTTAACCCTCCCCTCTCAATCTAACCTGGAACAGTATAAATAAAATAGCTAGGAAAAAGGATAGTAATATAGCTTTACCTTTTCCTTTTAAAGTTAATGACCTCATAAATAAATGGGGCAAAATATCCAGCCACGAAAATAAATCAGGGAACGGGTGAGGTTTGAACCCATGATAAGTAAGTCTTAAAACTCACAGGCCAGTGCGTTAACTACTGGTTTGTGAGTGCGGTGAATGAAGGTCGATCAATGAACCCTTGGAGACGATGGTATAATTTACTATATTCTCAGAACTTTAAGGCAAGTCCAAGATAAGTTATCATGGATTGGCTGCTCGTAGCGCCAGTAATACCAATACTATCGTACCGCATCAAACTTTTATTTTTAATAATTTTTTATCTCGTTTCAACAAAAAATAAAAAATAAAAAAATCGCATATAAATACATTGAAAACAACATACAACATATTTCTCCTGTAATATATTTGTCAGTTGCAAATTATTTTACCGTAAGGCTGATGAAGTTATACGTCTGGCAGTTAGCATCTGGGAGGACTGCAGCTCTGCAGCTCCTATGGACAATCCGCCACTGAATTATAATAATCTTAACCCCTTCTTAACGCAGTGTAATCTAAGTTATCTGGGAGTGTCCTTCCTAATACCACCTGTTCCTGAGCTGCAACAGCCTGATGCTTTTAGACCTGTCGCAATGACAAGCTGTCTATACTGGCTGACAGTACCACAAGATCAAAAGTGTAAAAAATTGTATTACTACCTTTCTCAGTGAGCATTCTTCCACTAGTTTTACCATATTTTATTTAAAATCTGCCTTTGACATCGCAAAAAAAGTTTTTTTCTATCGAAATGAGCAATGGTGATAACCAACTCAGATGTGTAATATGTTGTCTATGATATATAAAATCCACTGTTCTGTGCCAAAGTTTTAGAAGAGAGACTAAATAAATGCTTTTTAATGTACTGATTAATGCTTCCCTAAAAGCACTACCAAGTACAGCATACTCTACCCACCTCACTTAAACATACAGCTATAAGTTATGCTGATGACATTTTGATCCATGCAACAAGGCGATTAAAAATGACTATCATCCTTAATAAAATTAAAATAATATGCAACCGACTAAGTCTCATCACATTTACTTCTCAGACTGAGATATAAACAAGCAAACAACATGCGCTACCCATCTGTTTGCAGGGTTGATTCACCAGCTGCCTTAAATCATAGATATCTTGGAGTACACCTTTACTTCGATAAATCTACCAAACTGCACCTAAATAAGAAATGCAAAGATAGGCTAAATGCTCTAAGAGCTGTTGTTAGCTACAGCCCCAAGTAGGGTGTTAATGTGAGAATAGAGAGAATGTGAGAATAGTGAGAATGATATACTTGGTCTATATTAGATCCTTAATTGATTATACTGCGCCCGTGTTAATTTAACCTAAGAAAAATTCTCTCCAGCCCTTGGAATTAATGCAAAACGAAACCCTGAAAACTATTCCTGTCTATCCTAAAAATACTAAGGTTCTTAATATGAAGAAAAAAGCTTGTTGTTTCTAGTATCTGTGATAGAATAATTGAGATTAACACTGAACTCGGTATTAAAATTATAAGAAGTGAACCATGCAGTGTAACTCTTGCTCAATGCACAGAAGTAAATAAACACAAATCTAAATGGATTGTGAAAACATATAACTATATGAATTTTTTATAATTTTCTTGTACTGTGTCACTGTAGATAACAAGAGCATTTCACCCCACCATGGAAAGTTGTATACATTTTTCATCACATATTTTAAAACTCCTTACTCGCTCCTCACTAGTAAGTCAAATGCAAAAGTGTTGCAACCCCTGAATGGGTTGCAATATATATAATGTATATTATGATTATGAATATAATGTATATTACCTTTTCATATAATTTTGTATTGCTTATATTTGCGATAATAGCTAAATCGTAAATGTATTGCTTTATATTGTTATTTGACTTAGCTTCCGTTGGCTATGTAGGATGTAACATATTATGTGCTCAGTTCAAGTCTTGATTGTCTAACTACTGTAATTATCGCTTGTGGCTCGTTAGACTGCCGGCTTCTTGCTGGGCAGCGACCCACGGAGCTATCATGTGATCGAGGGGAGGGGGTGTCCTCACCTCGCCTGAAGTATTCAGTCTGGTCTAGACTCGCTGGGTGGTTGGACGTATTCCAGACAAAGTGCCTAAATCTCCCTTATTGGCCCTTGTTGGAGGATCGTCTCTGTAGCTTTGTTAGTTCTGGAGACTCTGTTCACAGAACATTGTATAGACTTAGTGATTTTCGACATTGTACTGAGGTTGTGTGTCGCATAGACACTCTGAGCAACTCAGGTCCTGAGCTGTAGCTTCTGACCTAACTTGTACTGGTTTCTGTGTATTATCACAGTCGGGGATTTTCTTATGCTGAACTTAGATTCAGTAGTATGGGAGTTTGGTGACTTGTGAAGGATCTGCTGATGGTCCCTACTTAGTGTCGTTATATTATCTCCTTGTTCCTGATTCTGTGTCTCAGTTGCTTGTTATATTGCTATTGGGCTTAGCATTCTTTTTATTGTTCAAGCAGACTGTTCTGACTGCCAGTTGGTTAAGAAGTTAGTTTATTTGAGGACTTTGTCAGTCACTTGTTTAAGTCTAGTCGAGTCGTGAGACATAGCGAACTAATTAGAGCACTTACACACATACACACAAACTTACTTGTACATATTTGTAATATCTTATTAAATGTTAATGTACCAGACGGTACTTAAGAATTATAAATGTGATATGTGCTTTCAGCACAATACTATTGTATACGAGAGAAGTGGTATTATTTTAATTACTGTGATTAATTTAATTTAATTTGATAATATACCTCTAGACTTAATAAATTTATTAAATTTTAATTTCTCTAGTTAGTAGCCTACCAGTTGTAATCCTGAAGCACTGTTGAATCATACTGAATTCTAATGGATAATTGGACAAGGATACTGACTAATTGTTACGAAAACCCAGTAACAGGCTGGATGCTAGAAGGGCAGTCCTTTCTAGTATTCACTGGAGATCTCTAAGCTTTTAGAATCGCGTTTTTTGTCTAATTCTCCATCTTGTGAGCATTGTTTACCATTTATATACATCACACACTCTTGAGTGATTGTCTACTTAATGAGAAATACAGAGATAGACAGTATCTTATTACTGAAAATAATGTACCAAGCGTCTGAAGCAAATATTCTAAATTTACCTGCAACAGACGAAACAAATTGTAAATATATATCCAGATGTATTAGACGTGGACAAGATTCTAATGTTCTTTTTATTCATATGAGAGATTTTAACCATCCAATTTATGGCAACGTTTCGCCTCAGGAGTTCTGTCAATCTGTTAGCTCATGGAGAGCGAAACGTTGACACAATTAAATGTCAAACTAGTTAACTTGTGTCCTTTTTACCTAACATATTGTAAATAATTCTACCAACATTGACATCCAATTTATTTTCAAAAGACCGAGAAAGTTATATCTAACAGATCACTTGTTGACACGAATATCACACAATCAAATTACATAAAAAAAAAATTAAATTAACATGGTTATTGCTTCAGGACTATACACATTGGATTCATTTATAATTAATAAACTTTGGGAAGAAAATAAGATATATTAGACAAGTTAAAATCTTAAATCATGGGTACAATGTAAGCTTTCTGACAGGTCCTTGATCACCTACCTACACCATCATGTACAATATAAGCTGGTCTGACAGGTCCTTGATCACCTACCTACATCATCATGAGCATGTCATGTGTAGTAAGTTGACCGGAGGTTTAATGTCGTCCTTATGTGCCTTTCTGCTCAGTTTCTTTTTTGCAGTTACTTGATAATGTGAGAAATCACGAAAGCACTTCGAAGTTCGCCATTCTTTTCACAGTTGTTGTTCTGCATATGGTGATATCACCTGTTCCCCGGGATCTTATTGCATATATCCAGATGTGCTCCTGGTAAATCTTTTTGCAGGCTTAGTTCCTTGATATTTTGAGTATCCTTATGCACTTGCGCTACCTTCCGCAGTATGCATCCCTCTGGTTCTTCTGTGGCAATTCCCTCCTCAGGATGCATCCCTCTGGTTCTTCTGTTGTACTACCCTCCTCAGGATGCATCCCTCTGGTTCTTCTGTTGTACTACCCTCCTCAGGATGCATCCCTCTGGTTCTTCTGTTGTACTACCCTCCTCAGGATGCATCCCTCTGGTTCTTCTGTTGTACTACCCTCCTCAGGATGCATCCCTCTGGTCCTTCTGTGGCAATTCCCTCCTCAGGATGCATCCCTCTGGTTCTTCTGTTGTACTACCCTCCTCAGGATGCATCCCTCTGGTTCTTCTGTTGTACTACCCTCCTCAGGATGCATCCCTCTGGTTCTTCTGTTGTACTACCCTCCTCAGGATGCATCCCTCTGGTTCTTCTGTTGTACTACCCTCCTCAGGATGCATCCCTCTGGTTCTTCTGTTGTACTACCCTCCTCAGGATGCATCCCTCTGGTTCTTCTGTTGTACTACCCTCCTCAGGATGCGTCCCCCTGGTCCTTCTGTTGCAAAATCCATAAAACTCATTTTATTTAACAAATCAGTTTGAGTGGAATAACGGGAGACGCCTCGTCTTATCAAGGACCGACGTTACGTGGGAGACGCCTCGTCTTATCAAGGACCGACGTTACGTGGGAGACGCCTCGTCTTATCAAGGACCGACGTTACGTGGGAGACGCCTCGTCTTATCAAGGACCAACGTTACGTGGGAGACGCCTCGTCTTATCGAGGACCGACGTTACGTGCAGCTGCGTCTTACTCTGACAAAGACAAAGAAAAAATTTATTGCTTTGCAAAGGTTACAATGTATGTCTACATTTTATACGTGTTGTTGGGTACAAAGAAAGCTACTAACGTGCCGGGGTATTTCGGGCAAAATTGGAACGATCTTTAGCTGTGTAGGTGTAAATTTGACAGTTTTATTGATCAGTATTCGGAATCAGTATTCGGATATTACGGATTGTCCGTTATATCCGAATACTGATACAACGGACTGTTCGTATTCCGGACGTTCTTCACTATCGGATTTTCATCCATTAAATCTGAAAGATAAGTAGGAAAGTTGGTTTAGAAAGACACGTAAGCAAACACTATAACATATTTATTAGAAAACGTTTCGGTCCTGGGACCTTGATCACTTCTAACATACAGAGGTAGGAAGACATTATATATAGGCGGAGAGTGAGGTGTGACGCACGTGACCTGAGGAATGTCATAAGAACATAAGAATGGAGGAACACTGTAGAAGGCCTACTGGCCCATGCGAGGCAGGTCCTTATCAAAAACAACCTCTGCCTATGATGAGGACGGGTAGACGATGAAATCACGTGACTCCTGTGTTGTTGGGTTGGTGCTGCTTAAGTATCTTGTATGCCAATGTTTTTGAAATTTTGTAGTTTCCAGTGTTGCGTTCTATAGTGTCGGTGACGGTGATTAGTGAGGCTTCTAGGCACCGTCGGCGTCTGAGGTCTGGTTCGGTGAGAACGAGTTGTGCCTCGTTCCAGTTCATCAAATGCCCCGTGGAGTCTCTGTGGAGGACACAGGCGTACCTTACATCGTCTCTGTTAGAGGCATTTCGATGCTCATTCAGGCGGACTGCAAGATCTCTGCCTGTCTCGTCTACATATTTCTTGGGACAGAATCCACAGGGGATACTTAAGCAGCACCAACCCAACAACACAGGAGTCACGTGATTTCATCGTCTACCCGTCCTCATCATAGGCAGAGGTTGTTTTTGATAAGGACCTGCCTCGCATGGGCCAGTAGGCCTTCTACAGTGTTCCTCCATTCTTATGTTCTTATGACATTCCTCAGGTCACGTGCGTCACACCTCACTCTCCGCCTATATATAATGTCTTCCTACCTCTGTATGTTAGAAGTGATCAAGGTCCCAGGACCGAAACGTTTTCTAATAAATATGTTATAGTGTTTGCTTACGTGTCTTTCTAAACCAACTTGTCGGTATTTATTACCAAGGTTTATTCCAAGTAGGAAAGTAAATCAAGCAAGTAAGTTGTTATGTTACTGGTTTTCACGAGCTTATTTATGAATACTTCAACCGACTGGCTTCAAACCTCTAGCACTGAAGTATCTTAGAAAAAGCTTTGAACATTAAGTAAAAGTGCCATAAGTGCTAGTTTGCAAAAAAATTTACCCCTACGTGGTTTGTCTCGGAAGTACTCACCCCTCCAGGGAGGTTCCTTGATGCTGGTGAGGGCTCTTGATCTAGGGAACTGGATCTGTGCTCCAGTTCCCTGAATTGAGCCTGAATGCCTTCTATCCCCCCCCCACATGTGATGTATAATCCTCTGGGTTTAGCGCTCCCCCATGAATATAATAATAATAATAATCGGAAGTACACAAATTTCAATTACGCAAAATTATAGATTAGTGTAGATATTATTATTATTATTATGACATTCACGGGGAGCGCTAAACCCACAAGGGTATTGCAGTACCTCGGGAAATGGAAGGTATTCAGGATCGATTCAAGGAATTGGAGCATTGGTCCAATTCCTTAGATCAAGAGCCCTCTCACCAACATCATGGAACCTTCTTTAAGGGGGAGATGATTGTAGAGTTTCCAAAATAAATAATAACTGAAAAGAAAGAAAATGAAAAAGTAAGTAAAACTCGTTTTTTATATAATTTTTTTTAAGTTTCGCAAATTTAGCAAGTCTTAAATATTATTTTTTAACCTCTTTACCAAAGAGTCAGTTTTGTACTCTGGTAGTTTTGTACTCTGGTAGTTTTGTACTCTGGTAGTTTTGTACTCTGGTAGTTTTTTATTACTTGTTGCTCCAGGTTTCCGCGCGATGGCTTGAGAACGATCCGTAGGATAGGCTTCAGACTTTCAGTAGTTTTGTTATATTAATTAGACGAAGGATCAGTTTACTGTGATATGTAATTAACAAAAAACAAGGCACAATACCGTGACTGGAACGATACACAAATAACCCGCACATAGAAGAGAGGAGCTTACAATAACGTTTCGGTCTGAGTTGGACCGAAACGTCGTCGTAAGCTCCTCTCTTCTATGTGCGGGTTATTTGTATGATATATAATGGCAAATGTTTCAATTTTTAACATGTAAAGAGAGCAATGTTGCCAAGCTATAAACCGAGACTGAACCTTCCGACCTGTCTCACACTTCCAGCACAGTTGTATCCTGCTTAGAAAAGGATTCGAAATGTTTTACTGTGTGTAGATGTCAATTTGCCCATTTAATTTATTTTTTTTTTATTATACACCTTGCTCTTTATCACAAGTTACATACACTGATGGATCACAGCAGGAGTCTACTGGCAGGGCAGCATCTGCACTTGCTGTCACCTCTCTTGTTTAGAACGATGACAAGTTTGTTGAGTTAGGAAAAATAATTAACATCTGGGAGTCTACACTGCAAATTGAATTGTTTGCCATCTTAATGGCACTAAAGTTAACTTAAAATACTGAACTTGACTCTATGATTATTACTGATTCTATATCATCATTGAAGGCTCTTCACTCACATAATGACTCTAACAATATGCTCGTTGGAGAAACCGGGTATAGACACTCAAAAATCCGGGAAAGGGGAATTAATGTATAAATGCTATGGATCTCATCACACATTGGATTACTCCTTCTTAATAAAGTTAATATGTTAGCCAAGAAGAGTACCCAGAAGGAGAATGTAGAATATAACTTCGGTGTAGATGTGTCTAGCATTAGGAATAACATTAGGAGAGAAGTAAATAATGAAACTGGATGTTATAGGTATGTAATTAGAAGCTTGAACATAGCCATGAATGTAGATAAGTACGTTTATGGAGCAACTTCCGATGTGAACAGACTGAATAATGTAGTAGTGGCCAGGCTTAGGTTTGGTTACAAGTACTTGTGGCAGTTTGGCAGACACACAGGTGATGATCATACCAAATGCAGAGTACGTGGCCAGCCCTCTGGTCACTGTCTTGAACACTATGTGCTTAATTGTCCACTTATTGGGGAATATAGAGATAGACAGTATAATAACCTATGTGACATGTCAAGATATCTTATTAATGAAAATAAGTTACCAGACATATTAAGCAAATTTCTTAAATTTGTTTGCAACAGATAAGTGAACTGTAGATATAAATACAGATGCATTTCTGCAAACCCTTTTGGGACCTATTTCTTAGGCCTCTTGTGTATCCATACGCTCTTGCGCTACCCTCCACAGGTTGACTATGACGTGCACAATGAACTAGCCACTTAGGCAGCAAAATCTAAATGTTGCTCTCAGGATAACATGAGAATGCGTCTACTGAATGGCTTCAAACTTAGAGCACTGGTGTATATTCCTAAAGGTTTGTATTGATAATTATAATAGACCAAGTAAGGTTTAATTTGCCTAATTTAATATACAGAATATGATATCGGTTGTAGTGCAATAATTTGAATCTTTTTCTTAACTGACTTTAAACTTTCACAGTTAATATAGTGAGAGAGGGAGAGTAATGGAGGGAGAGTAAAGAGAAAGAGCAAAGTAGGAGAGTAAGGAGGGAGAGAAGGGAGGCAGAGGGGGAAGAGAGGGAGAGAAAGTGAAGGAGAATAAGAGAGGGAGGGGGAGAAACGGAGAGTGAAAGAAGGTGAGAATGAGGGAGGGTGAGAGTAGGGGAGGGAGAGTAAGGGAGGGAGGGAGGTAGGGAGGGGACGTGATAGCAGGTAATTATGAAAATCGTTATCAGTGCTGTGATGGTTAAGATCACGCGAAGTCACCCCTCCCCGTACCCCTCCCTCGTCACCCCTCCCTCTACACCTCCCTCGTCACCCCTCCCCCCGTCACCCCCCCCCCCTCCCCTCCACCCCTCCCCTCCCCGTCACCCTTCCCCTTCCCCGTCCCCCTCGACGTCAAACCTCACCGTCACCCCTTACCGTCACCCCTATCCTTCACCCCTCACCCCTTCCCGTCAACCCTTCCCACACATTCCTCCCTCACATCTCTTCCTCCCCTCCCATCACCCTTCTCTTATCAACCAATTCCTGTTTCTATCACCTCCTTTCTTCTATTACTCCCATTCTTTCCCTTTGTTCCCTCCCTTCCCTCTCTCTTTACTACTTCCCTTCCCTCTCCCTTTACTCCCTTCCCTCATCTTTCTTTACTCCCTCCCTTCCCTCTCACTTTACTCCCTTGCCTTTCCCTTTACTCCCTCTCTCATCTCCCTTTACTCCCTTCCCTCCTCCTCCTTTACTCCCTCCCTTCCCTCTCTCTTTACTTCTTCCCTTTCCTCTCCCTTTACTCCCTCTCTCATCTCCCCTTTCTCCCTTCCCTCCTTTTTCTCTACTCCCTCCCTTAGATTACATTTCTGCTCCCTCACACCCTCCATTCTCACCCTCCATTCCTACCCTCCACTTCACCATTCCTACCCTCCACTCCACCATTCCATACTCTACATGCCACCATTCCCTACCCTCTACTCCACCATTCATACCCACCACTCCACCATTCCTACCTTCCACTCGTATCCTCACACATTCACACATTCTCCAGTGGCCTGGACTCAAGATATTATGTCACACACATACACACACACACACACACACACACACACACACACACACACACACACACACACACACACACACACACACACACACACACACACACACACACACACACACACACACAAACACACACACTCATCCCTTAAGACTCGCCCTAATCTACATCAATCTTGTGTTTAGTAGCGAATGACAACAGAGAAGCCGGATAAGAATGACACACACAGTAAGCTCTGTCATGAAGCTCCTCTCTATAGATTGATCCCTTTGCGAATGCGATCTAAAAGGTAGTCAAAATGAGACTGTCCATGGAATGCCATTTATAGTATGGGCTTTTAAATTTTAGACGCAATTTCCCTGTTGATCCCCCCCCCCCCCCGCAAAAAAAAAAAATCACACATGGGAGCTTAATGAGATAGAGTTTACTGTGTTAAAAAATAAATTATCGTAAGTGAAAAAGATGATTGAGCTTGGGGAAATATATCTGATAGTGTGAAAGATCTGAAATCGGATTATAAAGGCCATTTAATGAAGTGTACAATTGAATCAGTAAAACGTTGATGCGCTGGGCAATAAATGTCCCAGGGTGATGACCGCCTTTTGGAATGTGTTGAAGGAAGAAGAGAGGAGTGGAAAAAGGCTTTTACTGTGATTTTTTGCTCTGTGTAGAGCTTCATTCGCTCAATGACATGATAAAGCCCCACACAGAGCCAAGAGCTGCCGCACTGTAAGGTTACTATGTAGAGCTTAGACAGCGCTGTGCGACCCTTAAGGGTTTGGCCCTTCGTTATGATTATAATAATGTAGAGCTTAGTCAAATCAGTAGCATGTTAAAGCTCTACACAACGAAGCATTGTCACAGTGGAAGCCTGCTTTATAGAGCTTTACCAAGTCAATGACATGATAAAGCCTTACACAGAGCCAAGCGCTGCAGCACTATAAGCTTGCTTTGTAGAGCTTAGTCAAATCAATAGTATGTTAAATCTTTACACAATGAAACACTGTCACAGTGGAAGCCTACTCTGTGGAGCTTGACCAAGTCAATGATACGATAAATCTCTACACAGACAGAAGAGCGACACAGTATAAGCATGCTTGGTAGAGCTTCATCAAGTCAATAGCATGATAAAGCTCTACACGGAGCGAAGCTTTGTCTTTGTGTCTAGTGCGCTGGAATCCGCTCTAGTGAGCTTGGCATCCCCTTGCGCGTCATCTCCTGGGAGTGATTTGTATTGGCTGAAGGTTTGTTTACAAGTGATATGTGAGGGCGCTGATTGGCTGAAGGTGAAGAAGGGAGTGATATCCCGGGAGTGATTTGATTGGTTAAAGATTTGTTTACAAGTGGTCTCGGCGGGCGCTGATTGGCCGGGTGTCCCGCGCGCGCCTTTGTTTTTATGGCGCACAGTAATTGGCGGGGAAGGATTCCCGCGTCTTCTCAGTTATTGATGTCCCACGTCATGATTGGCCGAATTATTTCTCTCTCTCTCTCCCTCCGATAATTAGTAGACTAAGCAACGGTTGAAATTGACGAGTTGGCTGTTAACGTCAGTGTAGCTGACCTCCTCTGTCTATCACACACTACTCATCTCTCTTAATCGCTTTCTCCTTATTCTCCCTTTGTTAACCCCTCCCTCCTTCTTCCTCCCGAACCCACTTTCATACATAACGTTAATGACTCTAATTTAAAGGCTATTATCGCTATTGTTTTATAAATACCGTGGCATCCCATTTTCCATCGTATTACGGATAAACGAGAAAATTCGGCTAAGCCTTTTATTACCGGTTATTTTCCTCAGTGAACGGCAGAGCTATCTCTAAACACTGTCTTATATCTTTAAGAAAATAGTTACCGACCAATTTAATATTATTATATATTTAATTATTCTGAATATTGTAATAATAATAATATGAAAATTATTATTATTATTATTATTATTATTATTATTATTATTATTATTATTATTATTATTATTATTATTATTATTATTTTTATTTTTAAAACATCAGAACAATTGTTACTATGATATTGGTGTCAAAAATAATAATTATTGTTATTAAAATAATTGTTACAAAGCAATTATTATAATATTGGTATTAATGATAATAATAATTATAATAATAATAGTTATTATTATTATTATTATTATTATTAACACTATAATTCCAGTTAATCAGCATGTAGGGTACAGTAGGAAGAATAAATTAATCAATCTCTGTCTGTCTGTCTGTCTGTCTGTCTGTCTGTCTCTCTCTCTCTCTCTCTCTCTGAAACAATGTAGGGAAAAGAATCACTGGCTTAACCAATTTTCGGATCATCCTCGCCCACAGGATCCGATCCCTTAACCACATCTGATGTTTTATTGTCGCCAGCCGCAGCTAAAGGCGGGAGGCCACTTATAAGGGATTGAAACTCTTGAATGGGATCAAATTCTCCTCTGAAAACTCTTCGAGACTGTTTGCTCTTTTGTTTTGATTCATTGTCTTGTTTATACCTTCTTTATGGGTCTGGTGCAGGGATTTTTGTGGCTGTTATTGCTGTTGTTGTTGTTGTTGTTGTTGTTATTGTTGTTGCTATTATTGTTGTGATTGTTGCTATTGCTACTATTTCTGTTACTGTTATTGTTGCTGTTACTGTTATTGTTGCTGTTGTTATTGTTGCTGTTACTGTTGTTATTATTGTTGCTGTTACTGTTGTTGTTGTTGTTCCTGTTATTGTTGCTTTTATTATTACAGTTGTTGTTACTTTTGTTACTGTTACTGTTGCCTTTGTTTTTATTGTTTCTGTTGCCTTTATTGTTACTGTTGTTACTGTTATTACTGCTGTTGTTACTGTTGTTGCTGCTGCTATTACTACTATTGCTGGTGTTGCTACTGCTGCTATTGTTACTATTACTATTGTTTTTTATTGATTTTACTGTTGTTGCCTGTTATTTTTATTAAAGTTGACACTGTTGTTATTGATGTCACCGTTGCTGTTGTTGTTATTACTCTTATTTCTTCTGTCTACCAACATATTACTACCGTTATTACAGTCGACACTGTTGTTGTTACTGTTCTTACTGTTATTGTTGTTGCCACTGCTGCCGTTGTTGCCGTTGGAGGGGGGGGGTAGTGGCGTGTTCTTGCTGTGTAATATATTGTCATTTCTTGTTAATACCGTTGTTAATAATGTTGTTAATACTGTTAATACTGTCACGTGGTTTCGTGTCTTTCTGTTCGTCACCGTTGTGAACCATTGAATATGTTAATGGGATGATGAGTTAATGGGTTGAAGGATTAATGGGATGATGGGATGACAGGTTAATGGGTAGACGGGTTAATGTCCTGGCAAATCCCTGTATGGAACATGTTAAAGATAAAAGTTTACATACGCCATCTTCTTGTTCCTGACTATGGAGCAGAACTGTTCTCCAGGGTGTGTTCACTCCGTCAGTCTTGATTAATCACGATTAATGGACTGAACACATCGACTCTAGGCTGAGGGACTGATTACCTCACACTCCTCTCCATCTTCCACCGTTTCTCTATGTTGCACTGAAGAAGTCTCTGGCTGGCGATACGTTTCCAGGATAAAGACACCCAAATGTTGAAGAATTAGACACATGTGCAACACTTGAGTATCTTTACTGAGGAAACGTTTCGCCACACAGTGGCTTCCTCAGCCCAATACAAAGAAGAAAGGTTTAAGAACAGGAGGAGGTTGAGGTAATCAGTCCCTTAGCCTGGAATCGATGTGTTCACTCCATCAATTTTGTAGAATGTACAGCATATGGTCGGAGAAGTGACTTATATATTATAGTCAGGTGAGTGTGAGTGGAACCAGGACGAGGCGGAGTCATAGTGGAACCATCCACTAGCGTTAGTAGGTTTTCTACAGGACTGATGAAGCCGCTGTGTAGCGAAACGTTTCCTCAATAAAGGTACCCAAGTACTGCACATGTTTCTGATTTATCAACTTCTCGGTTCACTGAACCATTTATCTACAATCATTACATGGCTGAGATTCATGCTGGGAGAAAGTCTCCCAGTTCTCCTGAAGAACGCACCACCGCTACTACCAACTGGCAATTGAGTTGTCCGTTTGGACAGGGTGTGGTTGTCATCATGGTGGTTGTTATCAACACATTATCAGCTGCTGTGGGAGGGCATGTATAGGCAATTAGTAAGGTCATTCTGGGTCATTTGGGAGAGGGGACGGGGAGGTGTTGACCTCTTGGGGACCCCAGCCACTGTGAGGTCACTCATCTTCCTATAATCCTTCTTGAAGCTCAGGTACAATGTTTGCCTCTCTCTCTCTCTCTCTCTCTCTCTCTCTCTCTCTCTCTCTCTCTCTCTCTCTCTCTCTCTCTCTCTCTCTCTCTCTCTCTCTCTCTCTCTCTCTCTCTCTCTCTTTTTTTTACACAGAGTTTGACAAGGCTAGGTTAAGGATCCCTAGCTTTATTGACAAGCTATTTACAGGTTAAGGATTCCTAACTTTATTGGCAAACTAAGAGCTGTTACCTACATCAGCTCATTTGAAAGCATTTTTATTGTTATGAGACAAACAAGTAGGGAACAGGATGAATTTGGAGCCATCTGTGGGCC
This sequence comes from Cherax quadricarinatus, assembly GCF_038502225.1. NCBI lineage: Eukaryota > Metazoa > Arthropoda > Malacostraca > Decapoda > Parastacidae > Cherax > Cherax quadricarinatus. The sequence goes on from NC_091354.1 coordinate 12,261,955, forward strand.
AGCATTTTCATTTGATCAACTGACTTTATCTCGTTGACATCATTATGCTGTACGAATGTGTTCCATACTCAGTCATCTTGGGTATATATGATCTCAGATGTTCTGGAGAAGGGTACAGCCAGAGTGAAGTTGCTGTTTTCTGCCCGTCTTGTGTCATAAAAGCTTGTTTCACGCTGTCCTCGAAGTGGATCCAAGTGTGGTACTTTGACAATATTGGCCTTGTACATGACAGTAAGGCCACCCACATCCCTCCTGTGTTGAAGGCTCTGCTGAAATGACAGATCTATCCAGGATTGGTCCAAGCGAGAGATGAGACGTCTTGTTCTGTTCTCTACTCTGTCAAGCAGTAGCAGATGAGAGGGGGGGGGCAGGCAAACCAAGAAAGTGGAGCATACTCAAGGTGTGAGCGTACTTGTGCCTCGTACAGAATCTTGCAACCCCTACTGTCAAGCAGATGCGAGATACGGCGAAGTGCTATAAGCTTCCTGGCTGCCTTGTTTGCAAGATTTACAACATGGTTCTTCGTGGTTAGTTTGGAGTCAAACTTCACCCCAAGGATATCAACTTCTTCTCCAGGTGCCAACACTTGCCAAGTGGGGCAAGTGTTCCACAAGGAAGCGTGCTGGGACCATTGTTATGGAATGTCTACTTCAACGACCTTCTTCATCTCATCCCAGAATCCCATGCATATGCAGACTACTGTACACTGACATTCACTTATCCAGGAGAAGAAATGCCAACCGCTCTAAGCTACATCAATCACCAGCTAAGAGCTATATCAGCTTGGGGAAATAGATGGCAAGTAACATTTGCACCTGAGTGGCTGGCATTTCTTCTCCTGGATAAGTGAATGTCAGTGTACAGTAGTCTGCATATGCATGGGATTCTGGGATGAGATGAAGAAGGTCGTTGAAGTAGACATTCCACAACAATGGTCCCAGCACGCTTCCTTGTGGAACACTTGCCCCAATAGGATGTCTTGCTGATTCCGTTCCATTCAGAACTACCCTTAGAGATCTACCATGAAGGTAATCACTGAGGAGACATAGCGTAGAGCCTGCAATTCCCAGTGCTTGAAGTTTTGTTAAGAGGCCCTGGTGCCACACCCGGTCGAAAACACCAGCAATGTCCAGTGCTACCACACAGCTGACTTTGGATTCATCCAGTGACTGGTGCCACTTAGTGGAGAGGTTTAACAACAGATCAGCAGCAGAGTAACCTTTCCTGAAGCCATATTGACGATCACAAAGTAGTGAGTGGTAGTCAAGAAACTCTGTCATTTGTCTTGAGATTATTGTCTCAAGGGTCTTGCCAGTGATTGACAGGAGTGACATTGGTCTGTAGTTGCTGATTTCTGCTCTGCTCTTCTTTTTTTGTGAACAGGGACTACATTTGCCTCTTTCCACAGAGAGAGCCATTTACACTGTACTAGGCATTGCTGAAAGATGCGAGTTAGAGGTGCTGCTAGCTGGTCTGCACATCTTCTCAGCAATCTTGGGCTCAACTTCTCTGGGCCCACAGCCTTTTCTTGGTCAAGCGATTTAAGAAGGAAATGCACCTCCTCCTGCCTTATTGTCACCACTGACAGTTTTGACACAGTTCTTGCAGCTAGCCAAGGAGGGTCCCTTGCTGGATCAGGAACTTGCATTTTGGTAGCAAAGTGTTCGGCAAACAGGTCCGCCTTCTCTTGACTACTAGTAGAGGTGGTCCCATCCTGTCGATTTAGAGGTGGACTGAGTTCATCAGGCAGACAACCTTGTCTGTCCTTGACCAGGGACCACCAGGTTTTGGAGCCTACCCTACCTGATGCTAGCTTTCTTTTTGTGTCCACCTCCCATTTAGCAATGGCCCACTTTTGAACGTCACTCATATGCCTACAGGCTTGCCTGTGCAAGTTCCTGTTATAGGTGGTAGGATGTCTCTTATACCTTCGCCATGCTTTGTACTTGACAGTAGCAGCCTCTTTACAACAAAAGCCACACCAAGGCTGATCTGTAGGCTTCGTCACATGTTGCCGGAGAGGAATGTGTTCTTGTTGTAGAATAAGGATGTGTCCAGTGAAGGCTTTCACTTGGTTGTCAACATCCCCTTGGAGAAGGGCATTCCAATTGGTGGTGGCGAGCTCAGAGCAAAGGGCTGGCCAATTACCTCTTTCCCATAGCCAGGTTGTGCGTGTGGACTCCTCTCTCCTCTGTCTGTCTGTCTCTCTGTCTCTCTCTCTCTCTGTCTCTGTCTCTCTCTCTCTCCCTCTCTCTCTCTCTCTTTCTTCCCCCCCTCTCTCTCTCTCTCTCTCTCTCTCTCTCTCTCTCTCTGTCTCTCTCTCTCTCTCTCTCTCTCTCTCTCTCTCTCTCTCTTTCCCTCTCTCTTTCTCTCTCTCTCGCTTCTCCTGCTACAAGTGGCGAGTAGTTCACAGTAATGGAAGGCGCATCAGAGTAAGGAAAGTTAAGAGTGAAGATCTGAAGGTAGGAAATCGCTTCTCTGTTCTTCA
>NC_091354.1:12264542-12377042 GCF_038502225.1 Cherax quadricarinatus
TGTGTATGTGTGTGTGTGTGTGTGTGTGTGTGTGTGTGTGTGTGTGTGTGTGTGTGTGTGTGTGTGTGTGTCTGTCTGTGTGCATGTGTGTGTGTATGTGTGTGTGTGTGTGTGTGTGTGTGTGTGTGTATGTGTATGTGTATGTGTATGTGTGTGTGTGTGTGTGTACTCACCTAGTTGAGGTTGCAGGGGTCGAGTCCAAGCTCCTGGCCCCGCCTCTTCACTGGTCGCTACTAGATCACTTTCCCTATACCGTGAGCTTTATCATACCTCTGCTTAAAGCTATGTAAGGATCCTGCCTCCACTACTTCGTGTGTGTGTGTGTGTGTGTGTGTGTGTGTGTGTGTGTGTGTGTGTGTGTGTGTGTGTGTATGTTTGTGTGTGCTCACCTCACCTAATTGTGGTTGCAGGGGTCGAGACTCAGCTCCTGGCCCCGCCTCTTCACCGAGTGCTACTAGGTCCTCTCTCTCCCTGCTCCATGAGCTTAATCATACCTCACCTTAAAGCTATGTATGGTTCCTGCCTCCACTACCTCACTTGCTACGCTTCTACTTCCTGACAACTCTATGACTGAAGAAATACTTCCTAACATCCCTTTGACTCAGTTTTCGGTTTTCGATTGTGACCCCTTGTTGCTGTGTCCCATCTCTGGAACATCCTGTCTCTGTCCACCTTATCTATTCCACGCAGTATTTTGTATATCGTTATCATGTCTCCCCTAACTATCCTGTCCTCCAGTGTCGTCAGGCCGATTTTCCTCAACCTTTCTTCGTAGGACATTTCCCTGAGCTTCGGAACTAGCCTTGTCACAAACCTTTGCACTTTCTCTAATTTTTTAACGTGTTTGGTCAAGTGTGGGTTCCGAACAGGTGCTGCATACTCCAGTATGGGCCTGACGTACAGTGTACAAAGTCTTGAACGATTCCTTACTGAATAATCGGAATGCTATCCTCCTCTCCTTCTCGTTAGTGTGACTTTGTAAATGGTCCAAGTCAGACCGAAACGTCGTCGTAACCTCCTCTCTTCTATGCGCGGGTTATTTGTGTATCGCTCCAGTCACGGTATTGTGCCTTTTTTTTTTTTGTTATTTATTCTCAGGTTTGGCAGGCGTCCATATGCTGCAGCAGTTATCAGGTTGATGTGTTCTTCCGGAGACGTGTTCGGTGTTATAATCACGGCAAGATCTTTCTCCTTGAGCGAGGGTTTGCAGTCGTTGGCCACCTTGCCTATACTCCGTCTGGGGCTGCGTGTGTGTGTGTGTGTGTGTGTGTGTGTGTGTGTGTGTGTGTGTGTGTGTTAGTTACCATTTTGTCCTAGGCACATGTCGATTGTGTGTGTGTGTGTGTGTACTCACACGATGTGTGTGTGTGTGTACTCACACGATGTGTGTGTGTGTGTACTCACCTATTTGTGGTTGCAGGGGTCGAGTCTTAGCTCCTGTGTGTGTGTGTGTGTACTGGGGAAGGGGAAGAACTAATGTATTCACAACAAAGTCACTCTACTGGATTATAGGCGGGATACAGAGTGACGATCATTGGTAGGGTGTGTGAAGTCCAGGATATGGAAGGGAGGGAGAGGGGGAAGAGAGAGAGATAGATAGATAGATAGATAGATAGATAGATAGATAGATAGATAGGTAGATAGATAGATAGATAGATAGATAGATAGATAGATAGATAGATAGATAGACAGAGAGAGAGAGAGAGAGAGAGAGAGAGAGAGAGAGAGAGAGAGAGAGAGAGAGAGAGAGAGAGAGAGAGAGAGAGAGAGAGAGAGAGAGAGAGAGAGAGAGAGAGAGAGAGAGAGAGAGAGAGAGAGAGAGAGAGAGAGAGAGAGAGAGAGAGAGAGAGAGAGAGAGAGAGAGAGAGAGAGAGAGAGAGAGAGAGAGAGAGAGAGAGAGAGAGAGAGAGAGAGAGAGAGAGAGAGAGAGAGAGAATGCTTTGAATTTATTCATACAAACACATTTGCACAGTTTTGAATATTTTTTAAACTACATTTCGTAGCTTATACCAATAACACTTACCTTGTTTTAATTTTCAATAGTATATTAGTATGTATGTATGTATGTATGTATGTATGTATGTATGTATGTATGTATGTATGTATGTATGTATGTATGTATGTATGTATGTATATATGTATGTATGTATGTATGTATGTATGTATGTATGTATGTATGTATGTATGTATGTATGTATGTATGTATGTATGTATGTATGTATGCATGCATGTATGTACGTACGTATTTATGTACTCTGGAGCTTGCTACTAGTACTCGCAAGGACGTATTAAGCATTATTATTGTGAATATTATGGTATACAATACCTACAAGTTAATATGTAAGGCACATGTGCAATAGTTAGGTATCTTTATTACGAAACGTTTCGCCTACACAGTAGGCTTCTTCAGTCGAATACAGAGGAGGCAGCAGAGACAGTAAAGATGTAAAGACGAGGTAATCACTTCATCAAGCTTGAAGACGTAGTATTGAGGTGGTCAGTCCCTCAGCCTGGAGAAGAGATCTGTTCCATAGCCTGGAACAAAGTGAAGCTGAAGCAACAGACCGGAGACTTATATACTGTCAAGGTGAGGCGGAGAGATCTTGACAGAAGAGGCGGGGCCCACTAGCAGAAGCCGGAAAGTAATCATTGAGAGGCTGTGCAGCAAGCCTAGTAGGTAAACCTCTCTCAGATCCAAGACTTCTCACTAGCAATCAGTGGTCAGGTAATAATGGTGCTGAAAATGTAATCTGAACCACGGTACCGCTGTGTTGCAGTGTCTGACAGTGTATGATAATGGTGTGCAATACCGACATCGTCTTGACAGGTTAATAATGGTGTAAAATTCCGACATAATTATTGAAACATGTGCAACAGTCAGGTATCTTTATTGTTGCAACGTTTTTCCTGAGGAAGACTACTGTTCAGGCGAAACGTTTCAACAATAAAGATACCTAACTGTTGTACACGTGTCTTATCAGTTATTATTATTATTATTTTATTATTTTTTAAATTTGCGTTAAATCCGTATGGGACACAGCTTAGTATCCTCAGTTCACTGCTGACTTATCTTTCTGCCTTATCATATTCCAGTCATGTATAAGCGCTAAAACCGTAGCAGTTATAGCATTATGGGGGGGGAGAGGCAATCACATTTCTTTCAAGGAAGAATAACTCCAATTCCTTGGAGCAAGAGCCCTTCGTGAACATCTAGGTGCCCTTATCCTCCCCTCTTTTGAGGGTCATAGTGTATCCCCCAGATGTTAGCCCACCATTTCCTGGCTTAAGTGGCTTAACAGCTTTCCAACACCTTGTGTTAACTGGCTTAGCGATCAGCTGATGGTATGTAAACAGACAACACGTGTTGGAACCAGCCTTGTGGGTTACGACCATCCAGGAGCTGCGCGTGATTTGCAAGTTCAGAGGGAGATTGAAACGATAAAAAAATCGCATATTACCGCTGTGTATCTTATTTATCAGTTTAATACAGGGATGATAAACGAAGACAGTAGATGATGATGGAATCAATCCCCCAGCCTGGAGTCGATATGCTCAATACATCAGTGTTGATAAAAAGTAATTTTTATCAAGATTGATGGATTGAACACATCGGCTCCACACTGATGGACTGATTACCTGAAACTCCTCTTCATCTTTCAACATTCGTCTCTGTAATGGACTGAAGAAGCCATGGTTGGCTAAACCTTTCCAGAATAGAGATACCCAAATGTTAAATAATTTGTCGGTTTTCTAAACCAAATATACAAATACAAGTATCATAATATCAATGTTACACGACACCAACAAGATGAAGAACTATACACACGTCCAGCAACTGGGTATCTTCATTATGTAGACGTTTCGCCAACCAATGGCTTTATCAGTACTTGTCAGACACAGCAAGACAATGGAATCTTAGTTTAGAGGACATCTCCACAACCACTAACTACCTCTGGCTCACCATCTTGGACATGACCTACTTCCACTGGGGACATCCCTACTAGAGACTTTTCATTGTCGTACCTCATCTGATTCCAGTATATAAACCCACTTCTTGCTGCCTGTACTCCAGATTCATCAAGACTTCTCTGTATTGGACTGACGAAGTCACTGGTTGGGCAAACCTTTCCACACACACACACACACACAAAAAAAATATCCAAGTGATGGACAAGTGTTCTCATCCATTAATAAAGTGTATGGTACAGCGTGATGTGTCTCATTATCCATCGTATTGTACCAGCTACATATCTGTCAGGTGAACAGACACAACAACAATTGTAGCTGGTCATGTGTGCTTTATTCCACAGCTGTAGCTGGTCCTGTGTACCTTATTCCACACCTGCAACTGGTCCTGCGTGCCTTATTCCACACCTGTAGCTGGTCCTGTGTGCCTTATTCCACAACTGTAGCTGGTCCTGTGTACCTTATTCCACACCTCTAGCTGATCCTGTGTACATTATTCCACACCTGTAGCTGGTTTTGAGTACCTTATTCCACACCTCTAGCTGGTCCTGTGTACCTCGTACCACACCTCTAGCTGGTCCTGTGTACCTTATTCCACACCTCTAGCTGGTCCTGTGTATCTTATTCCACACCTCTAGCTGGTCCTGTGTATCTTATTCCACACCTCTAGCTGGTCCTGTGTACCTTGTACCACACCTCTAGCTGGTCCTGTGTACCTTATTCCACACCTGTAGCTGGTCCTGTGTACCTTATTCCACACCTCTAGCTGGTCCTGTGTACCTTATTCCACACCTGTAGCTGGTCCTGTGTACCTTATTCCACACCTGTAGCTGGTCCTGTGTACCTTGTACCACACCTCTAGCTGGTCCTGTGTACCTTATTCCACACCTGTAGCTGGTCTTGTGTACCTTATTCTGAAAGACACAGAAATGACTTCTGAATGCCACACACAACGCTATAAATTATTCCACATTAATAGGGTCAACAGGAAGGGTGGAGGAGTAGCATGTATTAACTTGTGTTAGACAAGATATAAAATTAGAAGTGTCAGCCATTGAATCTGTGTGGATATAGCTTCTCGAGGGCCGTGAAAAACTAATCTTGGGTGTAATTTACAGGCCCCTAAACCCTGATAGGGAGTGCAGTAAACTTCTATCGGAGGAAATTCGTAAGGCATCTACATAAGAAAATGTTGTGCTAATGGGAGATTTTAACTTTAGACAAATTGACTGGAACAATTTGACAGGAAATTTAGAGTCAAGCGACTTTCTTGATACGATTCAGGATTGTTTTTTTAAAACAGTTTGTGACAGAACCAACAAGAGGAAATAACCTGCTTGACTTAGTTCTTGCCAGCAGGGAATCATTAATTAATAATCTTGAGGTTAATGATGAGCTTGGGGAAAGTGATCACAAATCACTCAGTTTTAATATATCATGGAATTACCCTAATAATGGCAATCAAGTCTCTGTCCCTGACTTCCATTTGGCTAATTTCATAGGACTGAGAAATTACCTGGGTGGGTTGAACTGGAATGATCTGACTATGGGTCAGGTAGGTGGTGATGGTTGTCAATATGACGTTTTCCAGAGCATAGTTCTAGCTGCTCAGGCAACTTATGTTCCAAATAGGGAAATTAGATCAAACAAAAATGATCCTAAATGAATAAATAATAGATTAAAATACCTCATTGGTCAAGAAAGACGCATGTATAGGTGAATCAAAAGAGGAAATGGGAAGTTAAGAAATCAATATATTCAGTTAAAGAGAGAAATAAAATGGGGAATAAGAAAAGAAAAGAGAGATTTTGAGGTTAGAGTAGCAAGGGAATCGAAGACTAACCCAAAAGGATTTTTCCAGGTATACAGAAGACTAGGGACAAGATAGGCCCACTCAAAAGTTACTCGGGTCAGCTCACCGACAGTGATAAGGAAATGTGTAGAAATTTTAATACTTATTTCCTCTCAGTTTTTACACAGGAAGATACCAGCGATATTCCAGAAATAATAAATTATGTAGAACAGGACGATAATAAACTATGCACAATTAGGGTCACAAGTGACATGATCCTTAGACAAACAGATAAATTAATACGTAATAAATCCCCAGGCCCTGATGAACTGTACACAAGGGTTCTAAAGGAATGTAAAGACTAGCTAAGCAAACATTTGGCTAATCTTTTTAACATATCACTACAAACTGGCATGGTGCTGGTTAAGTGGAAAATGGCAAATGTGATACCTATTTTCAAAGCAGGTGACAGGTCCTTAGCTTCGAACTATAGACCAATAAGCCTAACCTCCATAGTGAGAAAATTTATTGAATCAATAATTGCCGAGGCAATTCGTAGCCTTCTTGAAAAGCATAAATTGATTAATGAGTCTCAGCACGGTTTTACAAAAGGGTGTTCCTGCCTTATGAATTTATTAACTTTTTTCAATAAGGTATCTGAGGAGGTAGTTCATGGTAATGAATATGATATTGTGTATATGGGCTTCAGCAAGGCTTCTGATAGAGTTCCACATCAGAGGATATTGAGGAAACTTAAGGCACACGGAATAGGAGAATTTTTTCCTGGCTTGAGGCATGGTTGACAGATAGGCAGTAGAGAGTCTTCATAAATGGGGAGAAATCAGAGTGGGAAAGCGTTACGAGCGGTGTTCCACAGGGGTCACTGTTGGGCCCCCTGTTGTTCACAGTCTACATAAACGACATAGACGAGGGAATAAATAGCGACATAAGCAAGTTTGCCGATGACACCAAAACAGGCCGTCGAATTCATTCTGACGAGGACATTAGAGCACTCCAGGAAGATTTAAGTAGACTGCTAAAGTGGTCGGTGAAGTGGCGGATGCAGTTTAATATAGACAAATGCAAAGTTCTGAACAGTGGACAGGAAAATAACCATGCCACATATAAACTAAATAATGTAGAACTTAATGGTACTGATCGCGAAAAGGATTTAAGAGTCCTGGTTAGCAGTAATCTGAAACCAAGACAACAGCGCATAAGTGTTCGCAATAAATCTTTGGCTTCATATCAAGAAGTATAAGCAATAAGAGCCCTCAGGTTGTTCTTCAACTCTATATATTCTTGGTGTGAAGGTTCAGCAGCTCTATCAGACCATCTAAGGGTCTGATAGAGCTGCTGAATTTTATATTCCATAAGGCGGCTGGTTCCTCCTTATGGAAGTGAAAATGTAGAAAAAAAATGTTAACATAATAAGATAAAAAAATTTTATTAATAATATGTAAAAGTTGTAAAGAATATAAAACACTTAAATATGAAATTATTCCAACTTGAAGCAAAGAAATTAAAAATGAAATATAAAAACAAATAGTAATTCAAAGTTAATATGTACACAATACTTGCGATTTTGGCCTAAATAGCAACGCTCTTCTTGCCGAATAAGGCAAGCGAAAATTTGTGAATGCGATAATTTCGCAAAAAATCACTCTGAACCTAACGAGAAAATATATTTCATTTTGTTTGTTTGTTATTAAATTATTGTAAACTTATCTAAAATATATTTAGTTGGATTAGGCTAAATTAAATTGAGCTTGTTATAATAAGGTTATGTAAATTTTCTAAGGTTCTTTTGGTACAAAATTATTAATTTTTACATTAAAATCAATGAAAAAATATATCTTTAAACGTATAAGAGAAAATTTTAGAAATGACTTAATTTTAAATGAGTTCTTTCTAAATAACCAGTTTTACCTATTCGGCACGAAACAATATATATATATATATATATATATATATATATATATATATATATATATATATATATATATATATATATATATATATATATATATATATATATATATATATGTGCAAGACTGGTATACAATACCGACAAGATGAAAGTTAAGACACTTGTGCAACATCTGGTTATCTTTATTGTAGACGTTTCGCCATCCAGTGGCTTTATTAATACAAATTCTTGGACATAATAAGAAAAACGAAGAACTATATACAAAAGATGAGGTAATCAGTCCCTCGGCCTTGGAGGTGGTGTTTAGAGCACCGTGGTTGCAGAGCTTCTGAAGCACAGGCAAGGAGACTGGCGCTTATATAGGCGTCAGTGAAAGGGACGTGTAGCAGAAGAGGGCATAGTCACTGGTAGGCGGGATTCTCCAGTGGAAGTAGGTCCTTCCCAAATTGATGGGCTAGTTGCAGAAGTCTTGAAGAAAGTCATGTAGATGTAGCCCATCAATTTGGGAAGGACCTACTTCCACTGGGGAATCCTGCCTACCAGTGACTATGCCCTCTTCTGCTACACGTCCCTTTCACTGACGCCTATATAAGCGCCAGTCTCCTTGCCTGTGCTTCAGAAGCTCTACAACCACGGTGCTCTAAACACCACCTCCAAGGCCGAGGGACTGATTACCTCATCTTTTGTATATAGTTCTTCGTTTTTCTTATTATGTCCAAGAATTTGTATTGATAAAGCCACTGGATGGCGAAACGTCTACAATAAAGATAACCAGATGTTGCACAAGTGTCTTAACTTTCATCATATATATATATATATATATATATATATATATATATATATATATATATATATATATATATATATATATATATATATATATATATATATATATATATATATATATATATATATATATATATATATATATATATATATATATATATATATATATATATATATATATATATATATATATATATATATTCACATGGTTATGAGACGGAGGAAGAACAATGAAATGTCTACTCTCAAGGTTTCCCTTTTCTTTTGCTCAAAAACAAACTCTGGCAGAGAAATGAACAGAGTTTACAAAATTCTATGTTGCCTAGTACTGACACGAATGTAAGCAGTTATCTGCCAGAGCGGATACGAAGGTGTAGTTCCTTCCCAGCAGTCTGCCATTCTTCCACGGATAGATTGTGATCCCATTAGGGCAGTTAGGAGGATTACAGGGATTGCGGATACAGGGAAGAATCTATGCTCGCTAAATATGGGAAACTGGGCCACCAGTGCCGTTTCGTCTCAGTAGGATCAAAACCTCTTGGAGCCTGGGGCTAACCTGAAGCAGGATTCCTTAAGGAAGCGGGTTCCAGCCTCAACACCACTGCCTACTGCGTTGGCGAAACGTTTCAACCAACAAAGATGTCCATCTGTTACACGTATGTGCAACAGATGAGCATCCCTCTCTGTAGTGGTTCATCAGTCCTTGAATACCACGTACGTCCTTGCATCAGAGAAAACACGCGCAGAACTTCTGAGCGCCTGGTGCATAAGGAATGATGGTCCAGTGGAGTGATGCCAAGTTGTCCAATTCTCACAGGGCTGGGCATGGGAAAGCAGGATCGAGTCCTGGCCTGCTGCAGTTCTATTCATGATATATATATATATATATATATATATATATATATATATATATATATATATATATATATATATATAAATATATATAAATATATATATATATATATATATATATATATATATATATATATATATATATATATATATATATATATATATATATATATATATATATATATTCTTTCAACAAACCGACCGTATCCCACCGAGACAGGGTGGCCTCGATGGGATACGGAGAATACAAGAGAAGGAGTTACTAGCCACTTGCTCCAGGTATGTTAGTCGCCTCTTACGACACACATGGCTTACGGAGGAAGAATTCTGTTTCCACTTCCGCATGGAGACAAGGGGAAATAAACAAGAACAAGAATTTTTTTTATTATTATCACACTGGCCGATTCCCACCAAGGCAGGGTGGCCCGAAAAAGAAAAACTTTCACCATCATTCACTCCATCACTGTCTTGCCAGAAGGGTGCTTTACACTACAGTTTTTAAACTGCAACATTAACACCCCTCCTTCAGAGTGCAGGCACTGTACTTCCCATCTCCAGGACTCAAGTCCGGCATGCCAGTTTCCCTGAACTCCTTCATAAATGTTACTTTGCTCACACTCCAACAGCACGTCAAGTATTAAAAACCATTTGTCTCCATTCACTCCTATCAAACACGCTCACGCATGCCTGCTGGAAGTCCAAGCCCATCGCACACAAAACCTCCTTTACCCCCTCCCTCCAACCTTTCCTAGACCGACCCCTACCCCGCCTTCCTTCCACTACAGACTGATACACTCTTGAAGTCACTCTGTTTCGCTCCATTCTCTCTACATGTCCGAACCACCTCAACAACCCTTCCTCAGCCCTCTGGACAACAGTTTTGGTAATCCCGCACCTCCTCCTAACTTCCCAACTACGAATTCTCTGCATTATATTCACACCACACATTGCCCTCATACATGACATCTCCACTGCCTCCAGCCTTCTCCTCGCTGCAACATTCATCACCCATGCTTCTCACCCATATAAGAGCGTTGGTAAAACTATACTCTCATACATTCCCCTCTTTGCCTCCAAGGACAAAGTTCTTTGTCTCCACAGACTCCTAAGTGCACCACTCACCACCCAGATTAGTGTATATATATATATATATATATATATATATATATATATATATATATATATATATATATATATATATATATATATATATATATATATATATATATATATATATATATATATATATATATATATATATATATATATGCTTGTACTTCCAAGTGTAGTGTGACCTAAATGTAAGTAGAAGTAGCAAGACGTATCTGAAATCTTGCGTGTTTATGAGACAGAAAAAAGACACCAGCAATCCTACCATCATGTAAAACAATTACAAGATTTTTTTTTATTATCACATTGGCCGATTTCCACCAAGGCAGGGTGGCCCGAAAAAGAAAAACTTTCACCATCATTCACTCCATCACTGTCTTGCCAGAAGGGTGCTTTACACTACAGTTTTTAAACTGCAACATTAACACCCCTCCTTCAGAGTGCAGGCACTGTACTTCCCATCTCCAGGACTCAAGTCCGGCCTGCCGGTTTCCCTGAACCCCTTCATAAATGTTACTTTGCTCACACTCCAACAGCACGTCAAGTATTAAAAACCATTTGTCTCCATTCATATATATATATATATATATATATATATATATATATATATATATATATATATATATATATATATATATATATATATATATATATATATATATATATATATATATATATATATATATATATATATATATATATATAGCCATAGTTTGTTATTCCTTAAATACCACTTGTTCGTGGTTCGCGGTTGGATAGCAGCTCAAGGCCTTTTAGACTGTGCCTAGTGCATCGCCAGGAGCTTATAATACGAGGAAATTAAACTGTAACGGAAAATCCAGGAGTCAACCAGCTTTGTTTAACCGATGTCCAAGACACAGTCAGCAACGATAGATGGCAAGAGTGAGGCAGTACCCAGGGCAGGAGACACTGGGCAATATTGTTTGGACGCTCATGAAAACACGGAGTGTTAAATTTAATCCCACGGGCCACAGGGGAATTAACACAGAATTATTTAGAATAAGAGCGAGAATTTGTGGGATGGATATTAATTCCCTACAGCCGTAAATCTAAGAGTGCCGCAAATATCAGGTATAGCAACTATTGCACATCACCAGGGATGATGTGATGTTACCAGGGATGATGGTATCCCCAGTGATGTCACCATGGATGCTAGTATCCCCAGTGATGTCACCATGAATGCTGGTATCCCCAGTGATGTCACCATGGATGCTGGTATCCCCAGTGATGTCACAATGGATGCTGGTATCCCTAGTGATGACACCAGGGATGCTGGTATTCTCAGTGATATCACCAGCGATGCATGTATGCCTAGTGATATCACCAGGGATGCTGGTATCCCCAGTGATATCACCAGGGACGCTGACAGAAACTGGATAAACCACCATGGAAGCAGGATAAACCAATCTTACCAGCTTATCCCACAACTTTACATGGCCAAACGGAATCTCAGTCTCACGCTCTACAAAAATGCCCAGAATCATTGAGTACCATTGGACACAATGGTAACCATCGCCAGCTTCCTACTGGGTTATACTTGACCAACATCGTAAGGAAATTAAAAAAATTCTCTTCACTTGCAGTGTTTTGCACACTTGTTCGTAGTGACTTCTGGGAAATCTACGACTGGCTTTCACGAACCTTAACTCAGGAATCAGTGGAAGCTGGACCAGAAGCTGATGCATGACACCAGACTCCACCAGTGTTGTTGGGCTCTACCAGTGTTGCTGGGCTCCACCAGTGTTGTTGGGCTCCACCAGTGTTGTTGGGCTCCACCAGTGGTGTTGGGCTCCAACAGTGGTGTTGGGCTCCACCAGTTTTGTTGGGCTCCACCAGTGGTGTTGGGCTCCACCAGTGGTGTTGAGCTACACCAGTGGTGTTGGACTCCACCAGTGTTGTTGGACTCCACCAGTGTTGTTGGGCTCCACCAGTGTTGTTGGGCTCCACCAGTGTTGTTGGGCTCCACCAGTGGTGTTGGGCTCCAACAGTGGTGTTGTGCTCCACCAGTTTTGTTGGGCTCCACCAGTGGTGTTGGGCTCCACCAGTGTTGTTGGGCTCCACCAGTGTTGTTGGGCTCCACCAGTGGTGTTGGGCTCCACCAGTGGTGTTGAGCTCCACCAGTGGTGTTGGGCTCCCACAGTGGTGTTGGGCTCCACCAGTAGTGTTGGACTCCACCAGTAGTGTTCTGCTCCACCAGTGGTACTGGACTCCACCAGTGGTGTTGATAAATGGCTCAGAGACCCGACAGGATGATGAATTAGACACACGTGCAACACTTGGGTATCTTCATCGTGGAAGTCACTGGTTGATCAAACGTTTCCACAATAAATTTACCCAGGTGTTACACACGTGTCTACTCCATCATTCACCAGTGATGTTTGGGTCACTTTTCAGTTACCAAAGAATTTCAGGTAAGAGGGGACAAAAGAGAATAAAAAAAAAAATCACTGACTCTTTATTATTTGGCTATGTTTTCATG
Organism: Cherax quadricarinatus; assembly: GCF_038502225.1. Lineage (NCBI taxonomy): Eukaryota > Metazoa > Arthropoda > Malacostraca > Decapoda > Parastacidae > Cherax > Cherax quadricarinatus. The sequence continues at coordinate 12,277,479 of NC_091354.1, forward strand.
TGATTTAATGACCAATTTCAGCCTCCAGCATGGTATCAAAGTTTTTAAAATCTATTTCTTGAAGTCAGACTTCTTTCATCTTCTGGGTCGACCGTGGCACTGGTAACGTGTTTTCAGAATGAAGTTTTGACTTCACTTCGTCCAAGAGTTTCCAATGGGCTTCAGGTTAGTGTTCTTCCCTGGTCTCTCGATAAAATTGATGTTTGATGTGTATGGTGGTTTTAACTTCGAGACTATGGATCAAAATTCTCCTCCAGGCTGAGGGACTGACCACCTCTAAACTCCGTCTTCAAGGGTGATGGACTGGCGACATTGTCTTTACATTCTTACTGCTTCTCCTGCCTCCTCTGTACTGGACTGAAGAAGCCTGTTGTGTAGGCGAAACTTTTCGGAATAAAAATGCCTAGTTTTTGTATATGTGTTTTTCTTATCAAAACAGGACAGGTTGGGGAAAGAGGAACTTGTGAAATATTTTGGATATTTTCGTGTGGTGAGTGAAACGTTTCCACAGTAAAGATTCCCAAACATCTTCAACATTGATATTGTTCTCTTGCAACCATTTCTTAATCTGTGGCACTGTAGCACTGTGGGAATACGGCATTTTGTCACCGTGGCAATATGACACTGTGGCACTGTGGGAATATGGCACTGTGGCACTGTGGCAATATGGCACTGTGGCAATATGGCACTGTGACACTATGGTAATATGGCACTGTGGCAATGTGGCACTGTGGGAATATCGCATTGTGACACTGTGGTACTATGGTATTGTGGCACTGTGGCAATATGGCACTGTGCCACTTTGGCAATATGGCATTGTGGCACTGTGGCACTGTGGCAATATGACATTGTGGCAATATGGCACTGTGGCAATATGGAACTGTGACACTGTGGAAATATTGTGATGTAGTCCAGCTGGGCTTGTGAGGTCTCTGGGGAGACCTAATTTAACCAATTATATGGTCACACCTTGCCTTGGCAAACGTCTGTAGCCACGCCCACGTCTGAGGTCTTTTGTTCTTGACGCCTCAGACCTAGGCGTCAGGTCGTACACGTGGTTGTGGAGGGTGCTTGGACCACGATATAAGCCCAAGGAATAGCTGAGCAGAGGGATTCGAGCGGAGCTGCTGCTGGGATGCAGAGCTCCTGAGCAGAGACTTCGAGCGGAGCTGCTGCTGGGGTGCAGAGCTCTGAGCAGAGAGATTGGAGCGGAGCTGCTGCTGGGGCACTGTGGCAATATGACAGTGTGGCAATATGGCACTGTGGCAATATGGAACTGTGACACTGTGGAAATATGGCACTGTGGGAATATGGCACTGTGGGAATATGGCACTGTGGGAATATGGCACTGTGGGAATATGGCACTGTGGGAATATGGCACTGTGCGAATATGGCACTGTGCGAATATGGCACTGTGGCAGTGTGGCATTGTGGCACTGTGGCAATATGGCATTGTGGCATTGTGGCAATATGGCCCTGTGGCAATATGACACTGTGGCAATATGGCATTGTGGCAATATGATTCTGTGGCACTGTAGCAATATGACACTGTGGCACTGTGGCAATATGACACTGTAGCACTGTGGCAGTATGACACTATGGCACTGTCTGGCATAAAATATGCGGTTTGGAAAGTGAGCAATGTTCCTTTAGCACATGTACAGTAATGTGCAGATCCCGCACATGATGTTGCTCTCTCTATAAGAGCATAAGAAAGAAGGGGCACTGCAGCAGGCCTACTGGCCCATGCTAGGCAGGTCTTACATACACCCACTCATGTATTTGTTTATCCTATCTTTAAAACCACACAATGTTTTAGCTTCAGTGACATTACTCGGGAGTTTGTTCCACTCATCCACAACTCTATTACCATTCATGTGTCAGGCTCGTCTTCGAGTAAACAGCGCCAGTATGGAACCCACACCCGATCAAGCATGTCACAGGGCTGGAAAAATTGCTAAGATTTACAACGAGATTAGCCCCTAGAGCTACGGGGTGAGCTGGAAGGAGAGACTAATGGAGGTAAACAAGACGGCATTCGAGGACCGAATGATTAGGAGCGATATGACAACGACGTACAAAATACTGAGATGAGTCGATAGGGTATCTGAGAGAGGCTGTTCACGAGATGGGAAACTGGTACACGAGGGCCCAGTTGACAATTTAAAACACTGATAAAACACTGAGATGTTAGGAAACATTTGGTCTCAGTATGGTCAAGAAGTGGACTGAGCTGGACAGTAAATTGATAAAGGCAGGTTCATACACAGCTTTAAGAGTGTGTATGACAGAGCTCACGAAGCCAGGAGAGAGTAAACTCAGTAGCAGCCAGCTGAAAGGCAGGACCAGGAGCTATGAATCGACCCCTGCAACCACCAATAGGTGAGTACACACACACACACACACACACACACACACACACACACACACACACACACACACACACACACGCACACACACACACACGCAATGTTTCAGAGATGACACAGCAACAAGGCGTCACAACTGGAAGCTGAAAATTCAGAAGAGCCACAGGGATGTTAGGAAGCATTTCTTTAGCCATAGAGTTGTCAGGAAGTGATAAAATCCGGAGAGTGATGTAGTTGAGGTACGATCCATGCATGGCTTTAAGAAGAGGTATGATAAAGCTCTTGGAGCAGGGAGAGAGTGGACCTAGTAGCGACCAGTGAAGAGGCGGAGCCAGGAGCTATGACTCGATCTCTGCAACCACAATTAGGTGAGTACACACACACACACACACACACACACACACACACACACACACACACACACACACACACGCACACACACACACACACACACACACACACACACTCAACACAAAAAAAAAACACGCACTCACAATTCGGAGAATAAACACAATAACCAAAATACATTAAACATGAGTGAGAGTGTGCACACACCACCACCTATTTCACGCAGTTGATGTGGCAGGCGGTGAGGATAGTGCCAGCTGCCTCGTCTGGCCCTCTAGCCCGGTAGGACGGAACATGGGGGGGGGGGCGGGGATGACGGGGGGCTGGGAGTGGGGGGCTGGAGCTGGAACTGCAAGCTAGGATCCGCTCTACCTGCATTATTGATACCAAAGCCGCCCGTCTCTCACCTGTGCCCAGCTGGGCTCCCACGCCCTCTACCATGTAAACATTTGGCGGGGAATTGTGGGTAACGCGCCTACCCCCATTTTTTTATGGTGAAAATGAAAACTTGGGTTATTTGACTTTTACCCGTGTTACTGTATCTCTTTTTATATACTGCATTTCCACTAGTTTTATATATATATATATATATATATATATATATATATATATATATATATATATATATATATATATATATATATATATATATATATATATATATATATATATAAGTAGTCAAAAAAGCGGCTGGGGGCCCCTTCAAAGGATGCCGCCTTTTCACACCTATGTGCTAATGACCTTGACCCTATGATAATGACCCTTCCGGGCACGTGTCACCTTTTCACACCTAGGTGTTACTTCTGGTTTTGACCATGACCTCGCCCTCGAGACTACCTCACCCTTACCCCCCCCCGCCCACGACCCCCCCCCCCTTCGCGACCCCCCCCCCTTCGCGACCCCCCCCCTTCGCGACCCCCCCCCCTTCGCGACCCCCCCCCTTCGCGACCCCCCCCCCCCTTCGCGACCCCGCCGTCGCGCTGCGCGCCCGCCCGCGCGCCCGCCCGCGCCCTTCGCGACCCCGCGCACCCGCCCGCGCCCTTCGCGACCCCCCGCCCGCGCCTTCTGCTGCGCCTTCTGCAGCGTCATCCGGATCGCCCCCGCGCCTCGAATTTTTTTTCTTATGATCTCCTTGGATCAAGGTTTTTGGATTCTCCCCTATGGGGTTTCGAATTTTTTTTGAATTTCATTTTCTTGTGCTCTCCATCTCCTCAGATCAAATTTTTGAGGTTCCCCCTCTCACTTTCACCCCCATCCCAAAATTTCTCGATATTACCAAGTTTTTTGGATTCCCCCCTATGGGGGTTTCGAAAGTCTCCATCTCCTCGGATCCCCCTCCCACTTTCACCCCCCAACCCCAAAATTTTCTCGATAATACCATGACTCCATCTCCTCGGATCAAGTTTTTTGGATTCCCCCCTATGGGGTTTTCGAAATTCTCCATCTCCTTGGATCAAGGTTTTTTTGGGTACCCCTCCTTTCACCCCCCATCCCCCCAAAATTTCTCAATATTACCATGTTTTTTGCATTCCCCCCTCTGGGGTTTTTTTCGAAATTCTCCATCTCTTTGGATCAAATTTTTGGATTACCCCTCCCACTTTCACCCACCCCCTACCTCAAATTTTTCTCGATAATACCAAGACTCCATCTCCTCGGATCAAATTTTTTGGATCCCCCCTATGGGTTTTCGAAATTCTCCATCTCCTTGGATCAAGGTTTTTTTTTTTTGGATTGTCCCTCCTTCCACCCCCCCCCCCAACCCCCAAAATTTCTCAATATTACAAGTTTTTGCATTCCCCCCTATGGGGGTTTTCGAAATTCTCCATCTCCTTGGATCAAATTTTTAAGGTTCCCCCCCCTCCCACTTTCACCCCCCCCCCAACCCCAAAATTTCTCGATAATACAAGTTTTGGATTCCCCCCTATGGGGGTTTCGAAATTCTTATGATCTCCTCGGATCAAGTTTTTCTCGAAATCAAAGTCTCCATCTCCTTGGATCAAATTTTTGGATTACCCCTCTCACTTTCACTCCCACCCCAAAATTTCTCGATAATACCAAGACTCCATCTCCTTGGATCAAGGTTTTTTGGATTCCCCCCTCTGGGGGTAAGCATTCAAATGAACTCCTCCTATGGGGCATGGTGCTCTCTCTTACTACAGGTCTAAACAAGTGTGACGTCAGTATTCCTCTCATTAATGTGTTTACTCGACGGTCAGTGACGTCACGCGATGACCCCCACACACACAGGCTGAATCATGACGACCCTTTTAGTTCATTAAAGTTAATAAGGGGATATAGTACCTACATCATAGGGAAAACATTTTCACTCTTAACCCAGGTTAATCCAAATAATTTCACATTTTTGTTTCGTTAATACCCACAACAATCCAACAATTTCTTTACAACACAAGTCTAGACATTTTTCTCGTTTTAACTATTTCATCTCAGGTCACTCCCCCACGAAGTAACCTCCTCCCCACCCTCCCGAACCCTCACACTCCAACCAACACCACACAATTTTCACTCATAACCCCCAATTTTTCTCGTTTTAACCCTTTTAGTTCATTAAAGTTAATAAGGGGACACAGTACATCAGAAAGTCACCACAACACTTATAACCACTTTTCGATAAATTCACTAGTCACAATTTTACATATTACGAAGTTAATACGCACACACACCTCACTTTGAACGCCTTCAAAACACTCTCTTAAATCATTTGAATACTCACAAAAATACCTTTATACATTTCCAAACAACACTGAAATACTCCAAAACATCATTCGAACACCCCCAAAATCACCTCTGAATACTCCCAGAACACCTTCATAAGTACTCTCATAATCATTTGTACACCTTCAAAAAACACCTTTGAATACTCACATAAACACCCTTGAACACCTTCAAAACACCTTTGAATAACCTCAAAACACCTTTGAACACCTTCAAAACACCTTTGAACACCTTTGAACATTTCCAAAAACACTATTTGAGTACTCCCAATTACACCACTGATTACTACTAAAACACCGCTGAATTCAATCAAAACACCCTTCAACACCTTCAAACACCCTTGAACACCTTCAAAACACTCTTGAACACCTTCAAAAACACCTTTGAACATTTCCAAAACACAATTTGAGTACTCCCAATTACACCACTGAATACTACTAAAACACCGCTGAATTCAATCAAAACACCCTTCAACACCTTCAAACACCCTTGAACACCTTCAAAACACTCTTGAACACCTTCAAAAACACCTTTGAACATTTCCAATCAACACTGAAACACTTCCAAAAAAAACACAATTTGAGTACTCCCAATTACACCACTGAATACTACTAAAACACCGCTGAATTCAATCAAAACACCCTTCAACACCTTCAAAACACCTTTGAACACCTTCAAAACACCTTTGAACACCTTCAAAACACTCTCATAACCATTTGAACACACTCAAAACACCTTTGAATAACCTCAAAACACCTTTGAACACCTTCAAAACACCCTTGAACACCCTTGATCACCTTCAAAAAAAACAACATTTGAACACACTCAAAACACCTTTGAACACTTCCAAAAAACACAATTTGAGTACTCCCAATTACACCACTGAATACTACTAAAACACCGCTGAATTCAATCAAAACACCCTTCAACACCTTCAAAACACCTTTGAACACCTTTGAACATTTCCAAAACACTATTTGAGTACTCCCAATTACACCACTGATTACTACTAAAACACCGCTGAATTCAATCAAAACACCCTTCAACACCTTCAAACACCCTTGAACACACTCAAAACACCCTTCAACACCTTCAAAACACCTTTGAACACATTCAAAACACTCTCATAATCATTTGAACACACTCAAAACACCTTTGAATAACCTCAAAACACCTTTGAACACCTTCAAAACACCCTTGAACACCCTTGATCACCTTCAAAAAAACAACATTTGAACACACTCAAAACACCTTTGAACACCTTCGAACATTTCCAAACAACACTGAAACACTTCCAAAAACACCATTTGAGTACTCCCAAATACACCACTGAATACTAAAACACCACTGAATACACTCAAAACACCACCAAAATCACAATAAACTAAGATCAACACCCACATCCCACATCACCCACAACCCACAACACCCACAATTTTTTCTCGTTTTATCTAATTTCATCAGAAAGTCACAACACCCACACCTCCCATTTTTTTCTCGTTTTAACCCTTTTAGTTCATTAAAGTTAATAAGGGGACACACTACATCAGAAAAAGTCACAAAAACAACCCACTTATAACGTCTTTTCGGTATCTCTAGTTCGACAACAACACCCACATCCCACAACACCCACATCCCACATCCCACACACACACACACACAGACACACACACACACACACATCCCTAACCTAGCCTAACCTAACCTAACTTATCCTAACCTAACCTAACCTAACCTAACCTAACCTTACCTAACTTCTTCTTCTTGCTTACCTAGTATCTAACCTAGCCTAACCTACTTCTTTCTTGTACCTAACTTGCTCCTAACCTAACTTCGCCTGGCTAACTCGCCTAACCCAGCCTCAACCTAGCACAACCTGGCCCGGACCTACACTGCTTCTAAATAGCACAGCACAACCTAACCTAACTAACCTAGCACCTTCTTAACCTAGCCCAGCCTAACTAACTGCTTCCACAAGCTGCCTAACTTAACCTAACTAACCCTAACCTGCCTAGCATATCTTAGCTTTAACTTCTTCTTATAGCCGAACCTATCTAACCTAACCTAAAAATATATTTGGAACACTTCCAAAATGCATTAAAGTCTCAGAATTGCTGAACATTCCATTTTTTTGGATATTCCAAATTAGTTTTGAAAACTTTATCGTAAATCAGACATTATTTTCTTGTTGGTAAACACACTCAATGGTAAAGAAATGTTACTCGATTTCAGGCCAGAAACTTACTTTCATAATCTGAGAGACTCATTGTGGGTCACCTTCCCCCCCAACACCCACTGGGTAATGCGGTTCACACCAGGTAGATTTGAATAATCATGAACACGCGTCAACTCCAGGACAGACCAGACGCCGCTGAAGTGGAGTAACAATCAGGTAGAAAATCATCTCTTTCAGACCAACTGTCTATCTAACCTAACCTAACCTAACCTAACCTGTTCTAACCTAACCTAACCTCACTAACCAGACCTAACCTAACTCCATCAATCACCTCTATCCTAACCTAACTAACTATCCTAACCTAACAACTCCATCAAACACATAATTTACTAGCAACCTAAAACCTAACCTTACTAACCTACCGGAACCTAACCTAACCTAACTAACCTATCTAACCTGTCCTAACCTAGCCCTAACTTATCCTAACCTAACCTAACCTAACCTAACCTAGCCTCCTAAGCTAACTAACTTCTTATCCTAACCTAACCTGTCCTAACTAACCTGGCCTAAAATAACGGAACCTAACCTAACTTATCCTAATCTAACCTAACCTAACCTAACTTGTCCTAACCTATTTAACATCTAACCTAACCTATACAACCTAAAATACTTCTTCAACTTATCTAACCTACTCACTTTACTTTGAACACTTGTTAAAAACACTCTCATACATCATTTTGAGACCCCCTTTTCTCAATATCTCTCATCCACAACCTTTATCTCACTGGAACAACCCCAAGATTGCTTCGAACACTCTCATAAAAACATTTAATTACTCATAAACACTTTTGAACATTTCCAAACAACACTGAAGCACTTCCAAAATATCATTTTGATTACTCCCCAAATAAGTTTGACAGCTCTAATTTATCTACTTACATTTCTTCATTATCTCATCCCCCCAAGCTCTCCCTCATTCTCAGACTTTACCCAACGTGCTTCTAAAAGCAATAATACATATGACATGAGACATTACCATATCTAACACACTGACTAACTTTGAACCAACTCTAGACACCACTGATCTTCTTAAAAAATGCTCTGCACATCCATTTGAACACCTTCAAAAAAACACCATCAAACACACTCCCGAATACTCCCAAAACACTACTGATTACTACCAAATCACCACTGAATACTACCAATCACCGTCAAAATCTTAGAAACTAAGTTGTATCCCTGCATCTAACATCCCTTTATAGAAATCCCCTCAAATCACACTATAACCAAGAAGTCTCTCCCCCATTTTGGCACATGAAAAAAAAAGCATGAACACAAGAGCCTAATACTTGCAAACACTTAGTACATGGTCACCATCAACTGAAAACATATCTTGTACACATAATATAAGACAATCACCAACTACAATCACCCATGTTCACTTACCTCAAAATCACTAATATACAGAAAACAATCATTTTTATAAACATTCACACACACACACACACACACACACAAAAAAAATCATATTTGACAATATCTAAGCGCACTCGCCTCACTACCACACCAACACACTATATACTCACCTCACAGGACCGACGAGCTCCTCCAGTGACGTCACACTCCCCATGTATTACTTGGTGGTTGGTAACTATCACACTAACCCCCCTTGTTTCAACCTGTTGTACCCTACGTTATCTAAGAACACTATATCCAGGGCGATTACCAGATTTTGCCAATTCCCCATCACCAAGATCTGAGAAAACACACATTTTATAATTATTCACTAATCCACGATCACCAATTCCATATCATGTTTACCGTCATCCTATCAACACTAATCACCAAGATCACCAAAATCTAAGATCATGCATCTTAAACTATATGATCACTGAAAACACTTATTTTTCCAAACATTCCTTTTAAAATAAGACATACAAAATACTAACACCACCAACATCTATAACATAACACCAGGCACTATAACATATCACTAAGCACAAAAAAAATAATACACAGACACCCCATATTATACATTTCAATTGCAAATTTAAGACATGAGACATACACCGTCTAAGACATTTCACCTCCAACTAAGACATACACATCACCCTAAAACTTCCTTCCTTGTATTCATTCCGTATCTCCTAGAGCTGTTTTAACCCCCGACGGACCCCATCGGCCTTGAGGCCAGAGGAACCATCACCCTTGGCTTTACCTGCACACTCTGGCTCTGCGTCGTGATGGGTCAAACAAGTCATCTGAGAATATACCAGAATAATAGAGAAGAAATTTCAGAAGTGATAATGTATGTGTGAATTGAAGGTAGTGTGTATTTGATGTGTATGTATCTCATGTCTTAAATTTACGGTGGCTTCTTACCAATAATTATCTGTGTATTGTGATATATTCATGTTATGTTATATTGAAAATGTGTGCCTGTGTATCTTGTGCAAGTATTTAAATAGTGTTTCAATGATCACTGTGATTTTGAAAATGCATGATCTTTAGACACAATGTAATGACAATGTTGATAGACGACGTACTTTGACTGAAACAGTGATCATGATGAGCAGTATAAAATGTGTGTTTCTGTGATCTTATTGAATATCATAAATCTGTGTCATCTTGAATATCAAATGTTGCTTGAATAATAGCAAGTACAACTGAGTTGGCTAAGAGAGGCCGTGTGATACCAACCACCAAGTAACACAACAAGTGTATTTGTCACTGAAGGTAACTGAAAATGAGCATAATGTGTTGACAACAACATTACACAAATGTGTCAATATATTTTGTGTGTGTGTGTGAAAATGTTTGCCAAATGAACATTTCTGTGACTTGTAGCATTTGAAAGCAATGAAACATGAAATGATACTGAATTATTATCTTATATTATGTGTGTGTGAAATATTGATAATGACCATGAAAATGTTGCAATATTAATTTGTGTTCATCTTTCATGTGTAATGAGAGAACACTAGTATAAGCATTAATGGTGTCTGCTTTGTTCTGGCTGTTGATGTGAAAACATTCGGTATTTATTGTAATAATCGGCTGTGTTTTGATTGACTCGAAGTATTTGTGTATTTTGAGTATTCAAGCATGTGTGCAAAGCATTGTTCAAAGGTAGTCAACAATGACCAGGCATATGTGCATGTAAACAATTTTTGTATATCAGCAAGAAATGCAAAATGAGGCTGTAATTTGTAAGTAACAACTGTGCTGAAACTGTCAAATATGACGGAAGTAATCAAATGATATTTTGAAGTGCTCAATGTTATTTAAATATTCATGATGTTACTCATCTTTATGAGTGATCCAACTGTGGCTCTGTAGTGAATGATAAGAGGTAATGAATGAAAAATAATGAAAGAGGAATCTCAAATGATGTATGAAAGTGTTTTAGTATTCAAATAGTAGTAAATTAGAACAATTAGAATTAAATTATTTAGAGCAAATTGGGGCCAAGTCGTTCGTAGAGTAGAACAAGTGGGGTAGAGGCCAGAACCAAATTAGAAGACAAGACAAGTTGAAATTCATTATTTTAGGGTAGACAGAATTAGAATCTGGAAATTGGGGTAGAGATAATTAGGTAGGTAACAGAATAGTGGGGTGGGAGCAGAACCAGAGCAGGTTGGGGTGGGGCAGAACAGAACAGTGGGCCTGGGGCCAGAGCCCAGGGCCAGGGTGGAATTTCGGCAGAGTGAAACAGAGCCAGGGCAGGTAAGACAGGCAGCTATTCAGTGTTTGACTGGAGACCAGAGCAAGTTGAGATATTGAGGCCAGGGCCAGGACAGAAGGTGATTGACTGGAGACCAGAACCAGGCTCGGTGAAGTGAGCCGTTGGGGCAAGCTCTAGGTAGAATGTGCAGAGCCAAATTGGGGCCAGATGAGCTGGGACAGTGAAAGATGTTTCTGCCACCACATTTCACTGGCATCTGTCTGTCTGGTGTTTATATAAATGTTCCTGTTATCTTAAATCTACCCAGTGTGAGCCATATTACAGTGATCTTGAGAAAGAGTGACACAATAGTGCTCTCGAAACAAAATGTTCTATTACGAAATCAAATATGTTCTGCCGTTGAGTGTTTACCAACTGAAAAAATAATTCATTTTACGACATTTAAAGCTAATTGAAAACAGATCATTCCAGCTGATTCTGGTACTGTGTATTTTGAAGTGTTCAATACTATTTACAGGACCCAGGGTAGAATGAGACTAAACTAATTGTTAAATTGAGATTAAGACCTGGGTTGGAAGTAGGTAAATTAAATTGGGGCCAAACTAGAGCAAATTGGAACCAGAATTGGCCAAATTATTGGGGTAGACAGGGTGGGTGCATTGGAGGGCCAAACACTAAATTCAAATTGGGGTAGGAGCCAGGGCAAACAGAACCAGAACCAGGTCAGGCCAAGTGAGACCAAACTACTAGAACCAGAACCAAGATAAGACCAAATGAGACAAATTAGGTAAATTAAACTAGAGCCAGAATAAGGTCAAACAAACAAAACAATTAGATAGACAGAGCAAATTGAAACCAAGTAGTGGGAGCCAAGATAAGACCAGGGCAAATTAAACTTTAGAAATTAGAATAATAATGTGCTATTAATCTATTGTCTGTAATAATATTGTAACACAATAAAGATAACAAGATAACAAGTATGTTAATGAATAATGGCTGTTATTAATAAAACAAGGCTACCGAAAAAAATTACATTATAATGAAGTTATTTGTGACTTTTTCTGATAACAAAGTAATGATCACTGTAACAATAACAAAAATTGCTAATAGTAATGTTGTAACTCTAATGAAAACAAACTCATGGCACATGTAAATATTGGGGGCCTTAGTAATATGTAATGTAATTTGTGTAATTTTAATGTCTTCATGCTGTATGTGTTATTAATGTGTAACTAGGAAATCTTTCAATAATGTTTTAGAAATATTTCAGTATTTGACTAATGACTAAATTCCAAGAAGTCTTTAATGTATTAATATTGTTTGAAAGTATTCAAGTATTCAAATGTTTTAGTATTCAAACTGTTTTGAAACAATAAGTATTTTAGTAATATTTTATATTATGAAAACAATGAAATAATGTTCAAGCTGTTTAAAATGACAAGCTGTTTTAATATGACTAAAAACAATAAATGTTAGTATTTATTGAAATCGCTTTGTGTATTTGTATCAACAAGTAGTAATGAGAAATATAAATAGTATTTCAATATTCAAAAAATGTTAAGTATTTTGAAAAGAAGTATTGAAATGTTTATTAGCCAACAATATTTAATGAAAGCAATTCGAAAATAGTATAGTAAGTACTAGTAGTATTTTAAATGTTAAATGACACAATGTATTCAAATATTATTTAGTAATGAAGTATTCAGGCTCTTTGAAAAGTATTCAAGTATTTTAATTATTCAGAAGTATTTTAGTAATATGTTCAAATGGTATGAAATGTTTTTAGTATTCAAAAAATATGTTTGAAATGTTGCATTTTAGTGTTGAAAAAGTATTTTATTGAGCTAACGTATTTTGTAGTATTCGAAATATTGTAGTGAAACCTTTCAAGTATGTTTTGAAATATTTCGTATTGGTGAAAGTATAAAGTATTTTTGAAGTATTCGTATTTTGAGTATTCAAAAATGACATTTGTGTTAGTATTTTATTGAGTAACGACATTTGTAGTATTCAATATTGTAATGAAATACTCGTATGTTTTAATGTTCAAGTAGTGTTCAAGTATTTTAAAAAGTATTCAAAGTATTTGAAAAATATTGAAAAATGTTTAATTAATTCAACGTGTTCAGTAATAAATAAATGTGCTGAAGCAAGTAATAAATGTTTGAAATATTCAAGTATTCAAGTATTTTAGTATTCAAGTATTTTGAGTAACAAATTATTTGAAAGTGTTGAAACGAGCATAATGATATTCAAGTGACTTTTTGAGCCTTTATGAAACCTTAGTACTATAATTTAGGAAGTATTCGGTATTTGAAATTAGGCCGAGTAATGTTTGAAGCTATTTCAGTATTTATTTGAAAATAGCTATAAAAAACCATTTTTGTGAATGACTAAATGATTTAAGAATTGTTTGAGCATTCAAAGGCAAGTGTGTAAACAACGTGTGCTAAATGATATATGAAGAAATTGTATTAGTAATTTATCGAAGTAGTACATGTTGTATTTCTGTTTTTATTAACAATGAGCAAAAAGAATTACTTTGAAGAAAAACAGTTATAGTGAAAGCTGTGTGTTGAGGTTAGTATGAAGGGACAAAGTGAGGAAGGTACTTCGTGAAGTGACCTGAAGATGAAATAGATGGCAAAATGTCTGGAGGCGCTGTGTTATGGCTTGTTGAATTGTTGTGAAACAATGCTTTGAAGCAAAAATATGGTAACTGAATTGGCTACAGGTTGTAATACACCTATGACTATAGCCAGAGTACCTTCTCCCCTTATTGCTGTGACAAAAGAATAGTCATGTTGGCCTGTGTGTGAGTCGCGTGACGTCTTTGACCGTCGAAGCCAAACACATTAATGAGTACTGACGTCACACTGACCCAGGCACTGTCAATGAAGAAGGCACCATGTGCTATGGAGGAGATTCATTTGAATAACTTTCAGAGAGAAGTCCAAAAACGCTGATCAGAAGATGAGTGTATTATCGAGAAATTTGAAGATGAAAGTGAAAGTGGAGAAGGTAATCCAAAAATTTGATCAAAAATGTTTTGTTTCGAGAAAAACTTGATCATGAAGAACACAAAACCCCATGAGAGAATCCCAAACTGTTATCGGCCACGAGGCGAAATGAAAAGAAAATGAGGAGAAGGGCTGCAAGAGGCTGATCCCAGAGAAGATGAAGAGTCAAAGCCCCATGAAGAGGAATGCAAAACTTGTAATATTGAGAGAGACACAGGTGGAGGACAATCAAAAAAACCTTGATCAGAAGTGAAGAATTTCGAAAACCATAGAGAGAAGTCAAGGGCTGATCCCGAGAAGAAGGACGTGCTATTTATTATCGAGGAAAATTTGGTGAGAGGTGGTGAGAGGCGGAGGAGCTGTCAAGAATTTGATCCCCAGAAGACAATTTCGCTTCCCAGAGAAGGTAATTTTGAGATGAAGGTGAGGGTACCCAACCTTGATCAGAATGAGGAGCTCGAGCCCATGAGGGAATCAAAAGCGGTCGAAGAATAGTCATGTTGACCGCTCGAAGAAAATTTTGAAATTGAGAAGGCGAGTGGAGAAGATCGAGGAAGACGGAGAACTCGAAGAAACCCCCAGAGAGAGGAATCAAGCACGGTAATATCGGTACAGGACGAAGATGAGCGAGAACAAAGTGATCTGAAGGCGAGAAACACTGAAAATAAATTCAAAAAATTCAGCTTTATGAGGAGAATCAAAAACGCGATCAGAAGATCGCCAGAAAAAGATTCGGCACCGAAGCGTCAGTGTTTGCTGCGAAAGACGAAAACGGCAGTGCGGGCGAACAATCTTAACAGTCTGAAACACCAGCACTAGCTTACACTGAGCAACTGCCCTGCTGTGTGTCTCTGAAATGGGCAGAAGTCGTGGGCGGGGAGTTAAGTGAGTAGTCTCGGGGGCGAGGTCATCAGTCAAAGCAGAAGTAACACAGGTGGCCAGAAAGGTGACACGTGCTTGGAAGGGTCATTATCATAAGTCAGATCATTAACACATAGTAATGAAAAACAACTTTTGTATCACTTTGAAAGAGCTAACACACATTCTTATATATATATATATATATATATATATATATATATATATATATATATATATATAAACGTTATCTATGGAGGCAAAGAAGGGAATGTATGAAAGTATAGTAGTACCAACACTCTTATATGGATGTGAAGCTTGGGTGGTAAATGCAGCAGCGAGGAGACGGTTGGAGGCGTGGAGATGTCCTGTCTAAGGGCAATGTGTGGGTGTAAATATTATGCAGAGAAATTCGGGTGTGGAGAGTGGGAGAAGGTGTGGAGTTAATAAAGCATTAGTCAGAGGGCAGAAGAGGGGTTGTGAGGTGGTTTGGTCATTTTAAGAGAATGGATCAAAGTAGAATGACATGGAAAGCATATATAAATCTATGAGGGAAGGAAAGAGGGAGTGAGGTCGTCCCTCGAAGGGTTGGAAAGAGAGAGGGTAAAAGGAAGTTTTGTGGGTGAGGGCTTGGACTTCCAGCAAGCGTGCATGAGCGTATTAGATAAGGTAGATAAGGACGAATGATACTTGGGACCTGACGATCTCTGTTGGGTGTGAGCAGGGTAATATTTAGTGAGGGATTCAGGGAAACCGGTTATTTTTCATATGGTCAGACTTGAGTCCTGGAAGTAGAAGTACAATGCCTTGCACTTTAAAGGAGGGGTTTGGGATATTGGCGGTTTGGAGGGATATATTTGTGTATCTCTGTACGTATGTGCTTCTAGACTGTTATGTTCTGAGCACCTCACAAAGCTTTGCAGTGATAATGTGTGAGTGTGTTGAATGTTGAATGATGAAAGTATTTATTTTTCTTTTGGGGATTTTCTTTCTTTTTTTTGGGTCCTGCCCTGCCTCAGGTAGGAGGACGACCGACTGTTGAAAAAAAAAAAAAAAAAAAAAAAAAATATATATATATATATATATATATATATATATATATATATATATATATATATATATATATATATATATATATATATATATATATATATATATATATATATATATATATATATATATATATATATATATATATATATATATGTCGTGCCGAATAGGCAGAACTTGCGATCTTGGCTTAAATAGCACGTTCATCTTGCTGCATATAAGACAGAGTGAAAATTTATTAATGCAATAATTTCGCCAAAATCATTCTAGACCTATTGAAAAAATATATTTCACTGTGTTTGTTTAGTATTAAATTATTGTAAGCAAATCTAAAAATATATTTAGTTAGGTTAGAGCTAAAATAATTGCTCTTGTTATAATAAGGTTAGGTAAGTTTTCTAAGATTCTTTTTGGAGCAAAATTAAAAATTTTTACATTAATATTAATGGAAATATTTATATCTTTAAACGTATAAAGAAAATTTTTAGAAAGGACTTAGTACAAATGAGTTCTTGCTATTTAGTCAAGTTTACATATTCATTTGACATATATATATATATATATATATATATATATATATATATATATATATATATATATATATATATATATATATATATATATATATATATATGTCGTGCCCGAATAGGCAGAACTTGCGATCTTGGCTTAAATAGCAACGCTCATCTTGCCATATAGGACAGAGTGAAAATTTGTGTATGCAATAATTTCATAAAATCATTCTTAACCTATTGAAAAAATATATTTCCTGTGTTTGTTTAGTATTAAATTACTGTAAACAAATCTAAAATATATTTAGTTGAGTTGAGCTAAAATAAATTGTTCTTGTTATAATAAGGTTAGGTAAGTTTTCTAAGATTCTTTTGTAGCAAAATTAAAAATTTTTACATTATCATTAATGAAAAAAATATATCTTCAAACGTATAAGATAAAATTTTAGAAAGGACTTAATTTTAAAGGAGCTCTTGCTAATTGACCAGTTTTACATATTCGGCACGACATATATATATATATATATATATATATATATATATATATATATATATATATATATATATATATATATATATATATATATATATATATATATATATATACATACATACATACATACATACATTTTTTTTAACAAGTCGGCCGTCTCCCACCGAGGCAGGGTGACCCAAAAAGAAAGAAAATCCCCAAAAAGAAAATACTTTCATCATTCAACACTTTCACCACACTCACACATAATCACTGTTTTTGCAGAGGTGCTCAGAATACAACAGTTTAGAAGCATATACGTGTAAAGATTCACAACATATCACTCCAAACTGCTAATATCCCAAACCCCTCCTTTAAAGTGCAGGCATTGTACTTCCCATTTCCAGGACTCAAGTCCGGCTATATAAAAATAACCGGTTTCCCTGAATCCCTTCACTAAATATTACCCTGCTCATACTCCAAAAGCTCGTCACGTCCCAAATACCATTCGTCTCCATTCACTCCTATCGAACACGCTAATGCACGCATACCTGGAGTTTACCTGGAGAGAGTTCTTGGGGTCAACGCCCCCGCGGCCCGGTCTGTGACCAGGCCTCCTGGTAGATTAGAGCCTGATCAACCAGGCTGTTACTGCTGGCTGCACGCAAACCAAGCCCCTCGCCCACAAAACCTTCCTTACACCTTCCTTCCAATCTTTTTGAGGACGACCCGTACCCCGCCTTCCTTCCCATTCAGATTTAAATGTTCTCCATGTCATTCTACTTTGATCCATTCTCTCTAAGTGACCAAACCACCTCAACAACCCCTCTTCAGCCCTCTGACTAATATTTTTAACTCCACACCTCTTAATTTCCACACTCCGAATTTTCTGCATAATATTTACACCACACATTGGCCTTAGAGAGGACATCTCCACTGCCTCCAACCGTCTCCTCGCTGCTGCATTCACAGCCCAAGCTTCACACCCATATAAGAGTGTTGGTACTACTATACTTTCATACATTCCCTCCTTTGCCTCCACAGATAACGTTTTTGTCTCTACATATACCTCAATGCACCACTCAACTTTTTTCCCTCATCAATTCTATGATTAACCTCATCCTTCATAAATCCATCCGCTGACACATCTACTCCCAAGTATCTGAAAACATTCATTTCTTCCATACTCCTCCTCCCCAATTTGATGTCCAATTATTCTTTATCTAAATCATTTGATACCCTCATCACCTTACTCTTTTCTATGTTCACTTTCAACTTTCTACCTTTACACACACTCCCAAACTCGTCCACTAACCTTTGCAGTTTTTCTTTAGAATCTCCCATGAGCACAGTATCATCAGCAAAAAGCAACTGTGTCAATTCCCATTTTGTATTTGATTCCCCATAATTTAATCCCACCCCTCTCCTCAACACCCTAGCATTTACTTCTTTTACAGCCCCATCTATAAATATATTAAACAACCATGGTGACATTACACATCCCTGTCTAAGACCTACTTTTACCGGGAAGTAGTCTCCCTCTCTTCTACACACCCTAACCTGGGCCTCACTATCCTCATAAAAACTCTTTACAGCATTTAGTAACTTACCACCTATTCCACATACTTGCAACATCTGCCACATTGCTCCCCTATCCACTCTATCATATGCCTTTTCTAAATCCATAAATGCAATAAAAACTTCCCTTACCTTTATCTAAATACTGTTCACATATATGCTTCAATGTAAACACTTGATCTACACATCCTCTACTCACTCTAAAAACCTCCTTGCTCATCCGCAATCCTACATTCTAATTCTTTCAACAATAACCCTACCGTACACTTTTCCTGGTATACTCAGTAAACTTATTCCTCTATAATTTTTACAATCTCTTTTGTCCCCCTCCACTTTATATAAAGGGACTATACATGCTCTCTGCCAATCCCTAGGTACGTTCCCCTCTTCCATATATTTATTAAACAAAAATACCAACCACTCCAACACTATATCCCCCCCTGCTTTTAACATTTCTGTCATAATCCCGTCAGTTCCAGCTCCTTTACCCCCTTTCATTCTACGTAATGCCTCAAGCACCTCCCCCACACTCACATCCTGTTCTTCTTCACTCCTAAAACATGTTATACCTCCCTGGCCAGTGCTTGAAATTACCGCTTCCCTTTCGTCGATATTTAAAAGTTCCTCAAAATATTCTCGCCATCTACCCAAAACCTCCATCTCCCCATCTACTAACTTCCCTATTCTATTTTTAACTGACAAATCCATTCGTTCCCTAGGCTTTCTTAACTTGTTTAACTCACTCCAAAAATTTTTCTTATTTTTATTAAAATTTCTTGACAGTACCTCTCCCACTCTATCATCTGCTCTGCTTTTTCACTCTCTCACCACTCTTTTCACCTTTCTTTTATTCTCCATATACTCTACTCTTCTTATAACACTTCTGCTTTGTAAAAACCTCTCATAAGCTAACTTTTTCTCTTTTATCACACCCTTTACTTCATCATTCCACCAATCACTCCTCTTTCCTCCTGCACCCACCCTCCTATAACCACAAACTTCTGCCCCACATTCTAATACTGCATTTTTAAAACTATTCCAACCCTCTTCAACCCCCCACTATTCATACTTGCATCAGCCCACCTTTCTACCAATAATTGATTATATCTCACCCGAACTTCCTCCTCCCTTAGTTTATACACTTTCACCTCCCTCTTACTTGTGTTGCCATTTTCCTCTTTTCCCATCTACCTCTTACTCTGACTGTAGCTACAACTAAATAATGATCCGATATATCAGTTGCCCCTCTATAAACATGCACATCCTGGAGTCTACCCATTAACCTTTTATCCACCAATACATAATCTAACAAACTACTTTCATTACGTGCTATATCATACCATGTATATTTATTTATCCTTTTCTTCATAAAATATGTATTACTTATTACCAAACCTATTTCTACACATAGCTCAATTAAAGGCTCCCCATTTTCATCTACCCCTACCACCCCAAATTTACCTACTAATTCCTCCACAACATTTTTGCCCACTTTAGCATTGAAATCCCCAACCACCATTACTCTCACACTAGGTTCAAAACTCCCCACGCATTCACTCAACATTTCCCAAAATCTCTCTCTCTCCTCTACACTTCTCTCTTCTCTAGGTGCATATACGCTTACTATAACCCACTTTTCACATCCAACCTTTATTTAACTCCACATAATCCTTGAATTAATAAATTTATAGTACCTCTTTTCCTGCCATAACTTATCCTTCAACATTATTGCTACTCCTTCTTTAGCTCTAACTCTATTGGAAACCCCTGGCCTAATCCCATTTATTCCTCTCCACTGAAACTCTCCCACCCCCTTCAGCTTTGTTTCACTTAAAGCCAGGACATCCAGCTTCTTCTCGTTCATAACATCCACAATCATCTCTTTCTTATCATTCGCACAACATCCACGCACATTCAGACTTCCCACTTTGACAATTTTCTTCTTACTCTTTTTAGTAATTGTTACAGGAAAAGGGGTTACTAGCCCATTGTTCCCGGCATTTTAGTTGACTTTTACAACACGCATGGCCTACGGAGGAAAGATTCTTATTCCACTTCCCCATGGATATAAAAGGAAAAGTAATAAGACCAATAACTATTAAGATAAAATCAAAGAAAACTCAGATAAGTGTGTATAAATAAACGTGTACATGTATGTGTAGTGTGACCTAAGTGTAAGTAGAAGTAGCAAGACGTACCTGTAATCTTGCATATTTATGAGACAGACAAAAGACACCAGCAATCCTACCATCATGTAAAACAATTACAGGCTTTCGTTTTACACTCACTTGGCAGGACGGTAGTACCTCCCTGGGTGGTTGCTGTCTATCTACTACCTAGTTCGTGAAACCTTAATATATATATATATATATATATATATATATATATATATATATATATATATATATATATATATATATATATATATATATATATTATATATATATATATACAAATATTCTTCCTTAGAGCCTTTTTATCCACTTCTCCGAGGCTATGGGTCCCACAATTTACACCAGAGTTGGACCCCATCTTATATATATATATATATATATATATATATATATATATATATATATATATATATATATATATATATATATATATATATATATATATAGTATATATATATCAATGCACAAGAAAACTGTAATGAACACTTGTCAATGCTCAGTAATAAAAAAGTGGAGACAGAAACATAGGAGATTGAGTGATCTGTATATATCGACCCCTTTCTGCGATCCTCTTCAGCATCTACTGAAGAGGATCCCAGAAAGGGAATCGAAATATACAGATCAATCATTCTCCTGTGTTTTTGTCTCCATCTGGGTTATTATTGAGCATATTTATCAATCTACATAAAAAAAGATAGATGTGTCCTGGTCTCTGTGCCCTTCCTTTGAATAAAATAAACCAATTCTGAAAGTTTCAAGCATATAGGGAGAATCATTTTCAAGTTAATACACTGGAATTTTCCAGTTTTCCAATTTACTCTCTAAAAATGGCTAAATAGCACCTATATTACCCAAAATTAATCAAAAATCTTCTTTTTGGTTATATACAAAATTGTTGTAAATTGAAACTTGTTAAGAAGAAGCATTCTCCAGTTACTGTAAGCAAATATACAATGATTTTATTAAAGTTGGTTATTGTGTATGTGCGTCTCAAGTAGTGTATGGTAGTCTTAAGTACCTGATGTGTGTGTGTGTGTGTGTGTGTGTGTGTGTGTGTGTGTGTGGTCAGGCCGTTTTCCTCAACCTTACTTCGTAGGACAATCCCCTTAGCTCTGGGACTAGTCTTGTTGCAAACCTTTACACTTTCTCTAATTTCTTGACGTGCTTGACCAGGTGTGGATTCCAAACTGGAGCTGCATACTCCAGTATGGGCCTGACGTAAATGGTATACGGAGTCTTGAACGATTTCTTACTGAGGTATCGGAACGCTATCCGTAGGTTTGCCAGACGCCCGTATGCTGCAGCATTTATCTGATTGATGTGCGCCTCAGGAGATATGCTCGGTGTTATACTCACCCCCAGATATTTTTCCTTGAGTGAGGTTTGCAGTCTTTGGCCATCTAGACTATATTGTGTCTGCGATCTTCTTTGCCCTTCCCCAATCTTCATGACTTTGCATTTGGCAGGGTTAAACTCAAGGAGCCAGTTGCTGGACCAGGCTTGTAGCCTGTCCAGGTCTCTTTGTAGTCCTGCCTGATCCTCGTCCGATTTGATTCTTCTCATTAACTTCACATCATCTGCAAACAAGGACACTTCTGAGTCTATCCCTTCCGTTATGTCGTTCACATATACCAAGAACAGCACAGGTCCTAGGACTGACCCCTGTGGAACCCCGCTTGTCACAGACGCCCACTTTGACACCTCGTCACGTACCATGACTCGTTGTTGCCTCCCTGTCAGGTATTCTCTGATCCATTGCAGTGCCTTTCCTGTTATGTGTGCCTGATCCTCTAGCTTTTGCAGTAACCTCTTTTGAGGAACTGTGTCAAAGGCCTTCTTGCAGTCCAAAGAAATGCGGTCGATCCAACCCTCTCTCTCTTGTCTTACTTCTGTCACTTTGTCATAAAATTCCAGCAGGCTTGTGACGTAGGATTTTCCTTCCCTGAAACCATGCTGGTTGTCAATTATACACTTGTTTCTTTCCAGGTGCCCCACCACTCTCCTCCTGATAATCTTCTCCATGACTTTGCATACTATACACGTTAGTGATATAGGTCTGTAGTTTAATCCCTCATGTCTGTCTTCCTTTTTAAAAATTGGGACTACATTTGCCATCTTCCATACCTCAGGGAGTTGCCCAGTTTCAATGGATGTGTTGAAGATCTTTGTTAATGGCACACACAGCATCTCTGCTCCCTTTCTCAGGACCCATGGAAAGATTTTGTCTGGTCCCACCGCCTTTGAGGTGTCAAGTTCACATAGCAGCTTCTTCACCTCCTCCTTGGTTATGTGTACCTCCTTCAGCACTTGTTGGCGTACCCCCTGTTCTGATTTCCTGGAGTCCTACTGGTTTCCACTTTAAATACTTCTTTAAATCTCGTGTTGAGCTCCTCACATACCTCTCGGTCGTTTCTTGTGAACTCCCCATCACCCTTCCTCAGTCTGATTACCTGGTCCTTGACTGTTGTTTTCCTCCTGATGTGGCTATACAACAGCTTCGGGTCAGACTTGACTTTCGATGCTATGTCATTTTCATATTGTCGCTGAGCCTCCCTTCTTATCTGTGCATATTCGTTTCTGGCTCTTCGGCTAATCTCTTTATTTTCCTGAGTTCTCTAGTACACCTACTTTTTGCCTCCCTACACCTTTGGGTGAACCAAGGACTCGTTCTGTTCTTCCCATTATTTCTGTTTCCCTTGGGAACAAACCTTTCCTGTGCCTCCTTGCATTTTGTTATCACATAGTCTATCATTTCTTGTAGTGGTTTTCCTGTCAGTTCCCTCTCCCACCGAATGTCTTGCGGGAAGTTCATCATGCCTGAGTAGTTCCCCATTTTGTAGTTTGGTTTTTCCCATCCTATTCCTGCTACTCTCTCCACTTGAAACTCAACCATGTAGTCAAAGCACAGAACCACATGATCACTAGCTCCTAGGGGCCTTTCGTACATAATATCCTCGATGTCCGAGCTACTCAAGGTGAATACAAGGTCCAGTCTTGCTGGATCATCCTCACCTCTCTCTGGTAGTGTCTCTAACATGTTGATGCATGAGGTTTTAGAGTACCACATCCATCATCTTGGCTTTCCATGTTTCGGGACCCCCATGGGGCTCCAGGTTTTCTCAGTCAATCTCCTTGTGATTGAAATCACTCATAACTAGTAACTTTGCTCCCCCCATGTGTGCTCTTCAGGCCACCTCGGCTAGTGTGTCGACCATTGCTCTGTTGCTCTCATCGCATTCTTCTCTTTGTCTCCTGCAGTTCTGTGGTGGGTTGTATATTACTGCAATTATCACCTTATGTCCCTCAGACTGGATTGTTCCTACTAAGTATTCCCTTTCGCCTGTGTCATCAATTCCTTCCATTTTCTCAAAACCCCACTGGTTTTTCCTGAGGATTTGATATCTGGGTGGAAAGATTGCATCTGTTATCATTCTGGTGAGTTTTGTTTCGGTGAGTGCTATTATGTCTGGGGATGTCTCCTTGATTCTTTCATGCCACTTCTCACACTTATTTGTTATTCCATCTGCATCTGTATACCACACCTTCAACTTCTTTTCTAAGACTGTGGTCTGGGGGGTATATTGGGGTTGGGGAAGTGGGAGACCTGATAAAGAACTATGGATGGTTGCTGTGGGGGTGGAGTTTGTAATGCAGTGGGTGGGGGCATTGTATATGGCATGGGTGTTTTGGTTCAGAATGTTTGGTTGCACTGGGGTTGACTTGGTTGGGGGGGCTTCTATAGGAAGTTGTGAGGGAGGCTGTATTTGATCTTCTTCCTGGGTCTGGGATCTCCGTCTGTCTCCTCCATCCCCTCTCTTTCCTCCTTTCGCCTTTGTAACATCTCTCAGTTTCTGCCTTTCTTCTTGTGTTCTGTCGCGGTCTAGATACACCTGTGTGTGTGTGTGTGTGTGTGTGTGTGTGTGTGTGTGTGTGTGTGTGTGTGTGTGTGTGTGTGTGTGTGTGTGTGTGTGTGTGTGTGTGTGTGTGTGGGGTATGGTAGACTCAAGAAGAATAATGAAAATAGTGACAGTTTTAATATTGGAAATATTTACAAAACATAACACTGGTGATGCCGCTGACATACTTCATAAAAAAATCGCATGACCACCAGACTTACTAGTTTCAACTAAATGTGCAATATCTAACATTGTTGATTTCACACGTAAAGCCACTGTCAGAACACTACATGGTTACAATTACAACACTGCACTGTACTATCAGTGATTCACTGTGATATCACAGTACTGCACTGAGCTAACCATGGTGGTCTTACGTACACTTCCTCATTGATTGGCCGACCAGCAGCATCACCACTGGGAAGACAGGGGTGTCCATTAATTTAATAAGTTTAAGGCTTCCTTAGTATTTAGGCTCTCGAGTTTCGGGCTTGATCTGTATAATGCTCAGATTTTTACCTAATCAGGTTGTAAGAGTGATGGTCTAGCTGCATGCAAGCGAAACTTTAAATTATTTCATTAACCATCTATGTAGGTAGAATAAGGCATCGCCATTATATCCCATGCTTTAATACTGTCAAAATGTGTAAAATTTGTCTGTATTAACTCTTGTATCCATTTTTTATATAAATAATGGACAAGCACTTTTTCTGGGAACTTAATTGAACAGGAAGAAAGTCCTGAAAAAAGTAATTGGAATCATTGTTCTCCTTGACGAGCCTAGACTGGTAGTTCTTGGCTAAAACGAGACGTTTTAACCAAAACAGAAATAGTTTCTAGGCAACTTGAAACTTGAGTTCCGAATTTTACCTTCTTTTTTTTTTTGACTTAGCACCATCGGTGACAACTGCTGAGGAAATCATTTAAAAAAAAAAATCCTGCCAGCGGCGATGGATAATGTCTAAGACCCTTGTGTGTAGTCATGACACCAAATGTGTTATAAACAGATTAACTCTCAGTTATGTGTTACCCTGAGGACCAGAGGATCGTTTATGACCTTCATAAGCATCGGTAGCCACACAAGAGAAAAAAAACTTGCTTCGTACTAGAGTTTCACGTCGTAAATTGCATTGACTTTTCAATATCTGTCGAGGCCGAAGTTATGATAGTGATTCAGTACGAATGTTAAATATTCAGTGACGCAGACAAAAATAAAGCCAAAATGGTTACAAAGAGTGCACAGCACTCTCACTCAGTCTTGTTGGCCAGTCTGTCGTTGTCTGTTGCACCGAAGCGGCTTCATGGTTAAAATTTATCCTAGAATTATGTATATTTATTCATTGCATCAAGCAGCTGTTGGAAGAGTTCTTGTAGACACATTGCTAAGGGGTCGTCTAGTGCCTAAATCACCCACTGTGATAAAATAAAAGTGCCACTGTTGAAGCTGTGAAGGCACTTGTTGTAAGATATTGCAGTATCCTTGAATCTCCAGGCAGACTTCACCTTGAAGAATCTCCCAAACCAGCAGGAAGAAAGAATACGAAGATACTAAAGCTATGTTCAACTTGAAAACAAGTTTACTGTGTAAAGTCTTCAGTGAGACTGCACTTCAGCTATTTAGTGGTAGAAGTTTAAGCTTGCGAAGTGCCAGCACGAATCGACGTTATCACTTAATAAATCCAAATCAAAATATGCATTAAGATTTTGATTTTGAGGTTTGGATATGTTTTTTGTTACTGAAGCCATAAATTTCAGAGACTTTGGTTGAAAATACGTATCAAAATCATTATATATATATATATATATATATATATATATATATATATATATATATATATATATATATATATATATATATATATATATATATATATATATGTATGTGTGTGTGTGTGTGTGTGTGTGTGTGTGTGTGTGTGTGTGTGTGTGTGTGTGTGTGTGTGTGTGTGTGTGTGTGTGTGTGTGTGTGTGTGTGTGTGTGTGTGTGTGTGTGTGTGTGTGTGTGTGTGTACTCACCTACTTGAGGTTGCAGGGGTCGAGTCCTAGCTCCTGGCAACGCCTCTTCACTGGTCGCTACTAGGTCACTCTCCCTGAACCGTGAGCTTTATCATACCTCTGCTTAAAGCTATGTATGGATCCTGCCTTCACTACATCGCTTCCCAAACTATTCCACTTCCTGACTACACTGTGGCTGAAGAAATATTTCCTAACATCCCTATGATTCATCTGCGTCTTCAACTTCCAACTGCGTCCCCTTGTTGCTGTGTCCCATCTCTGGAACATCCTGTCTTTGTCCACCTTGTTAATTCCTCTCAGTATTTTGTATGTCGTTATCATGTCCCCCTATCTCTCCTGCCCTCTAGTGTCGTCAGGTTGATTTCCCTTAACCTCTCCTCATAGGACATACCTCTTAGCTCTGGAACTAGTCTTATTGCAAACCTTTGCACATTCTCTAGTTTCTTTACGTGCTTGACTAGGTGTGGGTTCCAAACTGTTGCCGCATACTCCAATATGGGCCTAACGTACACGGTGTACAGTGTCCTGAACGATTCCTTATTAAGATGTCGGAATACTGTTCTGAGGTTTGCTAGGCGCCCATATGCTGCAGCAGTTATTTGGTTGATGTGCGCTTCAGGAGATGTGCCTGGTGTTATACTCACCCCAAGATTTTTTTCCTTGAGTGAGGTTTGTAGTCTCTGGCCCCCTAGACTGTACTCCGTCTGCGGTCTTCTTTGCCCTTCCCCAATCTTCATGACTTTGCACTTGAACATTAAAATGGTATAAAATACCGACAGATTGTTAGGTAAGACACATATGCAACAGTTAGGTATCTTTATTTCGAAACGTTTCGCCTACACAGTAGGCTTCTTCAGTCGAGTACAGAAAAGTTGATGGAAGCAGAAGATACTTGAAGACGATGTAATCAGTCCATCACCCTTAAAGTTTTGAGGTGGTCAGTCCCTCAGTCTGGAGAAGAGCATTGTTCCGTTGTCTGAAACAATATGAAGTTGAAGTGACAGGATGGAGCCTTTATATAGTGCCAGGAGGTGAGACGTAGGTTGCTTTGGGAGGGCAGGTCCCTCTCAAACCCAGCCGTTCTCACTAGTAGAGGGCGAAGTTGATGGTCTGTACCAAGATACCCTTGTGTTGCAGTGTCTGACAGAATGAACATTAAAATGGTATAAAATACCGACAGATTGTTAGGTAAGACACATATGCAACAGTTAGGTATCTTTATTTCGAAACGTTTCGCCTACACAGTAGGCTTCTTCAGTCGAGTACAGAAAAGTTGATGGAAGCAGAAGATACTTGAAGACGATGTAATCAGTCCATCACCCTTAAAGTTTTGAGGTGGTCAGTCCCTCAGTCTGGAGAAGAGCATTGTTCCGTTGTCTGAAACAATATGAAGTTGAAGTGACAGGATGGAGCCTTTATATAGTGCCAGGAGGTGAGACGTAGGTTGCTTTGTGAGGGCAGGTCCCTCTCAAACCCAGCCGTTCTCACTAGTAGAGGGCGAAGTTGATGGTCTGTACCAAGATACCCTTGTGTTGCAGTGTCTGACAGAATGAACATTAAAATGGTATAAAATACCGACAGATTGTTAGGTAAGACACATATGCAACAGTTAGGTATCTTTATTTCGAAACGTTTCGCCTACACAGTAGGCTTCTTCAGTCGAGTACAGAAAAGTTGATGGAAGCAGAAGATACTTGAAGACGATGTAATCAGTCCATCACCCTTAAAGTTTTGAGGTGGTCAGTCCCTCAGTCTGAGGTGCACCACACAGCCGAGGTGTACCACACAGCCGAGGTGTACCACACAGCCGAGGTGTACCACACAGCCGAGGTGTACCACACAGCCGAGGTGTACCACACAGCCGAGGTGTACCACACAGCCGAGGTGTACCACACAGCCGAGGTGTACCACACAGCCGAGGTGTACCACACAGCCGAGGTGTACCACACAGCCGAGGTGTATCAGACTACAATGAGGTTGTGTTATGATGACATTCATACAGAAAATAAACATAACACTTAATATTAAAAATGCTTTCTCTTAAAAAATTATAAATCACAACACCGTGACTGGAACAATACACAAATAACCCGCACGTACGACAAAGGAACTTACGACGTCGTTTCGGTCCGACTTTGTCCATTAATTAGTAGCACAGTTTATGGTCCAAGTTGAACCGAAACGTCGTCATAAGTTTCTCTTTCCTATGTGCGGGTTATTTGTGTAATGTTCACTGTTATGTTTTATTTAACCTCATAAACTGTTATTATTCTCTGGTAGACTTTATATTATATTTTGCACAATAAACTATTTTTTCCCTGCCATAAAACATGTTTTCCTTAACTAGTTCGACAATATTAATATTTTACATTATTTTGTTGTTTAGTCTTATATTGGGGTTAAGTAAGGAAGAGTGAGTCAGTTGGAATGATGCCAGCATAGTGGGTGGATCATCTGCTTTCTTGCTTAGTCATAGTTCCCATGCTCATGCTAAATGGCTAGTGGCTGGGAAGGCAGCGTGACCTCCTTACCTGTCTCATGGCTCTGACTCGTCATTTTTATTTTATTGTAACTAATGGGATTATAGAGTGCTGGTGAGCGATGTTTCTATTGTGTTTTGCTTACCTCCCCAGATTCCATGGAAGCTTACAGAATGTTGCTTGGAGTAAGGGTTCCCTGATCCGCCTCTACGTAAGTTAGAGCCGGACTGTCATAGTGGAGAGATGTGTTAATATCTTTATCTTGATTATCGTGAGTGTTTCTTCAGGGATTTCTATGTTTTTACACGTAAAGGTGTTGAGGAAGTGTGTATATGTGCTCTTGCGAATGTACTATACAAGGATTATAGTGAGGATTTATTTATCTATTTTTTTATGGTTACAGGCTGTCCCGTCTTGATACCTTGCTGTCCACATGAAAGACATCGGAAGAATGCTTCCAGGGGTCAACTCCCCTGCCATCCGGCCCTGGTGGACCAGCTGTGACTACTGCTTGCACAGAGTCAACATACAGGCTGACTGGTCAGGAACTGACTGGAGGAGCTTATTTAGTTTCCTCTTGGAGACAGCAAGGGGTCAATTGTTATTCTCCTTATGTGTGAAGTATTTGGCACCATTTGCCAGACCTTTTGCTTTTGTAAGGGTTGAGTTCTGTGCGCAGATTTGGGACCAGTCCCGTTAGGATTTTCCAAGTATGAATTATGATGCATTTTTCTTGCCTTCATTCTACGGAGTACGTGTCAAGGGACTTTAAAATTTCCCAGCAATTTTGGTGTTTGTCTGAACTTGTACGCGCAGTGAGGGCTCTCAGTACAATATTTAGATCTACAATTTTGCCCCCCTTAAATGCTGTTCATGAACAGCAATATTCCAGCCAGGAGAAGTGACTTAAATAGGACCATCATAGGCTTAACATTCCATGTTTTGAAGGTTCTTATTATCTATCCTATCGTTTTCCTCATGGCTATCATGATGACATTGTTGTTATCATTATAACTGGGTTCCTCTGACTTACTCCTAAGTCCTTCACCTTATTTTTTCGCTCTTTCGACTGGTTAGAATTAGTTTTATACTCCGTTCTTGATTTTATTTCCTCCTTTTTCCAACTGAAATTTATTCTCGCTGAACATCATATTGTTTTCTGCGGCACAGTGGAAGCCTTGGAGATCTGTGTCCCAAGTGGATGCCACACTCATGCAAATTTTAGTACCGTCTGCAAAAATGATGTTATGGTGCTATGATTTAAGTTCATGTCTATGTTGGCTATAAGGATGAGGAAAAGAATTCGAGAGAGTACTGTGCCTTGGGGAGCAGAGCTTTACACTGTGGCAGCTTCCGATTTTGTTTACTGTTTACTTTGTCTTCGATTTCTTAGAAATTAAATATCCATCTGCTGACTTTCCGGTTAAATCCATCTGCTGCCTTTCCAGTTAAATCCATCTGCTTACTTTCCAGTTAAATCCATCTGCTGACTTTCCAGTTAAATCCATCTACTGACTTTCCAGTTAAATCCATCTGCTGACTTTCCAGTTAAATCCATCTACTGACTTTCCAGTTAAATCCATCTGCTGACTTTCCAGTTAAATCCATCTGCTGACTTTCCAGTTAAATCCATCTGCTGACTTTCCAGTTAAATCCATCTGCTGACTTTCCAGTTAAATCCATCTGCTGACTTTTTAGTTAAATCCATCTGCTGTCTTTCCAGTTAAATCCATCTGCTTACTTTCCAGTTAAATCCATCTGCTGACTTTCCAGTTAAATTCATCTGCTGACTTTCCAGTTAAATCCATCTGCTGCCTTTCCAGTTAAATCCATCTGCTTACTTTCCAGTTAAATCCATCTGCTGACTTTCCAGTTAAATCCAGCTGCTGACTTTCCAGTTAAATCCATCTGCTGACTTTCCAGTTAAATCCATCTGCTGACTTTCTAGTTAAATCCATCTGCTGCCTTTCCAGTTAAATCCATCTGCTTACTTTCCAGTTAAATCCATCTGCTGACTTTCCAGTTAAATCCATCTGCTGACTTTCCAGTTAAATCCATCTGCTGACTTTCCAGTTAAATCCATCTGCTGACTTTCTAGTTAAATCCATCTGCTGCCTTTCCAGTTAAATCCATCTGCTGACTTTCCAGTTAAATCCATCTGCTGACTTTCCAGTTAAATCCATCTGCTGCCTTTCCAGTTAAATCCATCTGCTTACTTTCCAGTTAAATCCATCTGCTGACTTTCCAGTTAAATCCATCTGCTGACTTTCCAGTTAAATCCATCTGCTGACTTTCCAGTTAAATCCATCTGCTGACTTTCCAGTTAAATCCATCTGCTTACTTTCCAGTTAAATCCATCTGCTGACTTTCCAGTTAAATCCACCTGCTGACTTTCCAGTTAAATCCACCTGCTGACTTTCCAGTTATTTCCTTAGCACTCACTTTATACGCTATCCCACTATGACTGCAACTAATGAAATCTTTTGTGGATATTATACTTTATCCACATTTTGTTTGTTCTTCATTACTACCAAGACAATATCATAATGACCCAATAGTTGCAAGAGGCAGGAGCGACCTGCTTTAAACTCATGCTGCCCTGTGTTGTGCATTTGTCGTACTCAGCTATTTGTACTCACACATTTGTGGTTGCAGGGGTCGAGTCATAGCTCCTGGCCCCACTTCTTCATTGACTGCTAATAGGTCCTCTCTCTCCCTGCTTCATGAGCTTTATCAAACCTCGTCGTAAAACTATGTATGGTTCCTGCCTCCACTACGTCACTTTCTAGGCTATTCTAATTACTGACAACTCTATGACTGAAGAAATACTTCATGTGGTTAGAAATCTTGCTTCTTAAAACTCTTTCAAAGATTTTTATAATGTGGGACGTTAGTACTGTCGGTGTATAGTTCTTTGCTATTGTTTTGCTGCCATCTTTGCAAAACAGGGCTATATCTGTTGTCTTTAATAACTGTGGGATGATCCCTATGTCTAGGCTCCCTCTCCATTGAATTATTATTATAATCAAAGAGAGCGCTAAACCGACAAGGGTTAAGCAGCTTCTCTCCATTGAATATTTACGGCACATGATAGGGATTTCATGTAGTTCTTGATGAGCATAGAATTTCAAGACTCTTGGCCAGGGGCAGAGTACATGAACATATTGTTAGTGAGTTTTTGAAAAAATAGCTGGGTTATACCAATGTCAGAAATTCTGAAGAAATTGACAGGGCTCTCGGTCTCGTTCATGAAAATTCTCAGTTGTTGTTAGCTGTCTGTGTACTGTCATGGGCGGGTTGGTGGGATTTGCATTGCATAACACTGTAACTGGGGATTTATCCACCTTATGGCATTTGGATGTCTTAACTGTTGGTCCATGTTTGTTCACAAGTGCACGTTTGCCAAGACGTTGGCTACTATTTTCACTATGTTGTATCTAGCCTAAGGAAAAGATAATGCTCATCTCGTAGCTGTCCCTAATTCCTCCTTGTTCCCTCTCCTCAATCCTCAGGTCATTTGGATTACAGCTCTTCGTCTAGCCGGCCCCATGCTCACCGAACACAGCTGCACCTGCGACAAAACGTTAACTGATCAATTTGGGCTCCAGATCTCTTCTGTCATATGTCGAAAATGAAGTCTGCTAGACAAAGAGAGGTCAGTGACATCATCCAGCGAAGTCTCGCCACAGCCAGTTGCCTAGCAGAATGAGGATCTCAGGTACTGAGGCCTGATGGAAGCCAGAAGCACCCGGGACTGAGTAATCATGCTGCTCTGTAAGGATAGTAAGCAGATAGCGTGGGACTACACATGTGCGTCTACACTGGTTGACACCTCCCTACAATACTCTGAAGCTGAAAGGAGTAGTGCCGCCAGTTTCAGGAAGACCCTGAAGTTCAACAGATACAGAGGGTTGGCACCAATAGGATGGGAGACCCTCGGAGTGTGGAGCAAATGTGCTCTCAGAGCAGCCAGCTTCCTTTTCCAGAGATTCAGTGTTGCAACCCAGAGGGAAAAATGCCTGCAACATTCTGGGCACACGACCCACTGCTTGAGATGTAGGCTCAGTAATGTCAAGCATATTCTCATTCCCAATGTATTTTTTTTTTTAGATGTATTTGCTTTATAAATAAAATCTGAAAACGTGGCATATAGTGGGTAAAGAAGGAAGAAAATACTCTAACAACTTCATGAAGAAACACATTTTCCCCTTATTCTCTTCTTCGCAGAGCTGTGCCCCACCAGTCAGTACTAAAATTGGTATCCCCCCACACACACATATGTATATATATATACATATGTGTGTGTGTATACAGTGAAACCCCAGATTGCTTCTGCACCGAATATCGTACAATTCGGATTTCGACCACTTTTTTCGGCGAAATTTTGCTCCGGATTTCATACTTTGTCCCGGAAATCATCCATATCAGACGCGTCCGCCCACCCAGGACGTTATCACTCATGCATGCATGTCTCACTCTGGCTCTGTCACTGGTTGATTGAGCATTCATCCGAAATATTGCAAAATAATTCATTGTTTTTTGTGCTTGTTTATTGAGTGCAACTGCGAAATAAGCCACAATGGGCCCAAAGTTCCTAGTGCCAGCCCTTTGGTAAAGGAGGTGAGAAACACGGAGCTCGCCAGGATGTACGGCAAGTCCAAATCAACAATCAGTTCCATCCTGGTAAAGAAAGTAGAAATCAAGTAAGTTGATGTTGCAAAAGGGGAAATATGCTAACAAAACAGAGATCACAAGCAATCGAAAATTCGGAACGAGTGCTTCTGTTAGTGAATTTAAGGCCAGCAGAGGCTGGTTCGACAGATTCGAGAAGTAACCCCAGAGAGGGCTTTGATACCTGAAGTCTTTATGGAAGGGGAGTCCCCTTAAAACAATAACCTCAACTCCCTCTCCTCTCCTCGCCTACTTCAGTATGCCAACAAATCTTCAATAAAGGTATGTAATGTTCATTTATCATTAAAATTAGCCATTTATATTTATTTCTCATTGTTTTCTGTATATAAAACTACAGTTATTCTTTAGAAAATGTAATTTTTGTTAACATTTTTGAGTGTCTGGAACGGATTAATTGTATTTACATTATTTCTTATAGGAAATATTGCTTTGCTTTTCGTCCGTTTTGGATTTAAACCGACCTTCTGGAACGGATTAAGGACAAAATCCGGGGTTCCAATATGTATATATACATATAGAAAGGGGTTTAGTTATAGGTAATACATATTTTAAGAAAAAGAGGATAAATAAGTATACAAGATATGATGTAGGGCGAAATGACAGTAGTTTGTTGGATTATGTATTGGTAGATAAAAGACTGTTGAGTAGACTTCAGGATGTACATGTTTATAGAGGGGCCACAGATATATCAGATCACTTTCTAGTTGTAGCTACACTGAGAGTAAAAGGTAGATGGGATACAAGGAGAATAGAAGCATCAGGGAAGAGAGAGGTGAAGGTTTATAAACTAAAAGAGAAGGCAGTTAGGGTAAGATATAAACAGCTATTGGAGGATAGATGGGCTAATGAGAGCATAGGCAATGGGGTCGAAGAGGTATGGGGTAGGTTTAAAAATGTAGTGTTAGAGTGTTCAGCAGAAGTTTGTGGTTACAGGAAAGTGGGTGCAGGAGGGAAGAGGAGCGATTGGTGGAATGATGATGTAAAGAGAGTAGTAAGGAAGAAAAAGTTAGCATATAAGAAGTTTTTACAAAGTAGAAGTGATGCAAGGAGGGAAGAGTATATGGAGAAAAAGAGAGAGGTTAAGAGAGTGGTGAAGCAATGTAAAAAGAGAGCAAATGAGAGAGTGGGTGAGATGTTATCAACAAATTTTGTTGAAAATAAGAAAAAGTTTTGGAGTGAGATTAACAAGTTAAGAAAGCCTAGAGAACAAATGGATTTGTCAGTTAAAAATAGGAGAGGAGAGTTATTAAATGGAGAGTTAGAGGTATTGGGAAGATGGAGGGAATATTTTGAGGAATTGTTAAATGTTGATGAAGTTAGGGAAGCTGTGATTTCGTGTATAGGGCAAGGAGGAATAACATCTTGTAGGAGTGAGGAAGAGCCAGTTGTGAGTGTGGGGGAAGTTCGTGAGGCAGTAGGTAAAATGAAAGGGGGTAAGGCAGCCGGGATTGATGGGATAAAGATAGAAATGTTAAAAGCAGGTGGGGATATAGTTTTGGAGTGGTTGGTGCAATTATTTAATAAATGTATGGAAGAGAGTAAGGTACCTAGGGATTGGCAGAGAGCATGCATAGTTCCTTTGTATAAAGGCAAAGGGGATAAAAGAGAGTGCAAAAATTATAGGGGGATAAGTGGTTGGTGCAATTATTTAATAAATGTATGGAAGAGGGTAAGGTACCTAGGGATTGGCAGAGAGCATGCATAGTTCCTTTGTATAAAGGCAAAGGGGATAAAAGAGAGTGCAAAAATTATAGGGGGATAAGTCTGTTGAGTGTACCTGGTAAAGTGTATGGTAGAGTTATAATTGAAAGAATTAAGAGTAAGACGGAGAATAGGATAGCAGATGAACAAGGAGGCTTTAGGAAAGGTAGGGGGTGTGTGGACCAGGTGTTTACAGTGAAACATATAAGTGAACAGTATTTAGATAAGGCTAAAGAGGTCTTTGTGGCATTTATAGATTTGGAAAAGGCATATGACAGGGTGGATAGGGGGGCAATGTGGCAGATGTTGCAAGTGTATGGTGTAGGAGGTAGGTTACTGAAAGCAGTGAAGAGTTTTTACGAGGATAGTGAGGCTCAAGTTAGAGTATGTAGGAAAGAAGGAAATTTTTTCCCAGTAAAGGTAGGCCTTAGACAAGGATGTGTGATGTCACCGTGGTTGTTTAATATATTTATAGATGGGGTTGTAAGAGAAGTAAATGCGAGGGTCTTGGCAAGAGGCGTGGAGTTAAAAGACAAAGAATCACACACAAAGTGGGAGTTGTCACAGCTGCTCTTTGCTGATGACACTGTGCTCTTGGGAGATTCTGAAGAGAAGTTGCAGAGATTGGTGGATGAATTTGGTAGGGTGTGCAAAAGAAGAAAATTAAAGGTGAATACAGGAAAGAGTAAGGTTATGA
Organism: Cherax quadricarinatus; assembly: GCF_038502225.1. Classification (NCBI taxonomy): domain Eukaryota; kingdom Metazoa; phylum Arthropoda; class Malacostraca; order Decapoda; family Parastacidae; genus Cherax; species Cherax quadricarinatus. Next base: position 12,313,936 of record NC_091354.1, read on the forward strand.
GGATAACAAAAAGATTAGGTGATGAAAGATTGAATATCAGATTGGAGGGAGAGAGTATGGAGGAGGTGAATGTATTCAGATATTTGGGAGTGGACGTGTCAGCGGATGGGTCTATGAAAGATGAGGTGAATCATAGAATTGATGAGGGAAAAAGAGTGAGTGGTGCACTTAGGAGTCTGTGGAGACAAAGAACTTTGTCCTTGGAGGCAAAGAGGGGAATGTATGAGAGTATAGTTTTACCAACGCTCTTATATGGGTGTGAAGCGTGGGTGATGAATGTTGCAGCGAGGAGAAGGCTGGAGGCAGTGGAGATGTCATGTCTGAGGGCAATGTGTGGTGTGAATATAATGCAGAGAATTCGTAGTTTGGAAGTTAGGAGGAGGTGCGGGATTACCAAAACTGTTGTCCAGAGGGCTGAGGAAGGGTTGTTGAGGTGGTTCGGACATGTAGAGAGAATGGAGCGAAAGAATGACTTCAAGAGTGTATCAGTCTGTAGTGGAAGGAAGGCGGGGTAGGGGTCGGCCTAGGAAAGGTTGGAGGGAGGGGGTGTATTGGACAGTCTGAGCGTGTTTGAGTGGAGAGGAAGGTGCGGGGTAGGGGGGATTCGGCGGCAGGCTAGAGAGATGGGAAGTTGCCTGAGGGAGGGGGTAATGTTGCAGGAGTGTTTTGGCAAGACTGTGCGACGGGCTTGGACTTCCAGCAGGCATGCGTGAGCGTGTTTGATAGGAGTGAATGGAGACAAATGGTTTTTAATACTTGACGTGCTGTTGGAGTGTGAGCAAAGTAACATTTATGAAGGGATTCAGGGAAATCGGCAGGCCGGACTTGAGTCCTGGAGATGGGAAGTACAGTGCCTGCACTCTGAAGGAGGGGTGTTAATGTTGCAGTTTAAAAACTGTAGTGTAAAGCACCCTTCTGGCAAGACAGTGATGGAGTGAATGATGGTGAAAGTTTTTCTTTTTCGGGCCACCCTGCCTTGGTGGGAATCGGCCAGTGTGATAATAAAATATATATATATATATATATATATATATATATATATATATATATATATATATATATATATATATATATATATATATATATATATATATATATATATATATATATATATATATATATTTAATTGTCATAGTCCTAGAAAAACTGAGTAGATCAATGCTTTTGGAATTACAATCTTGGCTTATTTATTTGACACACAAAGTTATTCATTTCCCCAAGACATTGAATGCTTAATTCATTTGTTGGTATCCGACTTCACCTTCCTGGGAATTTTATTTATACGTGCCTTAATGATGCTAAAAAAATAATGGTGCTGAAAGATAATGATGCTAGAAAGTGACGATGCTAAAAAATGCTTAAAATAATAATGCTAAAATAAAAAGGTTTCGGGTTCACCTTCTCAGTGGTAAAATGATTAAGAAGTTGGACCTGCGTGCAGGTCGTAGTGTGAAGGGTTACCACACTATCAAGGTGTAGCGTAATACAGAGGTGTACCTGGCGTAAAGTTCGCACCAGAAGATAGAGTGAGAGAGAGTGTGTGAGAGTGAGAGACAGGGAGAGAAAGAGTGTGTGCGTGAGAGAGTGAGAGACGGAGAGAGAGAGAGAGAGAGAGAGAGAGAGTGGTGCTCCCAGTCGCCTAATCTCTGCCTCCTGTTCAGCTCGACAGGATTATATGCACAGGGGCGTAACCCTCAGCCTTACAGACTTGCCACACGCTGGCACATTTCGCCTCTAAAGCAACTCTTTTTTTTTCCCTTGCGTTTACGCCTTCGCTGCGGCGGCTGCGGCGGCTGCGGCGATATTAACGGCAGGAGGGTGAGTGTGCTGCGGTGTGGGCGTGTGCTGGAGTGGGTATGGGTTGTATGGACGCTGATGTGGGTTGCGTCCCTACGTTCCCTGGATGCTGCTCTTTGCAGAACGGTCGCTGGAACTTGTTTGACGGAATGCTGCTGTCTCTCTGTGTAAAATATTCCAGCTTGCGCTGCAGCTATGCTGCGGCTCTCGCCGCTGCTGCTCTCTCCCCACCGCAGCCGCACTTGATGCCAGTGGCTGTATTGTTGAATGAAGGTGTAGAGGGTCAGTACGACTCCATCGTTATCATTATCATCGTCATTATTACTTCCACCATCACTATCACTACCTAAAACATTATTATCACCACCAACAACATCATTACTACCACCACCACTATCACAGCCAACAACATTATTACCACCACCACTATCACCACCACTAACACAACTTCCACCATTACCAATAACTATCACTATCGACATTAACTCTCACCATCAACATTAACTATAACCCACTATAACATGAATATAAACAAGCTCCCCCACGGAGCAACTTGTAATGTAAACAAAATGGTGTAGCAGCCAGACTTAATCTTGTTTACAAGTACCTCTGGCAGTCTGACATACACAGACTGACTGATATATCAGCCAAACCCCGGGTTGTTACAAGTTCTGACAGTCTGACAAACTTAGGCTTGGTTACAAGTATTTCTAGCAGTTTGGCAGACACGCAGATGATGGTCAGACTAAATACAAAATATGTGGCCAGCCTTATGGTCACTATCTTGGACACTATGTGCTTTATTGCCCACTTATTGAGGAATATAGAGATAATAAAATAACCTTTGTGATATCAGATAAGATAAGATATCAGACGTATGCTTCCCTTTGTATAGTTCCTAGGTAAGTGTGTAAGTGTGTAGGTATAATTCCTAGGTACGTGTGTATACCATCGCTACCATCACTATCATCACCACCATCACTATCACAACCATCATAGCTGATATTACCATTACCATAATTATCAAAATTATCACCACCGCTATTGGAGCTGTCATAACTGCTGTCAACACTAACTTAGCTGCCACCAGGTGGCAAGGTCACTCTAACAAGTGGCAGGGTCACCATAGCAGGTGGTAGGGTCACCATAGCAGGTGGCAGGGTCACCCTAGCGGGTGGCAGGGTCAGTTGCACTTGTGGATGCTGCCAATCTCTCTCTCTCTCTCTCTCTCTCTCTCTCTCTCTCTCTCTCTCTCTCTCTCCCTGGTTTCATGCAGGTTTAACTCCATGAACTTGCAATTGCAAAACCTGAGTTGTACTGTTTAAACCACAGAGTGAACGAAAGTATTGTGTGTGGTTTGGATCAACTAGAGATCTACCCAGTTATGAACAAAATTTCCCTTAATAATAATAATAATAATAATAATAATAATAATAATAATAATAATAATAATAATAATAATAATAATAATAATAATAATAATATTAGTATACCTGGAGTATACCTGGAAAGGGTTTCTGGGGTCAACGCCCCCGCGACCCGGTTTTTGACCAGGCCTCTTCAAACCTGATATTTTATCTCTTATAGTAACTTTGTTTTCTGTTACACAAGTGTTTCTTTAACCATCCCAACACAGTCTTTTACACCGGCTTGCTTTTTCCTGTTTGTCAGGTAACCTGTGTGTCACAAAATCAAAAGCATTCTTACAGTCTAGAAATATACGGTCCACCCATTTATCTCTTTCCTGTTGGCGTTATGTATCAAAGATTTTCATTAGGTGTCCTCCTGATATATTTTTCTAGCAACTTACACGTTAAGCTGGTGAGGGATCCACCTGGTATTCCACCTGTTATTAAAGATTGGTTAAAAAATCTCTCGGTGGCTTGCACAGTACTTCAGCTGCTGCTCTTAGCATTCATGGTGGTATTAAATCAGGTTCTGTTGCCTTTGATGAATTAAGTTAGATTAAGAGTTGATTCATCTTTTTTTTTAGTTGTTTCAATGAGCGGTAGCTATTTCGTTTATCCCACATTCCATCTATGGTCCTTGACTCAGTTATAAACACACTTTGGAATCTTTCGTTGAGCTCATTGCTTACTCTCTCTCCCTCTCGCTTCTTGTGAGTCTTCCTTCTTTTTTCCTCAGTGATATTACTGGATCTTTCCCTGTTCTCTTTCCTCAGATGTATCTGTGACGTAGCTTTAATTCACTCTTTACAATGTCAATTTCAGATTGTTTCTCGGTTTTTCCTCTCAAGCGAAGGTAATCGTTCTTGACTTTATTGCAAACTTGATTGTTTCCTGACCTTCGATGTAATCTATACTTTTTTCAAGCTTTTTTTTCTAGATTTTTTGCCTCTTCTTATTGACATTTAAACCATCTATCTATTCTCTTCAGAGTTGGTACAGATTTGTTGTCGTTTGGATAACTAAAGTGGAATGAACTCTTGTTAGTGTTCAGTAATAACACACACGAAGACAGAAAAACAGAAGATTAATTGGGTTGTATATTTCGATCCCCTTCTGGGGTCGTCTTCTTTGATTTTTTTGTCTAAAATTTGTGTCAATTGATTCACTTCCATCAAATCACAAATAACCCGCACATAGGAGAGAAAGGCTCATGATGACGTTCCTGTCCGACTTGGATCATTTACAAGCAATTTACGGTGTGACTTGAAAATGGTCCAAATCGGACCGAAACGTCATGTGAGGGTTATTTGTGTATTGTTCCAGTCATGGTATTGTGTCTCTTTGTTTTTTTTTATGGACGGCTCTTTAAATACATCAAGTCACTGTGCTTGAACCAGGAACTTCCTCATTCCATCATAACCACTTTTCCTGTACATCGTTATCGTTAATTCTCCAATTTATCTTCAGTCCTTTAGTTTTACTTCCACCAGGAAACAAGATGCAAACACAGTGATCACTTGCTCCGAGGGCTGTGCCGCATTCAGTCATATCTATGTCCGTCTAGATTGGTGTAAAAACTAGATTCAGTCTCGCCGGTTCATCACTCTCACTCACGTCGATTATTAATATGCTGTATCAGTAAGTTCTGGTTTATAGGCTCAGGTATCTTGCTTCTCCACGTGTGTGGCTGACAACTTGGGTTGAAGTCTACCTCGACATGGTTGACGTCTGGTAATGTTGCTAAGGTTGTAAGGTTGTTCCTGCTCTGTTGCCGATGCAGTTTTTTATGATGGTTATAATTGCTGCTTTGAGTCTTCTGTTATGTGCGAATGCGAGTGTGAAAGTGAGAGGAGTAAGATTGTGTGTGTGTGTGTGTGTGTGTGTGTGTGTGTGAGAGAGAGAGAGAGAGAGAGAGAGAGAGAGTATGTGTGTGTGTGTGTGTGTGTGTGTGTGTGTGTGTGTGTACTCACCTAGTTGTGGTTGCAGGGGTCGAGTCACCGCTCCTGGCCCTGTCTCTTCACTGGCTGCTACTCGGTCACTCTTCCCGTTCCATGGGCTTTATCATACCTCTCCTTAAAGCTATGTATGTATCCTGCCTCCACTACATCACTCCCCAAACTATTCCACTTCCTGACAACTCTATGACCGAAGAAATACTTCCTGACATCCCTATAGTTCATCTGAGTCTTCAACTTCCAACTGTGACCCCTTATTGCTGTGTCCCAAATTTGTGTGTGTACTCACCTAGTTGTACTCACCTAGTTGAGGTTGCAGGGGTCGAGTCCAAGCTCCTGGCCCCGCCTCTTCACTGGTCGCTACTAGGTCACTCTCCCTGAACCATGAGCTTTATCGTACCTCTGCTTAAAGCTATGTATGGATCCTGCCTCCACTACATCGCTTCCCAAACTATTCCACTTCCTGACTACTCTGTGGCTGAAGAAATACTTCCTAACATCCCTTTGATTCATCTGTCTTTAGCTTCCAACTGTGTCCCCGTGTTGCTGTGTCCAGTCTCTGGAACATCCTGTCTTTGTCCACCTTGTCAATTCCTCTCAGTATTTTGTAAGTAGTTATCATGTCCCCCCTATCTCTCCTGTCCTCCAGTGTCGTCAGGTTGATTTCCCTTAACCTCTCCTCATAGGACATACCTCTTAACTCTGGGACTAGTCTTGTTGCACACCTTTGCACTTTCTCTAGTTTCTTTACGTGCTTGGCTAGGTGTGGGTTCCAAACTGGTGCCGCATACTCCAATATGGGCCTAACGTACACGGTGTACAGGGTCCTGAACGATTCCTTATTAAGATGTCGGAATGCTGTTCTGAGGTTTGCCAGGCGCCCATATGCTGCAGCAATTATTTGGTTGATGTGCGCTTCAGGAGATGTGCCTGGTGTTATACTCACCCCAAGATCTTTTTCCTTGAGTGAGGTTTGTAGTCTCTGGCCCCCTAGACTGTACTCCGTCTGCGGTCTTCTTTGCCATTCCCCAATCCTCATGACTTTGCACTTGGTGAGATTGAACTCCAGGAGCCAGTTGCTGGACCAGGTCTGCAGCCTGTCCAGATCCCTTTGTATTTACGCCTGGTCTTCGATCGAATGAATTCTTCTCATCAACTTCACGTCATCTGCAAACAGGGACACCTCGGAGTTTATTCCTTCCGTCATGTCGTTCACAAATACCAGAAATAGCACTGGTCCTAGGACTGACCCCTGTGGGACCCCGCTGGTCACAGGTGCCCACTCTGACACCTCGCCACGTACCATTACTTGCTGCTGTCTTCCTGACAAGTATTCCCTGATCCATTGCAGTGCCTTCCCTGTTATCCCTGCTTGGTCCTCCAGTTTTTGCACTAATCTCTTGTGTGGTACTGTGTCAAACGCCTTCTTGCAGTCCAAGAAAATGCAATCTACCCACCCGTCTCTCTCTTGTCTTACTGCTGTCACCATGTCATAGAACTCCAGTAGGTTTGTGACACAGGATTTCCCGTCTCTGAAACCATGTTGGCTGCTGGTGATGAGATCATTCCTTTCTAGGTGTTCCACCACTCTTCTCCTGATAATCTTCTCCATGATTTTGCATGCTATACATGTCAGTAACACTGGTCTGTAGTTTAGTGCTTCATGTCTGTCTCCTTTTTTAAAGATTGGGACCACATTTGCTGTCTTCCATGCCTCAGGCAATCTCCCTGTGTGTGTGTGTGTGTGTGTGTGTGTGTGTGTGTGTGTGTGTGTGTGTGTGTGTGTGTGTGTGTGTGTGTGTGTGTGTGTGTGTGTGTGTGTGTGAGTGTGTGTGTGTGCTTACTCACCTATTTGTACTCACCTATTTGTGGTTGCAGGGGTCGAGTCTTAGCTCCTGGCCCCGCCTCTTCACCGGTTGCTACTGGGACCTCTCTCTCCCCGCTCCATGAGCTTTATCAAACCTCGTCTTAAAACTGTGTATGGTTCCTGCCTCCACTACGTCATTTTCTAGGCTATTCCACTGCCTTACAACTCTATGACTGAAGAAATACTTCCTAATATCTCTCTGACTCATTTGTGTCTTCAACTTCCAATTATGGCCTCTTGTTTCTGTGTCCCCTCCCTGGAACATCCTGTCTTTATCCACCTTGTCTATTCCACGCAGTATTTTATATGTCGTTATCATGTCTCCCCTGACCCTCCTGTCCTCCAGTGTCGTCAGGCCGATTTCCCTTAATCTTTCTTCATAGGACATTCCCCTTAGCTCTGGAACTAACCTTGTGGCAAACCTTTGTACTTTCTTTAGTTTCTTGACGTGCTTTATCAAGTGCGGGTTCCAAACAGGCGCTGCATACTCCAGTATGGGCCTGACATACACGGTGTACAGTGTCTTGAACGATTCCTTACTAAGGTATCGGAATGCTGTTCTCAGGTTTGCCAGGCGCCCATATGCTGCAGCAGTTATCTGATTGATGTGTGCTTCCGGAGACATGCTCGGTGTTATACTCACCCCAAGATCTTTCTCCTTGAGTGAGGTTTGCAGTCTTTGGCCACCTAGCCTATACTCTGTCTGTGGTCTTCTGTGCCCTTCCCCTATCTTCATGACTTTCCATTTGGCAGGATTAAATTCGAGAAGCCATTTGCTGGACCAGGTGTCCAGTCTGTCCAGGTCTCTTTGAAGTCCTGCCTGGTCCTCATCAGATTTAATTCTCCTCATTAACTTCACATCATCTGCAAACAGGGACACTTCTGAGTCTAACCCTTCCATCATGTCGTTCACATATACCAAAAATAGCACTGGTCCTAGGACCGACCCCTGTGGGACCCCGCTCGTCACAGGTGCCCACTGTGATACATCATTACGTACCATGACTCGTTGTTGCCTCCCTGTCAGGTATTCTCTGATCCATTGCAGTGCCCTTCCTGTTATATGCGCCTGATGCTCTAGCTTCTGCATTAATCTCTTGTGAGGAACTGTGTCAAAGGCTTTCTTGCAGTCCAAGAAGATGCAATCAACCCACTCCTCTCTCTCGTGTCTTACTTCTGTTATTTTATCATAAAACTCCAGAAGGTTTGTGACACAGGATTTGCCTTCCGTGAATCCGTGCTGGTTGGCATTTATACTCTTGTTCCGTTCCAGGTGCTCCACCACTCTCCTCCTGATAATCTTCTCCATAATTTTGCATACTATACACTTCAATGACATAGGTCTATAGTTTAGTGCCTCTTTTCTGTCTCCATTTTTAAAAATGGGAACTACATTTGCCGTCTTCCATACCTCAGGTAGTTGCCCAGTTTCCAGGGACGTGTTGAAGGTTGTGGTAAGTGGCACGCACAACATATCTGCTCCCTCTCTAAGGACCCAAGGGGAGATGTTGTCCGGTCCCATTGCCTTTGAGGTATCGATGTCCCTTAGCAGTTTCTTCACCTCCTCCTCATCTGTATGTATGTCGTCCAACACTTGTTGGTGTATTCCTTGCTGGTGTCCCCATCTGGTCTGTCCCCCCAGAGTCCTTCCTGTCTCTACTGTAAATACTTCCTTAAATCTCGTGTTGAGCTCCTCACATACCTCTTGATCGTTTCTTGTGAGTTCTCCACCTTCTTTCCTCAGCCTTATCACCTGGTCCTTGACTGTTGTCTTCCTCCTAATGTGGCTATACAGCAGTTTCGGGTCAGATTTGACTTTCGATGCTATGTCGTTTTCATACTGTCGCTGGCCTCCCTCCTTATCTGTGCATACTCGTTTCTGGCTCTTCTACTAATCTCCTTGTTTTCCTGGGTCCTATGCCTCCTGTACCTTTTCCATTCTATTCTCTGTTGCACTTAGTTTTTGCCTCCCTACACCTTCGGGTAAACCAAGGACTCGTTTTGGTCTTCCTATTATTTCTGTTTCCCTTGGGAACAAACCTATCCTCTGCCTCCTTGCACTTTGTTGCCACATCTTCCATCATCTCGTTTACTGATTTTCCTACCATTTCTCTGTCCCACTGAACCTCCTGCAGAAAGTTTCTCATACCTGTGTAGTCCCCCCTTTTATAGTTTGGCCTGTCCCCTTCAGTTCCTGTTACCTTCTCCACTTGTAACTCTATTATATAATCAAAACTCAGAACCACGTGATCGCTAGCTCCAAGGGGCCTCTCGTAAGTGATATCCTCAATGTCTGAACTGCTCAGGGTGAACACAAGATCCAGTCTTGCTGGCTCATCCTCCCCTCTCTCTCTGGTTGTGTCCCTGACATGTTGATGCATTAAGTTTTCAAGTACCACATCCATCATCTTGGCTCTCCATGTTTCGGGACCCCCATGTGGCTCCAGGTTTTCCCAGTCGATCTCCCTGTGGTTGAAATCGCCCATTACCAGTAACTTTGCTCTGCTCGAGTGAGCTCTTCTTGCCACCTCAGCCAGTGTGTCCACCATCACCCTTTTGTTTTCTTCGTACTCCTCTCTTGGCCTCCTGCAGTTCTGTGGTGGGTTATACATCACTCCAATGACTACTTTATGTTCTCTGGACTGAATTGTACCTACAATGTAGTCTCTTTCTCCAATCATGTCCATGCCTTCCATTTCCTCAAATCCCCATCGGTGTTTTATGAGCAGTGCAACCCCTCCTCCCCCTCTACTCCTTCTATCTTTCCTCAGGATCTGATATCCCGTTGGGAAGATTGTGTCTGTTATTGTCTCAGCGAGTTTTGTTTCTGTGACTGCTATGATGTCTGGGGATTTTTCACTGATTCTTTCGTTCCACTCCTCACGTTTATTCGTTATTCCATCCGCGTTTGTGTACCAAACTTTCAGTTTCTTTTCTATCATTGTGGTCATGCAAGAATATTGGGGTTGGGGGAGCGAGAGCCTTGGTGGGGGCCTATATGGGGCTGTGGTGTAGGTGGGGTTTGTGATAATGGGGGTGGGGTCAGAATGCCCATAAGGGACAGCTGTTGGGGTGAGGTTTTTGATATGGGGGTTGGTGGCAGAGGGAACAGTGAGTGGGTTGTAGTATAGGTTGCTCAGTTGCGTTGGGAATGTCGCGGTTGGAGTCTTTTGGTGGGAGATTCTGTGGGGTGTGTTTGCCCTTCCTCCTGTGTCTGGGTCCTGCTCATTTTCGTCATTGCCTCTCGTTCCTCCTTGCGTCTCTGTACCCTCTCTTTCAGTGTAGTCCTTTCTTCTTGTGTTCTGTCGCGGTCGAGGTATACTCTCTGGTACCCCTGTTTGTCCCTCAGTCTTGCTTTCTCTTGCAGAATCCTGGTTCGAACTGATTCTTCCTTGAAAGTTACTCTGACAGGCCGTATCCTTCCACTCGCAAACCACCCAATTCTCTGAAAATTTGTCACCTGGGTCATATCGCCCTCACCTATTGTTTTCATGATGCCTTCAATCATTTTTTTTCTCCTCCTGTTTTATTTCTTCAAAGTTGTCCCCCTTGGCTTCTTGGAGTCCGTACACAAAAACTGACCTCGCCCTTTCCTCCTCCCACTGAGTCTCCATCTGCTTCCTCTGAGGCATTTTATTTCCTTCCATTGACATGTTCTTGCCTTCAGTCCCTGTCATATCTGAAACTTCTATTCTCAGTGAACTGTCTTTCATGACCAGCTGTCCCTTGCTACTGCAGTTGGCTGTTAGAATCTCTGCATATGTGTGTGTGTGTGTGTGTGTGTGTGTGTGTGTGTGTGTGTGTGTGTGTGTGGGTGGGTGGGTGTGCTCACCTATATGTGGTTAGAGGGGTCAAATCACAGCTCCTAGCCCCGCCTCTTTGCTGGTCGGTACCAGGTCCACTCTCTCACTGCTTCAAGAGGCTTGTCGCACATCATGTTAAAGCTATGTGTGGATCCTGCCTTTACCACTTCACTCTCCAGATTGTTCCACTTCCTGACAACTCCAAGGCTGAAGAAATACTTCCTAACATCCCTATGACTCATTAGAGCTTTCAATTTTCAGTTGTGTCCCCTTGTTGCTGTGTCCCATCTCTGGAACATGCTAGCCCTGTTTATCTTGTTAATTCTTCTCGGTATTTTTTACGTTGTTATCATATGTTCCCTATTCTTCCTGTCCTCCAGTGTCGTCAGACTGAGTTCCTTTAACCTCTCCTAGTAGGACATGCCCCTTAGCTCAGGGACTAGTCTTGTTGAAAACTTTTGCACTTTCTCTAATTACTAGACGTGTTTAACTAGGTGTGGGTTCCATACTGGTGCTGCATACTCCAATATGGGCCTGAAGTACATGGTGTATAGTGTCGTGAATGACTCCTTACTTAGGTGTCGAAACGCTGTTCTTAGGTTTGCCAGGGACCCGTATGCTCTGTGTGTGTGTGTACTCACCTAATTCACCTAATTGTGCTTGCAGGGGTCGAGACTCAGCTCCTGGCCCCGCCTCTTCACTGATCGCTACTGGGTCCTCTCTCTCTCTGCTTCCTGAGCTTTGTCATACCTCTTCTTAAAACTATGTATGGTTCCTGCCTCCACTACTTCACTTGCTAGGCTATTCCACTTGCTGACAACTTTATGACTGAAGAAATACTTCCTAACGTCCCTGTGACTCGTCTGAGTCTTCAGCTTCCACTTTGTGACCCCTTGTCCCTGTGTCCCCTCTCTGGAACATCCTATCTCTGTCCACCTTGTCTATTCCCCGCAGTATCTTGTATGTCGTTATCATGTCTCCCCTGACCTTTCTGTCCTCCAGTGTCGTCATTCCGATTCCCTCGTACGACATTCCCTTGAGCTCTGGGACTAGCCTTGTTGCAAACCTTTGTACTTTCTCTAACTTCTTGACGTGCTTGACCAGGTGTGGGTTCCAGACTGGTGCTGCATACTCCAGTATGGGCCTAACATACACAGTGTACAGTGTCTTGAACGATTCCTTATTAAGGTATCGGAACGCTATTCTCAGGTTTGCCAGGCGCCCGTATGCTGCAGCAGTTATTTGGTTGATGTGTGCCTCCGGTGATGTGCTCGGTGTTATGGTCACCCCAAGGTCTTTCTCCCTGAGTGAGGTCTGTAGTCTTTGTCCACCTAGCCTATACTCTGTCTGCGGTCTTCTTTGCCCCTCCTCAATCTTCATGACTTTGCATTTGGCTGGATTGAATTCGAGAAGCCAGTTACTGTGTGTGTGTGTGTGCTGGGGGAAAAGGGGGTATGGGCGTGCATGCATGCAGGCGTGTATGATAGCAGGCAGCAGGGGTCAAAAGCTAGACGTGAGGGTATGAGCAAGCTGGCCCGGTGACTGGTCCACGCTGGCCCGGGGTGACCGGTCCACTTGTTATTGTACTCTCTGGCTGCTGCACCATCTTTATGTTGTTGCTTCGGCTTGTGAGGGTGGGAGTATTGGGATGGGTAATAAGGGTAGGGGTGAGGGAGAGGAGTAGTAGTGGAAGTGGAGGAGAGAGGAGTAGTAGTGGAAGTGGAGGAGAGAGGAGTTTCTCAGGTGGTAGAGGGAAGGATAGTGGAGGAAGAAAGTTGTGGGTGGTGGAGTTGTGGGTGGTGTTGTGGGTGGTGAAGGTGTGGGTGGTGTGGCTGTTTAGTGTAGAGATCTTTAAGCAGGGGTATCTCTGTATACCCCTGGGGGGATGCAGGTACCCCTATAGGTATCCCCCTCCTCGGAGATGCAAAACAGCAAAGTTGTTGTACAAAACAAATGATAAATTAAATACACCATGTCCATAAAGAAAATGAAGACTACTTCATGCCGTAACAAATTCTGTCTATTATACGATGTTTACGTTGCAGTGTTGCTTGCCGTTTTCTTTTGAATGCTACGTACAACGTCATCTTTACCGGTTCGGTTTCAAGGCTTTCACAGTTCTTTGGAGACAGTGTAGTGTTGTGGGCGCCGGTGTAGCCAGTTAGTACTGTTACATCCAGGTAACATGTTGCAATGTACTGTTACATCCAGGTAACATGTTGCAATGTACTGTTACATCCAGGTACCATGTTGCAATGTACTGTTACATCCAGGTAACATGTTGCAATGTACTGTTACATCCAGGTAACATGTTGCAATGTACTGTTACATCCAGGTAACATGTTGCAATGTACTGTTACATCCAGGTAACATGTTGCAATGTACTGTTACATCCAGGTAACATGTTGCAATGTACTGTTACATCCAGGTAACATGTTGCAATGTTCTGTTACATCCAGGTAACATGTTGCAATGTACTGTTACATCCAGGTAACATGTTGCAATGTTCTGTTATATCCAGGTAACATGTTGCAATGTACTGTTACATCCAGGTAACATGTTGCAATGTACTGTTACATCCAGGTAATGTGTTGAGAAATGGTGTTGGTGTGAATAGGAATTATTATGGAATTTGTTATTAATGATAATTATTATAAGAACAATGAGTAACTGTGTACGATAATTGATATAAAATTAGTTATGGGATATTTTCTAGGTATCTGTGTAACCCGGATCTGACTTACCAAGTCCAGGAAATGTAAGTGGAATAACAACTTTTACTGTGTCACCTGCATGACAGTTAAGAATCGAACTCTGTGACCACAGAGTATACTTTACAATAAGGGTTTTTACAGATGTGACCTTCAAACCTTCAAAACTTAATGAGTATTTCAAGGCTCGACATGGGGGGTACAAAACCTGAACATGCCTTCAACAGCTTAAAAATCAAGAGGGAAGGATTTGATCGTGGCGATAACCTGACAGCGCGAGGATTTGTGCCAGTTGAGAAGCCTTTGTTGCAAGCATCTTATCAAGTTGCAAGCCAAGAGGAAAAAAAAAAGTCATAACTGATCATTAACAGACTAAATTTTGTGAACTAGAAATGACAAACGAGGTGTTGGGAACCAAGGCAAAAACAGAGACTTAACACGTATCCTAGTCAACTGACATCATCCAAGATTAATGATATGAGTGATCACAGACACCATTGCTAGTCCTGGCAAAGTGAGTCTTCAGATGGATGAATCAACCGACGTTATTTCTTGCTGTCAGTTCTTGGGGTTTGTTCTGTACGTGAAGGAGGAAGAAGTAATGGAAGAATTCTTGTTTTGTGAGTCCCTGAAAACATCCGCTAAAGTAGTCCAAGTGTCTTGTTTAGTAAAAGATTTCTTCTTGGAGAATGGAATGACTCGATGTGTGTTGGTCAGTTTGCACTAATGGAGATGCTACCTTGATGGAAAATTAATTAGGCTTTGGCATCCGTGTGAAGGAGGTGTCCCACATCACTGTCACACTATACTGCATCGTCATGCACCTGCCACAAAAACTGCAGAATCTTTTGTCAACTGCAGTGAAATCAGTAGATTTTATCAGAGGACTATCCCGGAATCACTCTTCCTTCAACGAATTTTGTGAAGAAATTGAAGCCGAGTTCAGTGTCATATTTTCTATACAGAAGTGAGGTAGCCTCTCCATGGGAGGGCGCTCGCTCGTGCCTTCGATCTACACGCAGAAATCAAATACTTTCTCAAAAACAAAGTCAGTAATTTGGCTGACGTTTTTGAAAACAAGGAGTTTGTTTTGTTTCTGGCATACCAGGCAGACGTATTCAAACACCTCAACCAACTAAATACTTCCATCCAAGGAACAGGAATGAATTTGATCACTGCCTGGAGAGAAGCTGTCAACCCTCACCCAGAAACTTAAGATTTGGATAAATCGCATTCAGAACCGAAATTTTGGCCAAATTTTCCTTGGCACGGGAAAGAACTGTGCATGGTGATTGAAGAGAAAAATCACTTAGAGTAACTGATTCAATCTTACCAACACGGAAAGGCTTCTGTGGCTCAGAGATGGATCTGGAATCCATTTATTTTTTAATCTGAATTCCGTGCATAATAGTAATGTAGTGAAAGATGATCTTGTTGAAATGACAGCTAATAAAGCAATTCGAATAGAATTTTAATCAGTGAAGGTAGAAAACTTCTGGTGTACACAGCTCAAAACGTTCATACAATCAGCAGAAATAGTAAAAAAAAAGGCACGGAGGTTATCGTTCCACAACACAGAAAAAAAAAAACTGTGGAGGTTCTCGTGCCATTTACCACCACCTAGTTGTGAGAGAACCTGTGTAACACTTCTGCACGTGAAAACATGCATGTCATGCATGTCATCTGTATGTCACATGCATATCATGACATGCATGTGGTTATTTCTCAAAAAAAAAAAAACTCTTTTTACTTCATCACTAATAAACGTCAACAAAAATTAAACAATGAATATGACAAATGTATTTTTTCCTGTTAATAATTCACTTCACATAAGTTATTATCCTTTATATTTGTTTTTGCTGTAAAAATAAAAAAGTTTTAAATAAGAAACTAAAGTTTTTAGTTATTTTTGAGAAGGTGTGAACACTTAAAATGTTAAGTGTTTAGTGTGATGGTGGGGGTGTGGGGGTGTGGGGGTGTGGGGGTGGGGCAATGATGGTGGGGGTGTGGGTAATGGGCAATGATGGTGGGGGTGTGGCAGTGTGGGGGTGGGGCAATGATGGTGGGGGTGTGGGAGTGTGGCAATGATGGTGGGGTGTGGGGGTGGGGCAATGATGGTGGGGGTGTGGTAGTGTGGCAATGATGGTGGGGTGTGGGGGTGGGGCAATGATGGAGGGGGTGTGGGAGTGTGTGATGGTGGGGGTGTGGGGGTGTGGCAATGATGGTGGGGTGTGGGGGTGGGGCAGATGGTGGGGGTGTGGGAGTGTGGGGCAATGATGGTGGGGTGTGTGGGTGGGGTGTGGGGGTGGGGCAATGATGGTGGGGGTGTGGGAGTGTGGGGCAATGATGGTGGGGGTGTGGGGGTGGGGCAATGATGGTGGGGGTGTGGGAGTGTGAGGGTGGGGCAATGATGGTGGGTGGGAGTGTGGGGGTGGGGCAATGATGGTGGGAGTGTGGGGCAATGATGGTGGGGGTGTGGGGGTGGGGCAATGATGGTGGGAATGTGGGGGTGGGACAATGATGGTGGGGGTGGGGCAATGATGGTGGGAGTGGGGCAATGATGGTGTGGGGCAATGATGGTGGGGGTGTGGGAGTGTAAGGCAATGATGGTGGGGGTGTGGGGGTGGTGCAATGATGGTGGGGGTGAAATGATGTGGGGGTGTGGGGGTGTGGGGGTGGGGCAATGATGGTGGGGGTGTGGGGGTGGGGAAATGATGTGGGGGTGTGGGAGTGTGGGGGTGTGGCAATGATGGTGGGGGTGTGGGGGTGGGGCAATGATGGTGGGGGTGTGGGGGTGGGGCAATGATGGTGGGGGTGTGGGGGTGGGGCAATGATGGTGGGGGTGTGGGGGTGGGGCAATGATGGTGGGGGTGTGGGTGTGGGCAATGATGGTGGGGGTGTGGGAGTGTGGGGCAATGATGGTGGGAGTGTGGGGGTGGGGCAATGATGGTGGGGGTGTGGGAGTGTGGGGCAATGATGGTGGGTGTGTGGGGGTGGGGCAATGATGGAGGGGGTGTGGGGGTGGGGCAATGATGGTGGGGGAGTGGGAGTGTGGGGCAATGATGGTGGGGGTGTGGGGGTGGGGCAATGTTGGTGGGGGTGTGGGAGTGTGGGGCAATGATGGTGGGGGTGTGGGGGTGGGGCAATGATGGTGGGGGTGTGGGAGTGTGGGGGTGGGGCATTGATGGGGGGGGTGTGGGAGTGTGGGGCAATGATGGTGGGGGTGTGGGATTGAGGGGGTGGGGCAATGATGGTGGGGTTGTGGGAGTGAGGGGGTGGGGCAATGATGGTGGCGGTGTGGGGGTGGGGCAACGATGGTGGGGGTGTTGGAGTGTGGGGGTGGGGCAATGATGGTGGGGGTGGGGCAATGATGGTGGGGGTGTGGGAGTGTGGGGGTGGGGCAATGATGGTGGGGTGTGGGTGATGGGCAATGATGATAAATTAGACACATGTGCAACTCTTGGGTATCTTTATTGAGGAAACGTTTCGCCACACAGTGGCTTCATCAGTCCATACAAGGGAGAATCTTGAAGAACAGGAGGAGAATGAGGTAATCAGTCCCTCAACCTTGGGTCGATGTGGTCAGTCCATCAATCTTGAATAGAATACGGCATACGTGCTGAGAAGGAGCTTATAAACCGTTGGTAGGAGAGGTGCAGCAGTCATAGGTCGTGTCACATTTGTTCAATGTTGAAGTAGGTCGTGCCCAATTCTTGGGCACGACCTACTTCAACATTGAACAAATGTGACACCACCTATGACTGCTGCACCTCTCCTACCAACGGTTTATAAGCTCCTTCTCAGCACGTATGCCGTATTCTATTCAAGATTGATGGACTGACCACATCGACTCAAGGTTGAGGGACTGATTACCTCATTCTCCTCCTGTTCTTCAAGATTCTCCTTTGTATGGACTGATGAAGCCACTGTGTGGCGAAACGTTTCCTCAATAAAGATACCCAAGAGTTGCACATGTGTCTAATTTATCAACATGTCGGTTCTCTGAACCATTCATCTACAAATGGGCAATGATGGTGGGGGTGTGGGTGATGGGCAATGATGGTGGGGGTGTGGGTGATGGGCAATGATGGTGGGGTGTGGGGGTGGGGCAATGATGGTGGGGGTGTGGGGGTGGGGCAATGATGGTGGGGGTGTGGGGGTGGGGCAATGATGGTGGAGGTGTGGGGGTGGGGCAATGATGGTGGGGGTGTAAGGGTGGGGCAATGATGGTGGGGGTGTGGGGATGTGGCAATGATGGTGGGGGTGTGGGGGTGTGGCAATGATGGTGGGGTGTGGGGGTGTGGCAATGATGGTGGGGTGTGGGGGTGTGGCAATGATGGCGGGGATGTGGGTGATGGGCAACGATGGTGGGGTGTGGGGGTGGGGCAATGATGGCGGGGTGTGGGGGTGGGGCAATGATGATGGGGGTGTGGCAATGATGGTGGGGGTGTGGGGGTGGGGCAATGATGGTGGGGGTGTGGGTTATGGGCAATGATGGCGGGGGTGTGGGGGTGGGGCAATGATTGTAGGGGTGTGGGTGATGGGCAATGATGGCGGGGGTGTTGGGGTGGGGCAATGATGGTGGGGGTAGGGCAATGATGGTGGGGGTGTGGGTGATGGGCAATGATGGTGGGGGTGTGGGGGTGGGGCAATGATGGCGGGGGTGTGGGTGATGGGCAACGATGGTGGGGGTGTGGGTGATGGGCAGAGATGGTGGTGGTGTGGGGGTGGGGCAATGATGGTGGGAGTGTGGGGGGGGTGGGGCAATGATGGTGGGGGTGTGGGTGATGGGCAATGATGGTGGGGTGTGGGCGTGGGGCAATGATGGTGGGGGTGTGGGCGTGGGGCAATGATGGTGGGGGTGGGGGTCCGAGCGTGGGGCAATGATGTTGGGGGCGTGGGTGATGGGCAATGATGGTGGGGGTGTGGGTGATTGGCAATGATGGTGGGGGTGTGGGTGTGGGGCAATGATGGTGGGGGTGTGGGTGATTGGCAATGATGGTGGGGGTGTGGGCGTGGGGCAATGATGGTGGGGGTGTGGGTGATGGGCAATGATTGTGGGGTGTGGGTGGTGGGCAATGATGGTGGGGTGTGGGCGGGGGGCAATGATGGTGGGGGTGTGGGTGATGGGCAATGATGGTGGGGGTGTGGGTGATGGGCAATGATGGTGGGGTGTCGGCGTGGGGCAATGATGGTGGGGGTGTGGGTGATGAGCAATGATGGTAGGGGGTGTGGGCGTGGGACAATGATGGTGGGGGTGTGGGTGATGGGCAATGATTGTGGGGTGTGGGTGGTGGGTAATGATGGTGGGGTGTGGGCGAGGGGCAATGATGGTGGGGGTGTGGGTTTTGGGCAATGATGGTGGGGGTGTGGGTGATGGGCAATGATGGTGGGGTGTCGGCGTGGGGCAATGATGGTGGGGGTGTGGGTGATGGGCAATGATGGTAGGGGTGTGGGCGTGGGGCAATGATGGTGGGGGTGTGGGCGTGGGGTAATGATGGTGGGGATCTGGGTGATGGGCAATGATGGTGGGGTATGGGCGTGGGGCAATGATGGTGGGGGTGTGGGTGATAGGCAATGATGGTGGGGGTGTGGGCGTGGAGCAATGATGGTGGGGTGTGGGTGGTGGGCAATGATGGTGGGGTGTGGGCGTGGGGCAATGATGGTGGGTGTGTTGGAGTGGGGCATTGATGTTGGGGGTGTGGGTGTTGGGCAATGATGGTGGGGGTGTGGGCGTGGGGCAATGATGGTGGGGGTGTGGGTGGTGGGCAATGATTGTGGGGGTGTGGGCGTGGGGCAATGATGGTGGGGGTGTGGGTGGTGGGCAATGATTGTGGGGGTGTGGGCGTGGGGCAATGATGGTGGGGCGTGGGCTCTTTAAACCAGCACACTGGTTTGCTTGTTTCTGGACTGTCTTACCATGAGGTCGAATCACCGCTCCTTTCATTGAGGAGAAAGAGTTCTCGAAAATTTATAGTAGCACAGGTCAACCTGGCTCGCAGTCTTAGCGACGTGGAAGTCTACTCCACTTCAAAGATGTGGAAGACTACTCCACTTCAAAGATGTGGAAGACTACTCCACTTCAATGATGTGGAAGACTACTCCTCTTCAAAGATATGAAAGACTACTCCACTTCAAAGATATGAAAGACATTCAAACGTAGATGTTATGGAACTTCAGGAGGATTTAAACAAACTCTATTCTTGGTCAGAAAAGTGGCAGATGCAGTTCAATGTAGATAAATGCAAGGTTCTGAAGCTTGGGAGTGCCCATAACCCTAGTACTTATAAGTTAAATGATGTAGAACTTAGCCATACAGATTGCGAAAAGGACTTGGGGGTTATGGTGAGTAGCAACCTTAAACCAAGACAGCAATGCCTAAGCGTACGTAATAAGGCAAATAGATTACTGGGATTTATATCAAGAAGTGTAAGCAACAGAAGTCCAGAGGTCATACTGCAGCTTTATACATCATTAGTAAGGCCTCACCTAGATTATGCAGCTCAATTCTGGTCTCCATATTACAGAATGGACATAAATTCGTTAGAAAACATTCAGCGTAGGATGACTAAATTAATACATAGCATTAGAAATCTTCCTTATGAAGAAAGATTGAAGACTCTTAAGTTACATTCACTTGTTAGACGAAGAATGAGGGGAGACCTGATCGAAGTGTATAAGTGGAAGATAGGTATTAATAAAGGGGATATTAATAAGGTCTTGAGGATGTCTCTCCAAGAGAGAACCCGCAGTAATGGATTTAAATTAGATAAGTTTAGATTTAGAAAGGACATAGGAAAGTATTGGTTTGGAAATAGGGTAGTTGATGAGTGGAACAGTCTACCTAGTTGGGTTATTGAGGCTGGGACTTTGGGTAGTTTCAAATTTAGGTTGGATAAGTACATGAGTGGGAGGGGTTGCATTTGACTGGGACTTTCACATCAGAGCTTATTTCTTGAGTAGCATTGAGGGTTGGGTTGGTCAAATGCTTGTTGGTGGGACGAATTGTAAAGAACCTGCCTAGTATGGGCCAACAGGCCTCCTGCAGTGTTCCTCCATTCTTATGTTCTTATGACTACTCCACTTCAAAGATGTGGATGACTACTCCACTTCAAATATGTGGAAGACTACTCCACTTCAAAGATATGAAAGACTACTCCACTTCAAATATATGGAAGACTACTCCACTTCAAATATATGGAAGACTACTCCACTTCAAAGATATGAAAGACTACTCCACTTCAAATATATGGAAGACTACTCCACTTCAAAGATATGAAAGACTACTCCACTTCAAATATGTGGAAGACTACTCCACTTCAAAGACAGGAAAGGCTACTCCACTTCAAAGATGTGCAAGACTATTCCACTTCAAAGATGTGGAAGACTACTAGACTTCAGAGATATGGAAGACTACTCCACTTCAAAGATATGGAAGACTACTCCACTTCAAAGATGTGGAAGACTACTCCACTTCAAAGATATGAAAGACTACTCCACTTCAAAGATATGAAAGACTACTCCACTTCAAAGATGTGGAAGACTACTCCACTTCAAAGATATGAAAGACTACTCCACTTCAAAGATATGAAAGGCTACTCCACTTCGAAGGTATGAAAGACTACTCCACCTCAAAGATGTAGAAGACTACTCCACTTCAAAGATGTAGAAGACTACTCCACTTCAAAGATATGAAAGACTACTCCACTTCAAAGATGTAGAAGACTACTCCACTTCAAAGATATGAAAGACTACTCCACTTCAAAGATATGAAAGGCTACTCCACTTCAAAGGTATGAAAGACTACTCCACTTCAAAGATGTAGAAGACTACTCCACTTCAAAGATGTTGAAGACTACTCCACTTTAAAGACATGAAAGACTACTCCACTTCAAAGATATGAAAGACTACTCCACTTCAAAGATGTAGAAGACTACTCCACTTTAAAGACATGTTAGACTACTCCACTTCAAAGATATGAAAGACTACTCCACTTCAAAGATATGAAAGACTACTCCACTTCAAAGATATGAAAGACTACTCCACTTCAAAGATATGAAAGACTACTCCACTTCAAAGATATGAGAGAATACTCCACTTCAAAGATGTGGAAGACTACTCCACTTCAAAGATTTGAAAGACTACTCCACTTCAAAGATTTGAAAGACTACTCCACTTCAAAGATTTGAAAGACATCTCCCTTCTAAAGAAATTAGATTAGAAAATCTTATATTTTCGTCACTGACATATTATATATGTAAGTATATATATATATATATATATATATATATTTATATCTATATATATATATATATATATATATATATATATATATATATATATATATATATATATATATATATATATATATATATATATATGTATATATATGTATATATATGTATATATATATATATATATATATATATATATATATATATATATATATATATATATATATATATATATATATAAATATATATATATATATATATATATATATATATATATATATATATATATATATATATATATATATATATATGTCGTGCCGAATAGGCAGAACTTGCGATCTTGGCTTAAATAGCAACGTTCATCTTGCCATATATAGGACAAGTGAAAATTTGTGTATGCAATAATTTCTCCAAAATCATTCTGAACTTAACGAAAAAATATATTTCACTGTGTTTGTTTAGTTTTAAATTATTGTAAACAAATCTAAAATATATTTAGTTGGGTTAGGCTAAAATAAATTGCGCTTGTTATAATAAGGTTAGATAAGTTTTCTAAGTTCCTTTTGGTGCAAAATTATAAATTTTTACATCAACATTAATGAAAAAAATATATCTTTAAACGTACAAGAGAAAATTTTAGAAAGGACTTAATTTTAAATGAGTTCTTGCTAATTGACCGGTTTTACATATTCGGCACGACATATATATATATATATATATATATATATATATATATATATATATATATATATATATATATATATATATATATATATATATATATATATATATATATATATATATATATATATATATATATATATATATATATATATATATATATATATATATATATATATATATATATATATATATATATATATATATATATATATATATATATATATATATATATATATATATATATATATATATAATATATATATATATATATATATATATATATATATATATAGAGAGAGAGAGAGAGAGAGAGAGAGAGAGAGAGAGAGAGAGAGAGAGAGAGAGAGAGAGAGAGAGAGAGAGAGAGAGAGAGAGAGAGAGAGAGAGAGTACTAAGTACCACACTTGGATCCACTTCGAGGACAGCGAGAAACAAGCTTTTATACCACAAGACGGGCAGAAAGCAGCAACTTCACTTTGGCTGTACCCTTCTCCAGAACATCAGTCCATCTGAGATCGTATATACCCAGGATGACTCGAGTATGGAACACATTCGTACAGCTTAATGATGTCAATGAGATAAAGTCAGTTGATCAGATGAAAATTCTGGCCCACAGATGGCTCCAACTTCATCCTGTTCCCTACTTGTATGTTTCATAACAAAAATGCTTTCAAATGAGCTGATGTAGGTAACAGCTCTTAGTTTGCCAATAAAGTTAGGAATCCTTAACCTGCAAATAGCTTGTCAATAAAGCTAGGGATCCTTAACCTTGTCAAACCCTGTGTAAAAAAAATAAATAAAGAGAGAGAGAGAAGTTCCTTAAATCTAAAGCCAAGTGGTCTTGCCACTTAACTTGTCTTATCCCTCTCTTCCTGTCTTCCCACAACGTTTTTCACTGCCTTCTCGTACCTCCAGTTCCTTCCCTTCCTCATTCTTGCATCTCTGGAAGGCGAGATCTGGTACAGAGAGCAAAATTCTGAGAATCTAAGTCAACTTAAAACTTGACCAGCGAGACTTCACTCGTCTTGTAATAAGGGCAAGTGTTAAGTGGGAATGTAAACTAGTAAAGTCAATACATCTGGCATTAGCCTCTCTCTCTCTATCTAATGAGACATCATGACTTCCGAAATCGTAATAACACGACTGCAAACAAATCACGGTACTGGTGGTGTTCGAACTCACGGCAAGTAAGTGGTAAAATTCCAGGTCAGTGCGTGAGCCACTGGGCCAGCTGGCTACAATAAAATTACTCCAACTTGGTATATTTATACACCATAGGAAGGTTAACATGTGCCCCACTTTGTAAAAACTTGCATTTGTGGTGACAGTGGTGGCCCATGCTAACCTTCCTATGGTATATAAATATACCTAGTTGGATGAATCTTTTTGGATCCAGCTGGTCCAGTGGCTTACGCACTGGCCTGAAGTTTTACGACTCATTTGCCGTGAGTTCGAGACTCATCCGTACCGTGGTCTGATTAATAAGACACCAGTAACATGCAAATTTAGCGAAGGATTGTTGCCAGCAATGAGGCGTGATCCGTATCATTTTTATTTTAGTAGCTCATCAACTGAAATCTTTGAGTTTAAAAAAACTTGATAATTGTATGAGTGATTTCGAGAAGTGTGCCACATGCAGCGTAGCAGAGAACGTGTCAAGAGGGAAGTCAAAGCGGATGTAATTCAGACACCAACATTAGTAAGAACGGTTGCTCACAAGCCCACTAAAGATGTCACAGTCGTGCAAATGGACACAGAGCAACTAATGTGACATTAGTGTCACATTAGTTGCATCTGTGTCCATTTACCTAACATTCTGTCGGTAATTCGACTATTATTACCACAGTTATGTATGTGTCTAGGCACTCAGTGAAGGTGTCTGAACATGGTGGTGAGTGCCAAGAAGGTGTACTGGTCACCGCTCAGAGTATCTTAGTTGTGGAATTGTTTCGCCATAAAGTGGCTTCATCAGTACAATACGAAGAAGAATGGTGAAGATCAGAAGGAGTTTGAGGTAATCAGTGTAATTAATCAACTTCTCGGTTCCCTGAACCATTTATCTACGTTCCTGTCAAAGTAATATTTTTATTGAATCCTAGAGATTATTTGCAAGCCGAGACTTACACTAAGATACGACAGCCTGTTAGCAAGAGAACAAAATTATCATTGTCTTGGACAGGCTTGTTAGACTAACTAACATGATGTAATGAAACCCACCATGAAACTATAAAGACAGAGTAACCTAACCACTGCAATAGTCGTTCCTGCCATATAACGGAAAATAATTGCTTGACGATTGAGAACCGCGATCAGTGTTGTGGATAGTGCCGAGAATTAGACCTGCAGATCCCAAATTGACTGGTGACTGTACCGTTGGTGGATATACTGATGTGTTCTGAATTATTACTGTGAATTTCCTTAAGGTGGGCTTGTAAGAAAAGGGCTTTGACTTTTAAAATCTTCTCGGAAACAGTTACAGGGAAGAATACCATCGAAGTACTTATCAGGGATGGGAAAGAGATCCAGGAGTTTAATGACCAGGTGCTGATCATAATGCTTGCAGGATAAAAACTCATTGACAACAGTAATAGACGAGTCGTAACAATATGTTAGGTAAAAGATCACATGTGTAACTAATGTTACACTTTATTTCAGCAACGTTTAGCGAAACGTTGTCACATTAGTTGCACATATGTCCTTTTACCTAACAAGAGACGAATCATTGGATATGACCCAAATATCTAAGTTATGGGAACGACACAACTGGTACCTACCTATCTGGGGGGTGTTCTAGGGGTCAGCGCTCCCGCGGCTCTTCCATGACACGAAGAAATAATAATTGTAGAGTTAACAAGTAAGCAAAGAAAGTTTACATGATATAAAAGATTGTTATTCCTTAAGCAAATTAAAATGTGTCACCTCTTCATGTCCTTGTATCTGCTGACGCCCAAATTGTGCGCCCCCTTCAGGGGGACGCAAAATTGTGAGCCTGAAAGGGGCGCAAAACTGTGAGCTTGAAGGGGCGCAAACTTCTTAGAGAGACTAGCTTGACATACTGAATATAGAGAAAGAGATGGAACAGTTTTTCTGTGTGATCCCTCATTGCTGTTATAATAAAGAACCTCGGGAAGGTGTGGGAGAGGAGCGGTGAAAGTACCATTATGACCAACATGTCCTTGAATTTGTATTGATGGCTAAACGTCTACAGAAAAGATACCCAGATGTTGCACACGTGTCTAATTTTTCATCTTTGTTGTGAAGGATGACCTGACCTACGTATGTGACCTCGAATCAGGGCTAGCACGACACTGGGTCTCGCTGAGTATTGACACACACAAACTTTAGGCAGTAGAGGTGGATATCAAAGATGAACGTTAGAGGAAGCAGCAGAGCATCCAGTTCCGTCCTGTAAATCATGCTGGGTTACTCAGTTGTTGAGTCAAAGTGCACACGAAAAGGAGTGAACGATACGAAACCGGATCATGCAAGGTCGACCACTTACGGACGGTCATCAGTGGGTGTTACCTGCACTGGATGACACGAACACTACACCAGATCATGGACCAACTCTTCTGGTCTGGGTTCTGATGGAAGAACGAGTTTCTGCCATACGTCTGTATGCAGCAGGAGGAATATACTCCACAGAAATAATGCTGGAACAAGGGATAATATGCATAACTACGTTCGCCATGTGGCAGATCAACCAGGCTATGATGGATATGCGAGCAAGTGGACCACTAAGAGCAACAACCCAGTGGATCAAGTAATCGGCAGAAAACCCTGGCATCAGGCCAGGCTGCGAGAGCATGTACCTGACAGGAGCTATAATACTGAAACATCCACCAAGCTTAAGGGGAGAGGTCTTAAACATCTGTTTTGATCTGTGCATCTACTAGGACCGTACTATAATCATATAATAATTTGTAAAGGTAGAGACATCTGTGTACTAGAGCAGGCACTGAGGCAGGTGACATCACCGAGGGCTAAATGTATTGTTTCTATAAACCCGCAACTCTGGGGGGAAAAATAAACCCTCGTCATTATATTTACATGGGCGGGTAATGGCACGAGATGCCGAGATGTTGGCAAATATAGACCAGTTATATGGAACCTTTGTTGACGAT
Source organism: Cherax quadricarinatus (assembly GCF_038502225.1). Taxonomy (NCBI): domain Eukaryota; kingdom Metazoa; phylum Arthropoda; class Malacostraca; order Decapoda; family Parastacidae; genus Cherax; species Cherax quadricarinatus. Next base: position 12,340,520 of record NC_091354.1, read on the forward strand.
GTTTCGCCCAGGTAGTGGGTCTTTATCACAAACATAGACAAGTTATATGGAACCATAGATCCTTTATTGACGGTGTTTCGCCCAGGTAGTGGGTCTTTATGTGTCTGGATAAAGATTACATGTTAACGAAACGTCTTTCAATAGTTCCATCGTTATTTTATGTATTAGTGTGTATAAAACTTTGCCAACTGAATTCCTACAACTGCACAGTTGTACTTTCAACTTTTTACCAAACTTTTGCTCAGTTAGATCTATCATCGTTACCAGTGATAACAAAGTGAACGGCAATTTCGATTTAATTTAGAAACAATTCAATCTAGCCGCTCATCTGCGGTAAATCATCAACGGTACTGTAAACGTAGCTGGCATAAAGTGTAAACACAAGGTGCGAGCGTTCCATCACCTGATTAGATGTGTAATCAGGCTGTGGCTGCCGGAGATTATCTTGTTTTTATCAAGATAAGTCACGGGTTGTGGCCTTCAGTGGCCGCTGCCGGGAGCCTGGCTCCCGCTGCGTCAGGAAGGCGCTGCTGTTCTAAGTCAGGTCAACCTGGGTCACCTCAGGTCAAGGGCGAGGAAGGTCTTGGACCTCCATATAGGACCAGCTACAAGATGAGGCTGGTCTGATTCAAGAAATTCATGGGAAAACGGTAAAGCCGTAGAGGTTATACAGCGCCTGGGGATGGAAAGTGAAAAGGTTTTGATACGAGGAATGAGAATATAGGTTAATTTTACTGATTCGAGCATTTCTCTATCATCCAGACTAGTGATGCTAGGCTATAATGTATACCTGGAAGATGTTACGACCTTTAACGTACTGAAGAGTTACCTTACCTAGGCTAGAAATTCCTTAAAAATAGTTGAAGAATCAAGTTCAAAACGGGGGAGACCTTGTTCCAAGGTCAAACTGAAAAATAAACAACCTGTTATGTTGTTGCAAGGTCAAACTAAAAAATAGCCTTTTATGATGTTGCAAGGTCAAGTTGAAAAATAGTTTTTTATCATGTTGCAAGGTCAGGTTGAAAAATAGATTTTTATGATGTTGCAAGGTTAGGTTGAGGACGAGAGATCACTTTCTACCAGCAGCGAGCAACATTTGACTGCGGGCCGAATGCGACTCACTAGGATGCGCTGTGCGGTTCGCCGGAGATATTTTTGAAATAATTGTTATTTAACTAGTTAATACACACGAGCTAGTAAACTAATATTGGACTGATGAAGCCACTGTGTGGCGAAACGTTGCCTCAGCCAAGATACCCAAGTGTTGCACAAGTGTCTAATTGAACAACTTATCGGTTGTCTGAGACATGTAACTACAGGACTTAATCAGCTTCCTATTACTCAGCTACATAAACCTCCAGTGAAAATGGATTTATTTCCCTGAGCGAAAACGTCCCACAAATCTTCAGACTTGTCCAGGTTATTAAATATTAGGATTCTCATTGACTTGATCAAAATTAATCAATCTGTAGCGATAATCTTGTAACTGAGCTTAATAAAGATCTTGCTCCTTTTCTCTTGAAATGCAGTTTGAAGAGCAAGTTTGATTTATAATTATGATTGTGTGTTTCTACACACCATAGCATCGCTTCCATTATTTATTTTTATTGCAGGTAAAATTTTAGATACGTTTATCAGAAAAGAAAAATCTTGGACGACCTGTCTTATTCCTTGACGCTGGATCAAGTTAAGAACCAGGGTAATTAAGATCTTTTTTAAGGCCAGTTAAAAGTAGCATTAAACCATACTTAACAGTCAGTAATGGGTCAGGTGATTAATAATTTCACATGGAAGCGATGAACACATAAAGGTCATGTAACATCTTGGTAAGAGGATGTAGTGAGGGTTGATCCGAATAAGAGTAGAAAAACTTCAGTTTTTTAGGATCGAGAACCCTTCACTATCATCAAGAACCCTTCACTATCATTAAGAACCCTTCACTATCATTAAGAACCCTTCACTATCATCAGAACCCTTCACTATCATCAGAACCCTTCACTATCATCAAGAACCCTTCACTATCATCAGAACTCTTCACTATCATCAAGAACCCTTCACTATCATCAAGAACCCTTCACTATCATCAAGAACCCTTCACTATCATTAAGAACCCTTCACTATCATCAGAACCTTTCACTATCATCAAGAACCCTTCACTATCATTAAGAACCCTTCACTATCATCAGAACCCTTCACTATCATCAAGAACCCTTCACTGTCATCAAAAAACCTTCACTGTCATCAAGAACCCTTTACTGTCATCAAGAACCCTTCACTGTCATCAAGAACCCTTCACTGTCATCAAGAACCCTTTACTGTCATCAAGAACCCTTCACTGTCATCAAGAACCCTTCACTGTCATCAAGAACCCTTTACTGTCATCAAGAACCCTTCACTGTCATCAAGAACCCTTCACTGTCATCAAGAACCCTTCACTGTCATCAAGAACCCTTCATTGTCATCAAGAACCCTTTACTGTCATCAAGAACCCTTCACTGTCATCAAGAACCCTTTACTGTCATCATTAACCCTTCACTGTCATCAAGAACCCTTCACTGTCATCAGAACCCTTCACTGTCATCAAGAACCCTTCACTGTCATCAAGAACCCTTCACTGTCATCAAGAACCCTTCACTGTCATCAAGAACCCTTCACTGTCATCAGAACCCTTTACTGTCATCAAGAACCCTTCACTGTCATCAAGAACCCTTTACTGTCATCAAGAACCCTTCACTGTCATCAAGAACCCTTCACTGTCATCAAGAACCCTTCACTGTCATCAAGAACCCTTCACTGTCATCAAGAACCCTTTACTGTCATCAAGAACCCTTCACTGTCATCAAGAACCCTTTACTGTCATCAAGAACCCTTCACTGTCATCAAGAACCCTTCACTGTCATCAAGAACTATTTACTGTCATCAAGAACTCTTCACTGTCATCAAGAACCCTTCACTGTCATCAAGAACCCTTCACTGTCATCAAGAACCCTTCACTGTCATCATGAACCCTTCACTGTTATCAAGAACCCTTTACTGTCATCAAGAACCCTTCACTGTCATCAAGAACTATTTACTGTCATCAAGAACCCTTCACTGTCATCAAGAACCCTTCACTGTCATCAAGAACCCTTCACTGTCATCAAGAACCATTCACTGTCATCAAGAACCCTTCACTGTCATCAAGAACCCTTCACTGTCATCAAGAACCCTTTACTGCCATCAAGAACCCTTCACTGTCATTAAGAACCCTTTACTGTCATCAAGAACCCTTCACTGTCATCAAGAACCCTTCACTGTCATCAAGAACCCTTTACTGTCATCAAGAACCCTTCACTGTCATCAAGAACCCTTCACTGTCATCAAGAACCCTTCACTGTCATCAAGAACCCTTTACTGTCATCAAGAACTCTTCACTGTCATCAAGAACCCTTTACTGTCATCATGAACCCTTCACTGTCATCAAGAACCCTTCACTGTTATCAAGAAACCTTTACTGTCATCAAGAACCCTTCACTGTCATCAAGAACCTTCACTGTCATCAAGAACCCTTTACTGTCATCAAGAACCCTTCACTGTCATCAAGAACTATTTACTGTCATCAAGAACCCTTCACTGTCATCAAGAACCCTTCACTGTCATCAAGAACCCTTCACTGTTATCATGAACCCTTCACTGTCATCAAGAACCCTTCACTGTTATCAAGAAACCTTTACTGTCATCAAGAACCCTTCACTGTCATCAAGAACCCTTCACTGTCATCAAGAACCCTTTACTGTCATCAAGAACCCTTCAATGTCATCAAGAACCCTTTACTGTCATCATGAACCCTTCACTGTCATCAAGAACCCTTCACTGTCATCAAGAACCCTTCACTGTCATCATGAACCCTTCACTGTCATCAAGAACCCTTCACTGTCATCAAGAACCCTTCACTGTCATCAAGAACTCTTCACTGTCATCAAGAACCCTTCACTATCATCAAAAACCCTTCACTGTCATCAAGAACCCTTCACTGTCATCAAGAACCCTTTAATGTGATCATGAACCCTTCACTATCATCAAGAACCTTTCACTGTCATCAAAAACCCTTTACTGTCATCATGAACCCTTCACTGTCATCAAGAACCCTTTACTGTCATCATGAACCCTTCACTGTCATCAAGAACCCTTCACTGTCATCAAGAACCCTTTACTGTCATCAAGAACCCTTCACTGTCATCAAGAACCCTTCACTGTCATCAAGAACCCTTCACTGTCATAAAGAACCCTTTACTGTCATCAAGAACTCTTCACTGTCATCAAGAACCCTTTACTGTCATCATGAACCCTTCACTGTCATCAAGAACCCTTCACTGTTATCAAGAAACCTTTACTGTCATCAAGAACCCTTCACTGTCATCAAGAACCCTTCACTGTCATCAAGAACCCTTTACTGTCATCAAGAACCCTTCACTGTCATCAAGAACTATTTACTGTCATCAAGAACCCTTCACTGTCATCAAGAACCCTTCACTGTCATCAAGAACCCTTCACTGTTATCATGAACCCTTCACTGTCATCAAGAACCCTTCACTGTTATCAAGAAACCTTTACTGTCATCAAGAACCCTTCACTGTCATCAAGAACCCTTCACTGTCATCAAGAACCCTTTACTGTCATCAAGAACCCTTCAATGTCATCAAGAACCCTTTACTGTCATCATGAACCCTTCACTGTCATCAAGAACCCTTCACTGTCATCAAGAACCCTTCACTGTCATCATGAACCCTTCACTGTCATCAAGAACCCTTCACTGTCATCAAGAACCCTTCACTGTCATCAAGAACTCTTCACTGTCATCAAGAACCCTTCACTATCATCAAAAACCCTTCACTGTCATCAAGAACCCTTCACTGCCATCAAGAACCCTTCACTGTCATCAAGAACCCTTCACTGTCATCAAGAACCCTTCACTGTCATCAAGAACCCTTCGCTGTCATCAAGAACCCTTCACTGTCATCAAGAACTCTTCACTGTCATCAAGAACCCTTCACTGTTATCAAGAACCCTTTACTGTCATCAAGAACCCTTCACTGTCATCAAGAACCCTTTAATGTGATCATGAACCCTTCACTATCATCAAGAACCTTTCACTGTCATCAAAAACCCTTTACTGTCATCATGAACCCTTCACTGTCATCAAGAACCCTTTACTGTCATCATGAACCCTTCACTGTCATCAAGAACCCTTCACTGTCATCAAAAACCCTTCACTGTCATCAAGAACCCTTCACTGTCATCAAGAACCCTTTACTGTCATCAAGAACCCTTCACTGTCATCAAGAACCCTTCACTGTCATCAAGAACCCTTCACTGTCATCAAGAACCCTTTACTGTCATCAAGAACCCTTCACTGTCATCAAGAACCCTTCACTGTCATCAAGGACCCTTCACTGTCATCATGAACCCTTCACTGTCATCAAGAACCCTTTACTGTCATCAAGAACCCTTCACTGTCATCAAGAACCCTTTACTGTCATCAAGAAACCTTCACTGTCATCAAGAACCCTTCACTGTCATCAAGAACCCTTCACTGTCATCAAGAACCCTTTGCTGTCATCAAGAACCCTTCAATGTCATCAAGAACGCTTCACTGTCATCAAGAACCCTTCACTGTCATCAAGAACCCTTTCTTTCATCATGAACCCTTCACTGTCATCAAGAACCCTTTACTGTCATCATGAACCCTTCACTGTCATCAAGAACCCTTTACTGTCATCAAGAACCCTTTACTGTCATCAAGAACCCTTCACTGTCATCAAGAACCCTTCACTGTCATCAAGAACCCTTCACTGTCATCAAGAACCCTTTACTGTCATCAAGAACTCTTCACTGTCATCAAGAACCCTTTACTGTCATCATGAACCCTTCACTGTCATCAAGAACCCTTCACTGTTATCAAGAACCCTTTACTGTCATCAAGAACCCTTCACTGTCATCAAGAACCCTTCACTGTCATCAAGAACCCTTTACTGTCATCAAGAACCCTTCACTGTCATCAAGAACTATTTACTGTCATCAAGAACCCTTCACTGTCATCAAGAACCCTTCACTGTCATCAAGAACCCTTCACTGTCATCAAGAACCCTTCACTGTCATCAAGAACCCTTTACTGTCATCAAGAACCCTTCACTGTCATCAAGAACCCTTTACTGTCATCATGAACCCTTCACTGTCATCAAGAACCCTTCACTGTCATCAAGAACCCTTCACTGTCATCATGAACCCTTCACTGTCATCAAGAACCCTTCACTGTCATCAAGAACCCTTCACTGTCATCAAGAACTCTTCACTGTCATCAAGAACCCTTCACTGTCATCAAAAACCCTTCACTGTCATCAAGAACCCTTCACTGCCATCAAGAACCCTTCACTGTCATCAAGAACCCTTCACTGTCATCAAGAACCCTTCACTGTCATCAAGAACCCTTCACTGTCATCAAAAACCCTTCACTGTCATCATGAACCCTTCACTGTCATCAAGAACCCTTCACTGTTATCAAGAACCCTTTACTGTCATCAAGAACCCTTCACTGTCATCAAGAACCCTTCACTGTCATCAAGAACCCTTTACTGTCATCAAGAACCCTTCACTGTCATCAAGAACTATTTACTGTCATCAAGAACCCTTCACTGTCATCAAGAACCCTTCACTGTCATCAAGAACCCTTCACTGTCATCAAGAACCCTTCACTGTCATCAAGAACCCTTTACTGTCATCAAGAACCTTTCAATGTCATCAAGAACCCTTTACTGTCATCATGAACCCTTCACTGTCATCAAGAACCCTTCACTGTCATCAAGAACCCTTCACTGTCATCATGAACCCTTCACTGTCATCAAGAACCCTTCACTGTCATCAAGAACCCTTCACTGTCATCAAGAACTCTTCACTGTCATCAAGAACCCTTCACTGTCATCAAAAACCCTTCACTGTCATCAAGAACCCTTCACTGCCATCAAGAACCCTTCACTGTCATCAAGAACCCTTCACTGTCATCAAGAACCCTTCACTGTCATCAAGAACCCTTCACTGTCATCAAAAACCCTTCACTGTCATCAAGAACTCTTCACTGTCATCAAGAACCCTTCACTGTTATCAAGAACCCTTTACTGTCATCAAGAACCCTTCACTGTCATCAAGAACCCTTTATTGTGATCATGAACCCTTCACTGTCATCAAGAACCTTTCACTGTCATCAAAAACCCTTTACTGTCATCATGAACCCTTCACTGTCATCAAGAACCCTTCACTGTCATCAAAAACCCTTCCCTGTCATCAAGAACCCTTCACTGTCATCAAGAACCCTTTACTGTAATCAAGAACCCTTCACTGTCATCAAGAACACTTCACTGTCATCAAGAACCCTTCACTGTCATCAAGAACCCTTCACTGTCATCAAGAACCCTTTACTGTCATCAAGAACCCTTCACTGTCATCAAGAACCCTTTACTGTCATCAAGAAACCTTCACTGTCATCAAGAACCCTTCACTGTCATCAAGAACCCTTTACTGTCATCAAGAACCCTTCACTGTCATCCAGAACCCTTCACTGTCATCAAGAACCCTTCACTATCATCAAGAACCCTTCACTGTCATCAAAAACCCTTTACTGTCATCAAGAACCCTTCACTGTCATCAAGAACACTTCATTGTCATCATGAGCCCTTCACTGTCATCAAGAGCCCTTCACTGTCATCAAGAACCCTTTACTGTCATCATGAACCCTTCACTGTCATCAAGAACCCTTCACTGTCATTAAGAACCCTTCACTGTCATGAAGAACCCTTTACTGTCATCAAGAACCCTTCACTGTCATCAAGAACCCTTCACTGTCATCAAGAACCCTTCACTGTCATCAAGAACCCTTCACTGTCATCAAGAACCCTTCACTGTCATCAAGAACCCTTCACTGTCATCAAGAACCCTTCACTGTAAATCAAGAACCCTTCACTGTCATCAAGAACCCTTTACTGTCATGAAGAACCCTTCACTGTCATCAAGAACCCTTCACTGTCATCAAGAACCCTTTACTGTCATCAAGAACCCTTCACTGTCATCAAGAACCCTTTACTGTCATCATGAACCCTTCACTGTCATCAAGAACCCTTCACTGTCATCAAGAACCCTTCACTGTCATCAAGAACCCTTTACTGTCATGAAGAACTCTTCACTGTCATCAAGAACCCTTCACTGTCATCAAGAACCCTTTACTGTCATCAAGAACCGTTCACTGTCATCAAGAACCCTTCACTGTCATCAAGAACCCTTTACTGTCATCAAGAACCCTTCACTGTCATCAAGAACCCTTCTCTGTCATCAAGAACCCTTCACTGTCATCAAGAACCCTTTGCTGTCATCAAGAACCCTTCACTGTCATCAAGAACGCTTCACTGTCATCAAGAACCCTTCACTGTCATCAAGAACCCTTTACTGTCATCATGAACCCTTCACTGTCATCAAGAACCCTTTACTGTCATCATGAACCCTTCACTGTCATCAAGAACCCTTCACTGTCATCAAGAACCCTTCACTGTCATCAAGAACCCTTCACTGTCATCAAGAACCCTTTACTGCCATCAAGAACCCTTCACTGTCATCAAGAACCCTTCACTGTCATCAAGAACCCTTCACTGTCATCAAGAACCCTTCACTGTCATCAAGAACCCTTCACTGTCATCAACCCTGTGAAGGACTCAGGGCTAGAGTGACAAACTTCAATAAAGGTACAGGTAAGAGATAAGCATGAAAAACTCTTTTCAATTCATATGTCCCGTGGAGGTCCAGGGACAGCCCCGTGTCCCGTGGAGGTCCAGGGACAGCCCCGTGTCCCGTGGAGGTCCAGGGACAGCCCCGTGTCCCGTGGAGGTCCAGGGACAGCCCCGTGTCCCGTGGAGGTCCAGGGACAGCCCCGTGTCCCGTGGAGCTCCATTGACAGCCCTGTGTCCAGTCCAGTACGTCTTTATGGTTTCTCTAATCATAAGATACACAGTCTTGTAAACATAAGACACATAGCGTAGTAAGTATTAAAACAGCTTAGTGTACCACTGCACTCTACCACCTCTGGACGCTCGTCTTTAATCCTCGCTCCAGCACACTGCTTCTTAACCCGAGTATAAAAACACAGGTTTAACATACAGGAGAACCTGTATTTAGAAGACGTTTGGCTCGCCAGGAGCTTCCTCACTCCTGGAGAGCGAAAAGTCTTCCATATAAAAAAAACTTTTGCACCTGTGTCTACTGTGTGCATTTGTTATTACTAATTATATTGTGTGATGTAGAGGTTACTAAACTTTTCTTTCTCTTAGATTTCCAAACTATTCATGCAATACAAGTTTACTGAGATCCGATACAACTAATATTAAAAAATCTTCATACATTAGGTTTTGAGAAAAAAAAATCTGGCTCACCAACAAACATTCGATGAAGCAACAAATCTTCATTTTTGGGTTAAAAGGTCAATTTACAACCGAAAATATATATTATTCTTAATAATATGTTAAATTTCCATCGACCTAAACCAGTGGTTCTCAGGTCACATACAAAATATATATTCATGGCCCACCACCTTTTTGAGAAATAATAACAAGAGTAAACAACGAATATTTTGGCTTTGAATTGATTTACTAACAGATTTTTTGGATTCTCTTTTCGCTGACAAGTTCTTCAGTGTTTGAAGTGGTACTTGATAATGCATAACAAATATCGCGTTCCACTACTAGCTAGTTCCTGTGTTTGGATCTAATGTGCAACAAACATGAAAATCCAGTTTCACACGAATAGGTTGATACAAACTGCAAATGAAACCTGACTGCATATGCTGACAGATTTGAGTAATATCATCTTCATTTCACTACTACACCTGCTGCTTCTGTAGGCGAAACGTTTCAATAATAGAGATAGCAAACTGTTGCACATGTGACTTAATTATCAACTTGTTGGTATTTTATACCATTTTCAACATAACACCCAACCATCCTTGCTCAGAATTTCTCCAAGAATTCAGCTCTAATAATTCCTTCTGCAGATCCTCTGGAACACTATGAACATCTGTTGTGAATGGGGTCCTGATAGAGATAAACCATCCCCTGTTTTGTCCTCCTCTGGAAAGTATTGTTGGAATTCGTCCCTTAGCTTCCGTAAATGATTGAAAACTGCGTTCGAATTGCTTCTTTTTTTTCCCCGAGCATGACTCAAGCCTTGGAAATTGAACCAAATTATTGCCTTCATCTTTTACGATCCAAAGAAATTTCTGAAGATAAGCCTTGATGATTCCTTGTTGGGAAAAGAGATCTGCACCTTTCTCCTGGCGAAGTTTTGTTGGGAAAACAGATTTCCAGATTTGTACCTTTTCCTTGCAGATACCCAAGTTGTATATTTGACAGAGTCAACTCATTTCTCTTTCCCTTGGGCATGGAGAAATAAATTCAACTCCTCTTTTAATGGCTTGATAAAGCTCCTGGAGAGCGAAACGTTGCCACAATAAATGTCACATTAGTTGCACTTGTGTCCTTTTACTTTACACATTGTCGGTAATTCTACCAACTTTATTTGAAAGCTTTTACTGAACGCGTTTCCTGCTGACACCCACTGTACAGAAGTGTGGGACAACAATACATTAATGTCTGAACCTTACTTAGTCCTGTCAGAATCTTTTGAAGAGCTTCGTGGTCACAGTCGATGATTTAATGTAATTGATCACCTTCATCAATTCTCTGAAAAAGATGTTCATTTGTTCAGGGAATTGATGTTTTTGATGTCAATGCTTCCCTATAAATGAAACAATGAACTCCGGTTACCACTGGAGCGCGCTGTTTAATCAATGTCTGGAAGACTAGTCTTGAGCCCAGGATAGCAGGTGCACCATTAGTGATGACAGCCACAACACTGACCCAATCCAAACCATGTTCTTCAAAGAAATTTTTAACAATTTCGAACATGTTCTCTGCCTTTGTGATGGTCAAGAGTCTTACAAAAAAGAAACTTGTCTGTAAAGTCTCCCTCAGCCATGTATCGTGTGAAAACCAGTAACTTAAAGCACAGTATGACATCTGTTTCTCCATCCACTTGTAAAGCAAACAACTGGGGCTTGTTTACCGCACACACAACTTGGTCAGTGATGATCCGTGAAATCTCATTTATCCGTTTCAATACTGTATCGTTTAAGACAACTATATCATTCTGCTTCCTCGTATGAGGCTACAGTAGTATGAGACTTTTTGGTTTGGGCAACTTTGTATGCAACAAATTAGGAAGTGCGCGCTCCGTTGTTTGTCTTTTCGTAGAAGGCAACTGTTGAGTCGAGGCGCCGGTGCTGCTTAAGTGCTGATAACTGCCGCTCCAGGTAATCTTCCTCCTTCTTTTTCAAGTTGAGGTGATATTTATCGAGACGGAGTCTCAGCTTAGTCAGCTTCACTGAGTCATTCCTCAAGACTTTGAAACAAATAACTCTTTGTGAATAATCAACGCCCATTTATTCTTGAAAGGTGAAGCTTAATTTGATGTAGTTCTCTGAATACTTGCGTTCAACATTCCTTCCAGTCATTATCCCAGATCGTGAGAAATGCTACGAAATTTGTTAATCTTTTTTTAAGGAGTTCACTGTTGATGATCACAATGTACTTTAAATTAATGTAATGTATTTAATTATTAAGTTACAGGCAGTTTTCATTACTTAATTGGAAGCAGCACTGTGGGAGGCTGACGTCAGCTCCGGAGATGGTAGCAATCAAAAACGTGCTAGTACGAGTTGAAAAGTTACCAGTTTCTCTTTTTTAAAACTACCCTCTCTGCCTAAAGCTATATAAATATGTGTGATCTATGCTCAGGTTCTCAAGAATCACATGTTACAATAGAAATTAAAAATCATCCTACACCACACCTGCAAAACAAGAGAGGAGCAGCGACCCAGCAACCAGCTGTCCTATCGGGGAGACTCACCCACAATAAAACCTTGTTCGATTTTCGGATTCCTCTGTATTGTAGCCATCACAAAGGTTAGTTTTAATACCCATTCTTAGATATTTTCTATCCAATATTTGTAACAACGTGTACTGTTAGCCAGTTTTGAAGTATGTCCACTAGACAAAATTTGGAGGCTAAAAATAAGGATACTGGGATCACTAGTTGTTGTAGGCACAACTGATCTGAAGTGTTTTGTTTGGTTACTGAGAACATTAGTGAAGAAAGATTTGTGGCAGCTCACTAAACATGCTATTTATAGACCACCTTACACAGCGTTGTTTTGCTGGTCAGCTGGTGGAATCACGATCAGTTCCTAAGATGTTACAAATGTAGTTAACGTTCGTGATTAAGAATAGAAAATAATCTGCACTGAAGAAACGGCATTAAAGTAAGGAGCTAGACTGGCTGTGCAATAGAAACTATAATCAAACCGCACTAGACGTGTTCAACAACACTGAACGAACATTACAGCAGCCACTCCTCGAAGACGGCAGTGGAAATAAGTCAAGGTCCCCAGTGGAAATAAGTTACTTTTTCTGACTTTTGGGGGGAGTTATTCTGCGGACCACCAAAAGAAGTCTCCATGGACCATCAGTGTGCCATGGACCTCCAGCTGAGAAGCGCAGTTCTCGTCAATCTAGAGGGTGATTAATAAGACATGTGCAACACTTGGAATCTTTCACCGTGCAATAGTGTAGACGGAGATGACTGGTTGCATGCACGTAGTGTGGGATACTACTATTAACTACCACTACTACAAAACCACTACTCACTCCTCTCGTTCTACCACTCCCGTCCCCCGCTCCCCCTCGTATAAATTCTGGTTCCCTTCCCTTCGCGCTTCTCTGTGACTAGTTAATAATCTACGACGGACCGAAACGTCGTCATAAGTTTCAATCTCCAAAGTGCGGGTGTTTTTCATGAGGCTGGCAAGTGAAGGCTGATTCTAAGCTGTCTTATGTAAAATTTGTGTTTATAACTAGATGAGATGTTCCCTGTGGCATCAGGGAATGTTGGTGGATATCTCCCTGATGTGACCCAAGCTGATGGAGATGGCAAGTGTTATTTGGTTTTGTCTGTTGTTGCTTTGGCTGCTTCGTTTGCAGTGGTATTCACTGTGATCCCAACATGGCTTGGAATGCAGCTGAACACGGTTTCCGCTAGTGTGCCTCCAGGTCCTGGAAGAGAGATAGGACTGAGGTGATGATGAAGACCTAATCGGGTGGCTGTGTCTATTGTAGTACGTGTATTGCAGCGATAGTGTCAACGTGTATCACGTTGACACTATCGCTGCATGGTTCAGTGCCTGTAGCATTACCACCAGTTCAGCCTGAAAAATTGAACAGTGATCAAGAAACCTTCGTGCAACATTGTTGTGGCTGCTGGCTTCCTCCTCTCTGGCTCTCTGGATCAACTGAGTTATCAGTAGACCCAGGTATCCGAACCTGCAACCTTCACCATGCTAGATTCTGCAGAGATATTTAATGCTTCCGAGCTGCAGAATTGCTTGCTCGCCGGAGGACCAACGATGAGCAGTTTAGCCGTGTCTTGTTGCCAGGGAGGGAAAGCGTAGTCCTCAGCTGAGGACCACCCGGTACGGGTGGAAACATTGGGTGTTTCCTTAAGACACATGAAGTTACCTAGCAGTAAGTAGGTACCTGGGTGTTAGTCATCTGGTGTGTTTCGCATCCTGGGAACAAAATTGACCTAATTTACCAGAAATGCTCTACATAACAAGGGGCTTTCTATATAGTATTTCACTGATGTCAGCTAGGCCTGTATACTTTGTAAATATATTTGTAATAATAATAATAATAATAATAATAATAATAATAATAATAATAATTATTATTATTATTATTATTATTATTATTATTATTATTATTATTACTATTATTATTATTATTATTATTTCCAGGTGTTGGTCTTGTGGCAGTTTCTTCGGTGCGTCACCTCTGGATCTAACCCAGCACCGGTTCGTGAGCACACCGTGGTTATGGCGGATGGGTATTGTTTTTTCTTGGTTGAGGTGGCTTGTCGTCGATGCGGGTTCTTGGCCGCTATGACGAATTTGACGAGTTCCATTCTGATGCAGAGAACAGACCCACCTAAAACCTGAAACAGAACTTGTTAGACCATATGTACCACCTCTTGTGACGGACCGGACTGCGCTACTTGGGCCTTACTAGCTTAGTTTTCCCATGAATGTAATAGTAATACTCTACCTTCATAAATTATTTATTAACTTGCAGTATGGGCTCTAAGTCTAACTTTATACATTATGCAAAAACTTAAAATTTCCGAGTGAAGCAAATTGAAAACCATTTTTACATATGCCAGCTTATAAATGATAAAAAAAAAGGCACAATACCGTGACTGGAGCAATACACAAATAACCCGTACATAGAAGAGAGGAGCTTACGACGACGTTTCGGTCCGATTTGGACCATTTAAACAGTCACACTGACTTAACATAGGCTATAATTATCATGTAATTTCAGATACGAAAAAGAAAAAATGTTCCTTGGTGAAAATTCTCTAAGAATGATCATAAGAAGTAAAATAATTTCACCAGAGTTCTTTCCCGGTGGATATTGTACTGATGATTATATCAAACATTTTTGTGGCTTCGAAGAGAAAGTAGATGAGAATGGTGAGTAACAGAGTTGTAGAATGAGACACGTGCAATATTTGAGAATCTTTGAGGAAACGTTTCGCCAGCCAGTGGCTGCATCAGTCTAGTGCAGAGAATAACAGAGGAAGATGAGGAGGAGTTTGAGGTAATCAGTCCCTCAGCCTGGAGTCGATGTGTTCAGTCCATCAGTCTTGCGAAATGTCCAGCATATGTGCCGAGAAGTGCCTTGTATACTGCAGTCAGGTGAGTAGAAGCAGGTGGAGGCGGAGTCACCATTGGACAAATCCACTAGTGTAAGTAGGTCATGTCTATAGGTTAAGCTTTGACAAATTCCTGTATCAAGATGCCAGGATGTTGCTGTGTCTGACAGCTATGATGTAAATGATTCTGAAAATCGACAAATTGATTAATAAAGCACAAGTGTACAATTCTTTAACTTGTCGGTTTTCAAAGTTATTTTTATTACAATAATGTTGATGATGTACCTGGAGGTGTGACCAAGGTAAATGAAACACTTCTGCAAGAAAAAAGTAAAGACACGCTTGCAACACTTAACACTTTCATCAGAAGTCATTTCGAACCCCAGGCGAGGCTAATAAAACTTGATTCTTTATTTCTCAGTCAGTCAGCACTGATATATCTTGTACTGGTCTGGGAAATGTTGAGTAACAGCTGAGTGAATGTTGAGCTAAGAGTGTAATATTGCTGTGAAGGTTGATTAGCAACTCTGCAACCATTAGCGAGAATAATGTAGTGATGGAGAGATAATGAGTATGTTAGTGGCACTCTAGTGAGGCACTATTGCAACATGGAGTGTACGTAGGTGACACTTCCGTGAAGTGCATGCGATAGTCGGGAGCGAGGGCATTGCAGCGTTGCAGTGGACGTGGTACTGGCAATGAGCGTATGTGAGTGGCACTCGGGAGAGGCAATGAGAAGCATTACTGGGAAGGTAAGCATGCATGCTGGAGTGATGGTAGAGGATATGCAGTAATTTGCAACGGCGCTCCTTAAAGACTCATGCCTGAGTGACATTGCTAAACGACCCCAACAGTCCCGTGAAGAGGTCGCAAGGCAAACGTTACCGTTGTTCCAGTAATGATATGCAATCAAAGAAGTGCTTTTAGTGCGCTTTGAAGGAATCTACATACGTGCATAAATCTACGTGCATATACGTACGTACAAAAATCTCGCACGCACACATAAATACGCATGCTAACACACTTTGTAGGACAAACTGAACTCTTTATACTGGATAACACTAACGTAATCTCTCACACCTTTGCTCAGCTGTTAGAGCAGGTGGTTCACAACTGAAGGGTTTTGGTTTGATACCTGGGCAGAGCCAGACTTACGGGCAAGTCTTCTTGTACCTGTAATACCCCTTTTCACACAGCAGTAAGTCCCTGGGTGTTAGTGGACTCTGTGAGTCGCATCCCGAGAGAAGACGTAAATGACTGAATTAATAACCAAGATGGGACACCAAGATCATTGTTTTTGTAACTACAAATACATAGTCAGTCTCTCACGTCCTCGCATAATGCTCATCCAAATTCAGAATACAAAGGCTCGCTGCAGACAGCAATAAAGGAAAGACAGACTTCTGTTGTTGTCCCAACGTTTCGCCCTGTATGAGGCTGTATTAAATCAATGGTTTTATAATAATAATAATAATAATAATAATAATAATAATAATAATAATAATAGTAATAATAATAATAATAATAATAATAATAATAATAATTTTTATTTCTACAAGTACCTGATGCAGCTTATATAGATCTACACAGAGGGAAAGATTGTCACAAATAAAAGCTTGTCCTACCTGCCCCTGTGTCCAATTCGATACCCAAATGCACTTATACCCTACAAAAGTGCGTGGGTGCGCGCACGCAGCCACGCACCCACAGAGGCACGCACCATAGCCTGACAACAAGGCGTTTGGTCCCTGGCGGTGCTCGTGTCTCCTTCTCCTTACCAACATTAAATACGGAGCCCAAGCCACTAAATCAGGTTTATTTCTTGATAGGTTTAAATAACTCTCGGCCAAATGAAAAAGTGCCATCAATTTATTGCTATGCTTCCCGGCGCAGGAAGATCCACTCCGTAATGGAGTCACGGAACCTTCAAAATAGTGAGAAATTCTTACCTTGGTGGGGTGGTGGGGGAAAGAGAAGAATTAGAGGAGAGTCTAAAATGTGCCATTAGTCGAATGCCAAGCTGGAAGGACGCTGATGGCCGTGCTTCGGGGGTCAATCCGAGGTAGTGGTAGCTATTTACGTGGGCATTATTCACTCTTGGTGCCACTTACAGGACGGGAATGGGCAGTGCCACGGACGGAAGGGGACAGTGCCACGGTACGGAGGGGGAGGAGATAGAACCACTACTTATTCGAAACTAAGGAATGCCAAAAAAAGATGGAAGGAAGCGAATATTGTCCCAATATTCAAGCATTGGAACACACTGCTAGTATTAAACTACACACCTGCATCCTTGACGTGCATATTATCCAAGGTAATGGCCAAAATAATTAGAAGGAGAATGGTGGAACACCTGGAAAAAACAGAGGACTCACGAAGAACAACACTCTAAGTCACCTCATTATTAGACTAAAGAAGGCTTCTGAGTAGGTGAAACATCGACACTAAAAATACCCAACTGTTGCACATGCATCTTACTCATGTACTTGCTGGTATTGTATACCATTAATAAAATGAAAGAAGGAAACCCTCATGGGTTAGAGAAGCCCTGTCTTGTAAATCTAGTGGAATTCCAAGACAGAATAACAGAGAAAGTGAGTGAGTCTGTGTTCGCCTGGACTAAGATTTTAAATTCAGAATTCAAATCTGTAAAAAGCAAATAAGATATGAAAAAATCGAATAAAAAATATTATAGTATATAACATTAGCTGAATCAGAAGAAATGTGAGGAATTGAATTTCAAATTCCAGTGGATACCTGAAGGAAATTTAGAGGGGTCATCGCCCCCTGGCTTGGTCCCAGACCGGACAGAAAATAATAACTATTACAGCCCATTACGGTCAATTAGTAAAGAGCAAATTAAAATGAAAATTAATTAAGTAAATAAACTGCTTGTGAATATTGACCAAAAAATTGCATTACCAAATATCACCTTAAGTTCTAAATGAAGTATAGAAGAACAAACCTGCATGACACTGAAAATGTTCACTTTGGGTTCTGAAAGAAGTGTAGAACAAATCAATATGAACTTCAAAATGTTCACCTTGGGTTCTACTTGATCCTGAAAATGTTCATAGTTTAACTCCAAGAAGTTCAACATTCAGGCTGGCCTGCAGCTCTGACAGTGCACCCGGTTCAAAACCCATGGCACCCGAGTTCGATTACCTTGCGGGGAGGAACTGACGGGCCTGTCTCCTTACACCTGCTGGGCCCCTGTTCATCTAAGAGTAATTAGGTACCTTGAGCGTTAGTAGACTCTTATGGGTGGCATCCTGGTGGGTGGTAGAACAACTTACAAAGAGCTGGACTTCGAGATAAACTGAGGTAACTGTTCTAAGTTTATCTGTGATTAAATACTTCAAAATGATAAACGTAATAATGATGACAATAAAAAAAAAGTGACGTAGGAAACCTTAAAGAAGAATAATGGCAGATTTGTAAATTTTTTATCTCGATTTTCTCATTTTCATTTTCCATGATATTAAGTCGCTGACGAAGTACCGAAGTAACATGATGAGCCTTGGATATATATATATATATATATATATATATATATATATATATATATATATATATATATATATATATATATATATATATATATATATATATATATATATATATATATATATATATATATATATATATATATATATATATGTCGTGCCGATAACTTACGATCTTGGCTTAAATAGCAACGCTCACCTTGCCATATAGGACAAGCGAAAATTTGTGTATGCAATAATTTCGCCAAAATCATCCTGAACCAAACGAAAAAAATATATTTCACTGTGTTTGTTTGGTATTAAATTATTGTAAACAAATCTAAAATATATTTAGTTGGGTTAGGCTAAAATAAATTGTTCTTGTTGTAATAAGGTTAGGTAAGTTTTCTAAGATTCTTTTGGAGCAAGATTAAAAATTTTAACATTAACATTAATGGAAAAAATATATCTTTAAACGTATAAGAGAAAATTTTAGAAAGGACTTAATTTTAAATGAGTTCTTGCTAATTGACCAGTTTTACATATTCGGCACGACATATATATATATATATATATATATATATATATATATATATATATATATATATATATATATATATATATATATATATATATATGTGTGTGTGTGTGTGTGTGTGTGTGTGTGTGTGTGTGTGTGTGTGTGTGTGTATTTAAAATCAGGAATCGATGGATTATGTGGAAAGCGTAGTCTTATAATGAACAGTGGAATCGACGATAATGTAACCATGATATTACATCACGACATCGTTTTGAGAAGCATCTAGTCTCATCATCACGTCCGTACGAAAAATCTATAATGACTGAACATTCGGGTAAACCCTCCAGAAAAAGAGGACCACTTGCTGGTTCAATCCCAGGCTTCTTCGGCAGCTTAGAGAGAGCTTGAATCTTGCGGACGACCACTCAGCGAGCGACGCTGTGCTTCAGGGTCGTGGTCCTGCCTGGCCAAGCTGACCTTCGGAGCCCTCGGTGCCACCCATTCTCCCAGGCGCTGCGCCAAACCTGCGGGTTTAACACACCCCCTCGCCCCCCTCTTCCTTTGAAAGTTATCACGCAGAGGCCGGCCATACATCGCATGTAGGTGAACTAGTATAAATCCAAAGATATTCAACCTAATTCGGCTGTCAGATTCAAGATGCAGGAGTAATGACTGATAATGGATTGATAACACATAGTTGACAGGAAGAAAGGTGAGATAGGATAACCACATATAAAACCATAAAAGATATGATAGCCATATGTAAGATCGTAAGAAATATAATAACAACAATTAAGATATCGAAGATGGGACATGATAACTATACACAAGGCAAAATTTAATACATAATTACATTTAAGATCATGCAATATAACTACAGAATATTATAAGTGACATACCAACATACAAGATCATAAAAACAAAAACAAAAGGCAATTAGGCAATGTTTCTCATCAACCCAGAATAAGAATTTATACAGTAAGGATACTGGGAAAATTCTTCCCAGTTGTTGGTAGACTGCTAGAATGATGGTGAATGTTAGGTAATAACTACCAGAAATAGAAAGAGCTGCAAGAAGACGTAACAGATGCAACAACCACTACCATGGGACCCACGAGGAGGTCATAGATGGTATAACCATTACCATGGGATCCATGAGAAGGTCACAGATGCTGTAACCGCTACCATGGGATCCAAGTGGTCATAGATGCTATATCCACTACCATGGGATCCAAGAGGTCATAGATGCTGTAACCACTACCATGAGATCCACGAGAAGGCCATAGATGTTGTAACAACTACCATGAGATCCACGAGGTCATAGATGTTGTAACTACTACCATGAGACCCACGAGAAGGTCATAGATGCTGTAACCACTTCCATGGGATCCACGAGAAGGTCATAGATGTTATAACCACTACCATAGAAACGAGGATGTCATAGATGCAATAACCACTCCCATGTTATCCATGAGGAGGTCACAGATGCAACAACCACTACCATGGGACCCACGAGGAAGTCATTGATGCAACAATCACAGCCTTGGGACCAACGAAGATCTCATAGATGCTGTAAATACTACCATGGGATCCACGAGAAGGTAATAAATATTACAACCACTGGTATGGGACCCAGAAGGCAGTAATAAATGGTGCAACCACTGGTATGGGACCCAGAAGGCAGTAATAAATGGTACAACCACTGGTATGGGACCCAGAAGGCAGTAATAAATGGTACAACCACTGGCATGGGACCCAGAAGGCAGTAATAAATGGTACAACCACTGGCACGGGACCCAGAAGGCAGTAATAAATGTTGCAGCCACTGGTATGGAACCCAGAAGGCAGTAATAAATGGTACAACCACTGGCATGGAACCCAGAAGGCAGTAATAAATGCTACAACCACTGGTATGGAACCCAGAAGGCAGTAATAAATGGTACAACCACTGGTATGGAACCCAGAAGGCAGTAATAAATGGTACAACCACTGGTATGGAACCCAGAAGGCAGTAATAAATGGTACAACAACTGGCATGGAACCCAGAAGGCAGTAATAAATGGTACAACCACTGGCATGGAACCCAGAAGGCAGTAATAAATGGTACAACCACTGGCATGGAACCCAGAAGGCAGTAATACATAGTACAACAACTGGTATGGAACCCAGAAGGCAGTAATAAATGGTACAACGACTGGTATGGGACCCAGAAGGCAGTAATAAATAGTACAACCACTGGCATGGGACCCAGAAGGCAGTAATAAATGGTACAACCACTGGCATGAGACCCAGAAGGCAGTAATAAATGGTACAACCACTGGCATGGAATCCAGAAGGCAGTAATAAATGGTACAACCACTGGCATGGGACCCAGAAGGCAGTAATACATGGTACAACCACTGGCATGGGACCCAGAAGGCAGTAATACATGGTACAACCACTGGCATGGGAGCCAGAAGGCAGTAATACATGGCACAACCACTGGCATGGGACCCAGAAGGCAGTAACACATGGTACAACCACTAGCATGGGACCCAGAAGGCAGTAATACATGGTACAACAACTGGCATGGGACCCAGAAGGCAGTAATACATGGTACAACCACTGGCATGGGACCCAGAAGGCAGTAATACATGGTACAACCACTGGCATGGGACCCAGAAGGCAGTAATACTTAGTACAACCACTGGCATGGGACCCAGAAGGCAGTAATACATGGTACAACCACTGGCATGGGACCCAGAAGGCAGTAACACATGGTACAACCACTGGCATGGGACCCAGAAGGCAGTAATGCATGGTACAACCACTGGCATGGAACCCAGAAGGCAGTAATACATGGTACGACCACTGGCATGGGACCCAGAAGGCAGTAATACATGGTACAACAACTGGCATGGGACCCAGAAGGCAGTAACACATGGTACAACCACTGGCATGGGACCCAGAAGGCAGTAACACATGGTACAACCACTGGCATGGGACCCAGAAGGCAGTAACACATGGTACAACCACTGGCATGGGACCCAGAAGGCAGTAATACATGGTACAACCACTGGCATGGGACCCAGAAGGCAGTAATACATGGTGCAACCACTGGCATGGGACCCAGAAGGCAGTAATACATGGTACAACCACTGGCATGGGACCCAGAAGGCAGTAATACATGGTACAACCACTGGCATGGGACCCAGAAGGCAGTAATACATGGTACAACCACTGGCATGGGACCCAGAAGGCAGTAATACATGGTGCAACCACTGGCATGGGACCCAGAAGGCAGTAATACATGGTACAACCACTGGCATGGGACCCAGAAGGCAGTAATACATGGTACAACCACTGGCATGGGACCCAGAAGGCAGTAATACATGGTACAACCACTGGCATGGGACCCAGAAGGCAGTAATACATGGTACAACCACTGGCATGGGACCCAGAAGGCAGTAACACATGGTACAACCACTGGCATGGGACCCAGAAGGCAGTAATACATGGTACAACCACTGGCATGGGACCCAGAAGGCAGTAATACATGGTACAACCACTGGCATGGGACCCAGAAGGCAGTAATACATTGTACAACCACTGGCATGGGACCCAGAAGGCAGTAACACATGGTACAACCACTGGCATGGGACCCAGAAGGCAGTAATGCATGGTATAACCACTGAAATCTTTTACATTTACACGAGAGTGTAAACACTACGGACGGGACACCGCAGGAATAGCTCTGCTTCTGTAACTTCAAATAGATAATTACACAGGCACAAACACAGGCACGAGCACACGCACATGTAAACGATCGCACTCACACGCACACAGTCATGAACACACAAACACATTCACAAGCCCTGTGTATACACAGACGCACAGATCACACAGAGTCTCTTGAAAATATTTGATCACACTGGAGTGAAATGAAACGCAGGTGAAACATATTCATGTCATCAACTGGCTTTATCTCGTTGACATCATTATGCTGTACGAATGTGTTCCATACTCGAGTCATCCTGGGTATATATGATCTCAGATGGAGTGATGTTCTGGAGAAGGGTACAGCCAGAGTGAAGTTGCTGCTTTCTTCCCGTCTTGTGGCATAAAAGCTTGTTTCACGCTGTCCTCGAAGTGGATCCAAGTGTGGTACTTTGAAAATACTGGTCTTGTACATAACAGTAAGGCCACCCACATCCCTCCTGTGTTGAAGGCTCTGCTGAAATGAGCTAGACCGAGCTCTGTAGGATTGCGTGGTCCTATGGGTTAGAGCGTTATGTGCTGCAATCACCATGAGGCGGGCCAAAACGACATGAGTTCCAATCCTCGGTCAGTCGCAATGTTGTTATTGATATATATATATATATATATATATATATATATATATATATATATATATATATATATATATATATATATATAAATATATATATATATATATATATATATATATATATATATATATATATATATATATATATATATATATATATAAACAAGGAATTCGCAAGAGCAGGCGAAATATACACAAACACTGATCTCTGGCTGAAGGAGACTCGAACCTTCGAACCTTAGAACAAGGTACGCAGTGCTATACCAATCTACCCACACTGGACAATACCTTGGCAACTCTTGGGTATCTTTATTGAGGAAACGTTTCGCCACACAGTGGCTTCATCAGTCCATACGTAGGATAAACTTGAAGAACAGTAGGAGAATGAGGTAATCAGTCCCTCAACCTTGAGTCGATGTGTTCAGTCCATCAATTCTATTCAAGATTGATGGACTGAACACATCGACTCAAGGTTGAGGGACTGATTACCTCATTCTCCTCCTGTTCTTCAAGTTTATCCTACGTATGGACTGATGAAGCCACTGTGTGGCGAAACGTTTCCTCAATAAAGGTAGTAGGTTGGTAGACAGCAACCACCCAGGGAAGTACTACCGTCCTGCTAGATGACTGTGAAACAGAAACCTGTAACTGTTTTGCATGATGGTAGGATTGCTGGTTTCTTTTTGTCTCATAAACACGCTAGATAACAGGGATATCTTGCTACTCCTACTTACACTTTGGTCACACTTCACAGACACGCACATGCATATATATATACATACATCTAGGTTTTTCTCCTTTTTCTAAATAGCTCTTGTTCTTCTTTATTTCTTCTATTGTCCATGGAGAAATGGAAAAGAATCTTTCCTCCGTAAGCCATGCGTGTCGTATGAGGCGACTAAAATGCCGGGAGCAATGGGCTAGTAACCCCTTCTCCTGTAGACATTTACTAAAAAAGAGAAGAAGAAAAACTTTATAAAACTGGGATGCTTAAATGTGCGTGGATGTAGTGCGGATGACAAGAAACAGATGATTGCTGATGTTATGAATGAAAAGAAGTTGGATGTCCTGGCCCTAAGCGAAACAAAGCTGAAGGGGGTAGGGGAGTTTCAGTGGGGGGAAATAAATGGGATTAAATCTGGAGTATCTGAGAGAGTTAGAGCAAAGGAAGGGGTAGCAGTAATGTTAAATGATCAGTTATGGAAGGAGAAAAGAGAATATGAATGTGTAAATTCAAGAATTATGTGGATTAAAGTAAAGGTTGGATGCGAAAAGTGGGTCATAATAAGCGCGTATGCACCTGGAGAAGAGAGGAATGTAGAGGAGAGAGAGAGATTTTGGGAGATGTTAAGTGAATGTATAGGAGCCTTTGAACCAAGTGAGAGAGTAATTGTGGTAGGGGACCTGAATGCTAAAGTAGGAGAAACTTTTAGAGAGGGTGTGGTAGGTAAGTTTGGGGTGCCAGGTGTAAATGATAATGGGAGCCCTTTGATTGAACTTTGTATAGAAAGGGGTTTAGTTATAGGTAATACATATTTTAAGAAAAAGAGGATAAATAAGTATACAAGATATGATGTAGGGCGAAATGACAGTAGTTTGTTGGATTATGTATTGGTAGATAAAAGACTGTTGAGTAGACTTCAGGATGTACATGTTTATAGAGGGGCCACAGATATATCAGATCACTTTCTAGTTGTAGCTACACTGAGAGTAAAAGGTAGATGGGATACAAGGAGAATAGAAGAATCAGGGAAGAGAGAGGTGAAGGTTTATAAACTAAAAGAGGAGGCAGTTAGGGTAAGATATAAACAGCTATTGGAGGATAGATGGGCAAATGAGAGCATAGGCAATGGGGCCGAAGAGGTATGGGGTAGGTTTAAAAATGTAGTGTTAGAGTGTTCAGCAAAAGTTTGTGGTTACAGGAAAGTGGGTGCGGGAGGGAAGAGGAGCGATTGGTGGAATGATGTAAAGAGAGTAGTAAGGGAGAAAAAGTTAGCATATGAGAAGTTTTTACAAAGTAGAAGTGATGAAAGGAGGGAAGAGTATATGGAGAAAATGAGAGAGGTTAAGAGAGTGGTGAAGCAATGTAAAAAGAGAGCAAATGAGAGAGTGGGTGAGATGTTATCAACAAATTTTGTTGAAAATAAGAAAAAGTTTTGGAGTGAGATTAACAAGTTAAGGAAGCCTAGAGAACAAATGGATTTGTCAGTTAAAAATAGGAGAGGAGAGTTATTAAATGGAGAGTTAGAGGTATTGGGAAGATGGAGGGAATATTTTGAGGAATTGTTAAATGTTGATGAAGATAGGGAAGCTGTGATTTCGTGTATAGGGCAAGGAGGAATAACATCTTGCAGGAGTGAGGAAGAGCCAGTTGTGAGTGTGGAGGAAGTTCGTGAGGCAGTAGGTAAAATGAAAGGGGGTAAGGCAGCCGGGATTGATGGGATAAAGATAGAAATGTTAAAAGCAGGTGGGGATATAGTTTTGGAGTGGTTGGTGCAATTATTTAATAAATGTATGGAAGAGGGTAAGGTACCTAGGGATTGGCAGAGAGCATGCATAGTTCCTTTGTATAAAGGCAAAGGGGATAAAAGAGAGTGCAAAAATTATAGGGGGATAAGTCTGTTGAGTATACCTGGTAAAGTGTATGGTAGAGTTATTATTGAAAGAATTAAGAGTAAGACGGAGAATAGGATAGCAGATGAACACGGAGGCTTTAGGAAAGGTCGGGGGTGTGTGGACCAGGTGTTTACAGTGAAACATATAAGTGAACAGTATTTAGATAAGGCTAAAGAGGTCTTTGTGGCATTTATGGATTTGGAAAAGGCGTATGACAGGGTGGATAGGGGGGCAATGTGGCAGATGTTGCAGGTGTATGGTGTAGGAGGTACGTTACTGAAAGCAGTGAAGAGTTTTTACGAGGATAGTGAGGCTCAAGTTAGAATACATAGGAAAGAGGGAAATTATTTCCCAGTAAAAGTAGGCCTTAGACAAGGATGTGTGATGTCACCGTGGTTGTTTAATATATTTATAGATGGGGTTGTAAGAGAAGTGAATGCGAGGGTCTTGGCAAGAGGCGTGGAGTTAAAAGATAAAGAATCACACACAAAGTGGGAGTTGTCACAGTTGCTCTTTGCTGATGACACTGTGCTCTTGGGAGATTCTGAAGAGAAGTTGCAGAGATTGGTGGATGAATTTGGTAGGGTGTGCAAAAGAAGAAAATTAAAGATGAATACAGGAAAGAGTAAGGTTATGAGGATAACAAAAAGATTAGGTGATGAAAGATTGGATATCAGATTGGAGGGAGAGAGTATGAAGGAGGTGAATGTATTCAGATATTTGGGAGTGGACGTGTCAGCGGATGGGTCTATGAAAGATGAAGTGAATCATAGAATTGATGAGGGGAAAAGGGTGAGTGGTGCACTTAGGAGTCTGTGGAGACAAAGAACTTTGTCCTTGGAGGCAAAGAGGGGAATGTATGAGAGTATAGTTTTACCAACGCTCTTATATGGGTGTGAAGCATGGGTGATGAATGTTGCAGCGAGGAGAAGGCTGGAGGCAGTGGAGATGTCATGTCTGAGGGCAATGTGTGGTGTGAATATAATGCAGAGAATTCGTAGTTTGGAAGTTAGGAGGAGGTGCGGGATTACCAAAACTGTTGTCCAGAGGGCTGAGGAAGGGTTGTTGAGGTGGTTTGGACATGTAGAGAGAATGGAGCGAAACAGAATGACTTCAAGAGTGTATCAGTCTGTAGTGGAAGGAAGGCGGGGTAGGGGTCGGTCTAGGAAAGGTTGGAGGGAGGGGGTAAAGGAGGTTTTGTGTGCGAGGGGCTTGGACTTCCAGCAGGCATGCGTGAGCGTGTTTGATAGGAGTGAATGAAGACAAATGGTTTTTAATACTTGACGTGGTGTTGGAGTGTGAGCAAAGTAACATTTATGAAAGGGTTCAGGGAAACCGGCAGGCCGGACTTGAGTCCTGGAGATGGGAAGTACAGTGCCTGCACTCTGAAGGAGGGGTGTTAATGTTGCAGTTTAAAAACTGTAGTGTAAAGCACCCTTCTGGCAAGACAGTGATGGAGTGAATGATGGTGAAAGTTTTTCTTTTTCGGGCCACCCTGCCTTGGTGGGAATCGGCCAGTGTGATAATAAAAATATATATATATATATATATATATATATATATATATATATATATATATATATATATATATATATATATATATATATATATATATATATATATATTTATGAGAGAGAGGAGACTTTAGGAAGGGTAGAGGGTGTGTAGACCAAGTGTTTACATTGAAACATTTCAGTGAACAGTATTTAGATAAGGGTAAAGATGCTTTTGTGGCATTTATGGATTAAGAAAAGGCGCGTGACAGGGTGGATATGGGAGCAATGTGGCAGATGTTGCAAATTCATGGAATAGAAGGTAGGTTATTGAAAGCAGTGAAGAGTTTTTAAGAGGATAGTGAGGCTCAGGTTAGAGCATGTAGGAGAGAAGGAGTTTATTTCCCAGTAAAAGAAGTCCTTAGACAAGGATGTGTGATGTCACCATGGTTGTTCAATGTATGTATAGATGGAGTTGTAAGAGAAGTGAACGCTCGGGTGTTGGTAAGAGGTGTGGAGTTAAAAGATAAAGAATCTAACACAAAGTGGGAGTTGACACAGTTGCTCTTTGCTGATGATACTGTGCTTTTGGGAGATTCTGAAGAGAAGTTGCAGAGGTTGGTTGATGAGTTTGGTAGGGTATGTAAAAGAAGAAAATTGAAAGTGAATATAGGAAAGGGTAAGGTGATGAGGATAAAAAAATTAGGTAATGAAAGATTGGATATCAAATGGGAGGGAGAGAGTATGGGAGAGGTGAATGTATTCAGATATTTAGGAGTGGACGTGTCAGCAGATGGTTCTATGAAAGATGAGGTGAATCATAGTACTGACGAGGGGAAAAGGGTGAGTGGTACACTGAGGAGTCTGTGGAGACAAAGAACTTTGCCCATGGAAGCACTGACACTACCCTCAGCGTATAGACACTGACGCTTCTCTCAGTGTATATACTACAGTGACAATTCTGTGTATATACACTGACAATTTTGTGTATTTACACTGATGATGATAATTTATAGTGCCAAGAAATATGATACAAAAACAATTTAGATAATTTCCGAAAGCTGTATACAGAGTAAGACGCCGATATATAAAGACTTGATTTACACTAGAGCCTTTATTTAATAATCTATGAAAAATATTATTTGTTTAGAGTATGTACATTATTAGTCATGAGAAAGCCCATGTACACACTCTCGGACTCTGTGATGGCAGGTGTGCACATGGAAGGCTACAGTGTGTCATGGGCGATGCATACATGTACAAACATAGTGAGTCATGGCAGATCCTTATAGGGTGGCTAAGAAGCAACACACACACACACACACACACATACACACACACACACACACACACACACACACACACACACACACACACACACACACACACACACACATACACACAGAGTATTCAGGAAGTGGAATAGTTTGGGAAGCGATGTAGTGGAGGCAGGATCGATACATAGCTTTAAGCAGAGGTATGATAAAGCTCACGGTTCAGGGAGAGTGACCTAGTAGCGACCAGTAAAGAAGCGGGACCAGGAGCTAGGACTCGACCCCTGCAACCTCAACTAGGTGAGTACAACTAGGTGAGTACACACACACGATACGGCTCTTGGACCCGGGAGGCAGTGGACCTAGTAGCAAGCAGCGAAGAGGCTAAGTCAGGAGCTGTGATTCGACCCCTGCAGTCACATATAGGTAAGTACGCACACACGCACACACACACACACACACACACACACACACACACACACACACACACACACACACACACACACACACACACACACACACACACACACACACACACACACACACACACACACACACACACACACACACACACACACACACGTATTAAGTTTATAGACATCTATTCGTTTATAATAATGGTCAAGTGTCAGCTCCTGACTTCGTCTCCTGTGCTTCTGACCACTTGTGACTACCAACAAGAATAAAACACACAGTTAAAAAACAAACTCACTCAATTATTAATATTAAAAGACTTCTACAAGTTCTTCGAGATCCCTATAGTCACCACGGTAATTATAAAATCATGATGATACCGAAAAGGCCTAGACAGTGAGCACAGATAACACTCTTGGTAACCGCGCACAATGAGTCTTTCCCGGCAGTCACAACACAGCCATCACCACCCTCGCTCTTTGAGCCGTCGGTAAAGACTTTTATTCTTGAAGAAAGGACAAAATCGTGCACCAGGGAATTAAAATATAAGTCTCCACACTGTTACTTCAGCTTCACATTGTTCCAGCAAAACTCTTCTCCGGGCTGAGGTACTAACTGCTTCAATACTACGCCTATAAGGGTGATGGACTGATTACATCGTCTTCACATCTCTACTGCCTCTTCTCTCTCCTCTGTATTCGACTGATGAAACCTACTGTATAGGCGAAAAGCTTTGGAATAAATATACCTAACTGCTGCAGAAATATCTTTCTTATCAAGTTGTCGGTATCGTATACCATCATATTCACTGGGAAAGCAGTCAAGATCATTCCCAGGACATCACACTTTGGGGCCCCCATACACTGCCTGCGATGACGAGCTTCAGGCAATGTCCATGGAAGATATGAGGGAAAAGGCGAACCCTTCCTGATTGCAAACACATCAAAACCATAACCCAGGACAGCGACCAGCATCCAAACAGATTACGAAACGAGGAGACTTGAACGACGACCTAGATACTTCCCAACCCACTCTCCTCCACCAAGACTGCAGCATCAGTTGGGTAGCCTGATGTATGCCGAATGTACGAGTAATTGTATTTGCAACATAACATATAACTACTTTAAACTAAGAAATATCTTTTTGTTACCTGAGCAATGAGGAGTCTGCGACCCTCAGCCCCAGTTGCTGTCTGCTGGAAGACTTGTTTGATAACACTGGAAGACACCACTGGAAGGCATCGTCTTTTGTAGGTTTTTATAACCTTTACTGTTTGGGAATAGAAGTCGGGAACCAATGTGCTGTCACATTTGACATCCTCGTGAAACAAGTCAGCTAACAACAGGTACACTTAGCATCCTCGTAGAACAAACCAGCTAATATGTAAACATTACACGCTCGTGGAACAAGCCAGCTAATAAGTATACATGACAACCTCGTGGAAAAAGCAAGATAGGAGGTGTATATAATACCCTCGTGGAACAAGCCAATTAACATCAGGTACACATTGCACCCTTATGGAACAAGCCAGCTAGCAACAAGTACACATGATACCCTCGTGGAACAACCCAGCTAACAACATTTACGCACGATAATCCCGTGGAACAAGTCACCTAGTTGAGTACGACTAGGCGGGTGTAACTATTTGAATAACATGTGAGTATAACTAAGTGATTACAACTGAATGCAAGATGAGTACAATAAGTGAGTACAAGGCAATGACAACTTGTTGAGTACAAGGCAAACAACCAGGGATGGTAGACAACAGGGTTATATAGTGGTCCATACCAGGAGTGTATAGTGGACGACAGGAGATTACCGACACCAGGGGTTTAACGACGCTAGGGGTGTACCGACACCAGGGACGTAATAACGTCAGAGGTGTACCGACACCAGGGTTGTACCAACGACTGGGGTGTACCGACGCCAGGGGCGTACCGACGCCAGGGACGCACCGACAACAGGAATGCACCGACGCCAGGGGTGTACCGACGTCAGGGATGCACCGACGCCAAGATTGTACCGACACCAGGGATGCACCGACGCTAGGGGTGTACTGACACCAGGGGTGTACCGACCCTAGGGATGTATCGGCACCAGGGGTGCACCGACGTCAGGGTTGTACTGACGCCAGGGGTGTACCGACGCTAGGGATATTCCGACACCAGGGATGCACCGACGCCAAGATTGTACCGACGCCAGGCTTGGCTAGCGTACAGGAAGTCAGAACAGTGTCAGGGAAGGCAGTTAGTGAGGGTAATTGTCTCATTACAGCCACTTCCGTGGTCAATGTGATCACTGGGTAATGTATTCAAAACTGATTTATTCCGGACGGTTAGGCAAGCTGTGTGTGCGTGTGTGTGTGTGTGTGTGTGTGTGTGTGTGTGTGTGTGTGTGTGTGTGTGTGTGTGTGTGTGTGTGTATATGTATGTATGTATGTGTGTGTGTGTGTGTGTGCGTGTGTGTGCGTGCCTAAGTGCGTGCGTGTGTTTGTGCGTGTGTGTGTGTGTGTGTGTGTGTGTGTGTGTGTGTGTGTGTGTGTGTGTGTGTGTGTGTGTGTGTGTATTCACCTCACCTAATTCACCTAATTGTAGTTGCAGGGGTCGAGACTCAGATCCTGGCCCCGCCTCTTCACCGACCGCTACTAGGTCCTCTCTCCCCCTGCTCAGTGAGCTTTATCATACCTCATCTTAAAAGTATGTATGCTTCCTGCCTCCACTACATCGCTTGCCAGACTATTGCACTTCCTAACTACTCTATGACTGAAGAAATACTTCCTAACATCCCTTTGACTCATGTGTGTGTGTGTGTGTGTGTGTGTGTGTGTGTGTGTGTGTGTGTGTGTGTGTGTGTGTGTGTGTGTGTGTGTGTGTGTGTGTGCGCGCGTGTGTGTGTGTGTGTGTGTGTGTGTGTGTGTGTGTGTGTGTGTGTGTGTGTGTGTGTGTGTGTGTGTACGTACTCACCTAGTTGTACTCACCTAGTTGAGGTTGCAGGGATCGAGTCCTAGCTCCTGGCCCCGCCTCTTCACTGTGTGTGTGTGTGTGTGTGTGTGTTCACCTATTTGTGATTGCAGAGGTCGATTCGTATCTCCTGGGCCCCTCCTATTCGCTGCGTATGCACCTATTAGTACTCATTTAAGTTTACAGGAGTCGCACTGTACATCCTGACTCTGATTCTTGCTACATGTTTCAGGGTTTCTGGCATACCTATTCTTAAAACTCTGTATGGAGCCTGCCTCCACTACTCTTCGTCCAAATCATTCCACTTCTTGACCTTCCTGATGCTTAAAAAATACTTCCTGACATTCCAATGACTCGATTGTATATAATTTTCAACTGTGCCCTCATACACCTGCTGTCCTTCTCTGAAACTGGCTATTCCTGTCTCTTCTATCAATTCCTTTGAGTATTTTGCAAGTTGTAATCACGTTTTTCCTGGTTCTTTTGTCCCCCAGCGTCTCCAGGTTTAATTCCCTGAGCCTCTCCTCACTGCTCCGTCCCATTAGCTCTGCAACAAGCCTCTTAGAATGCTTTATCAGGCGTGGGCTCCATGCTGGTGCTGAATACTCCAAGATGGTCTTGACATATGGTGTGTAAAGGGTCTGGAATAACTCCTTGTCGACATTCCAGAAAGTTACTCTTGTATTTGCCGAACGAACTTTGGCTGCAGAGATTGTTCTGTTGATGAGTGACTGGCAATGTGCTCCGTGCAATATCTACTCCAAGGTCTTTCTGTTTGAGTGAGTTCTGCAGTCTCTGTCCCCAGAGTCTACACTCAGTGTGCAGCCTCCTGGCCCCTTCTCTAAATTTTTTAACCTTGCATTTGTTGGGGTTGAATTCCAGTGACCACTTACCTGTCCAGTCTTATCCTCATCAGTCATTATTCTCCTCGCTAGTTTTACAACTGCAAGAGATCCAAAACTAGCGAGAATGTAAAACACAGACATCCATCTAGCTGTCTCTTCTGTTATTTGATTTACATATACCAGAAACAGAGTCTCTTAGAAATAAGGAACATTCTAGATTGAATCTTCACTGATATTGAAGAACTAATCTGAAATATGATCTCAAATACAATGTCCTCCTATCACTGTATCATTGAAGTACAAATATGCATAAATTCAAATGGAGAGAACCTCAGAAATAACCAACGTCAAGGAATCTTCAGTATATTTAATTTCAACAGACTACTCACTGGGATACAATAAACCAGGAACTATAAGACATACCCTGGGGAAAAATCCTGACCACCCTAAACCCTCACCTTCTCCTTGGAAATGTTAAATACAGAATCATACAAAATTTGTATGTTCTGCTGTGAGATCCTGAAAGATTACCAGACAGTGAAAGAGAATGTAGATGTGCAGAAGGGATTGCTAAAATTGTTTATAAATAAGAATATATCGAAACGAAGGAAAGATAAGCTACACAGACATTACCGATATAGAGCAAAAGCCCAAACATTCGTACGTACCAGACGGAACAACACAGTCCTCCAGGAAATTAAAAAATATATATATATAAAACTCCCAAGCATTTCTACACATACGCAAAACCCAAGAAGCACCTCTAGCATAGATCCAATTTTTACAAGAAGTTCCCATACTGATGATAAAAAAAAATGAACAGTATTTTTTTTGAAGACCAATATGAATGAATGTTCAGCAGCCTAATAAACGAAAGCAGATAGAATGATCCAAATATTTTTACCACTATCTTCCCCTGCCTTTCAAACCATATAGTAGACATAAACACAAATCCCACAAATTTGGGTAAGAAACAGAAAGAAACATATGCAGCACCTGACCAGGATTCATGGTCTACCTGGAGGGCATTCCGGGGATCAACGCCCCCGCGGCCCGGTGGATCAGGGCCTGATCAACGAGGCTGTTACTGCTGGCCGCGCGCAATCCAACGTACGAACCAGAGCCCGGCTGATCCAGCACCGTCTTTAGGTATCTGTCCAGCTCCCTCTTGAAGACAACCAGGGGTCTTCCCGTAATGCCCCTTATTGCTGGTGGGAGGCTGTTGAACAGTCTTGGGCCCTGGACACTTATTGCGTTTTCTCTTAATGTGCCAGTGACGCCCCTACTTTTCACTGGGGGTATGTTGCATCGCCTGCCAATTGCTTTCGTATGGAGTGACTGCTGTGTGCATATTAGGGACCAGTCCCTCTAGAATCTTCCAGGTGTAGATTATGATATATCTCTCTCGCCTGCGCTCTAGTGAGTACAAGTCAAGTGCTTCCAGGCGCTCCCAGTAGTTAAGGTGTTTGATGGAACTTATACGTGCAGTAAAGGTTCTCTGCACATTCTCTAGTTCTGCAATTTCACCTGCCTTGAATGGGGATGTTAATGTACAGCAGTATTCCAGCCTAGAGAGAATAAGTGATTTAAGTTGGACCTGACTAGCTTGTGCTGCTGGGCTAAACCGGGGGGACATGAACCTGCTCTGCATGGGTCAGTAGGCCTGTTGCAGTGTTCCTTCTTAGCTCTTAAAAAGGATCTTCACTGGCTTAACATCTCTTGTTTTGAATGTTCTCATTATCCATCCTATCAGTTTCCTCGCAGATGTGATAGTGGCATTGTTGTGGTCTTTGAAGGTGAGGTCTTCGGACATTACCACTCCCAGGTCCTTCACATTACTTTTTCGCTCCATTGTGTGATTGGAGTTTGTAGTATACTCAGTTCTAGTTATTATTTCCTCCAGTTTTCCATAACGACGTAGTTGGAATTTGTCTTCAATGAACATCATATTGTTCTCTGTTGCCCATCGGAAAACTTGGTTTTCCTTATTTATAAAGCACTCCAAAATACCACTAGGACGAGCGCCCAGTATTTTCTGAAGACAAAGTTTAGATCTAGAAGAAACCTCAGAGGCCTTAAAAATACTGACATGGCTCCTCTGTACAACAGTCAGCAGAACACCGGATAAGAATTACCGACCGGTAGAAAGAACTAACGTCACACATATTTTTTTTTGTAAAAGAATGGTGAGATGTTAGATTGCAAACTTTATGGAAAAGCATAATGTGCACCACCAGAGTAAACATGGTCTTAGAAGATCATGCTTCTCACAGCTACTAGAACATTGTGACAAAATTATGGAGGCATTGGAAGAAATAAAATGCAAATATTACGTCCATCGCCTTCGAGAAGGCATTTAACAAATGCGATTGTGGAATGATAGCTCATAAAAACTCAATAAGTATATTAGGAAGAGTAAAAACATAGATAATTAGTTTTGACGAACGGAACTCAAAAAGTAGTGTTCAATACTCCAAGGCGCGGTGCTGGCGTCCTTACTGTTTCTCATCCTCACAGTATTGTTCAACACGCTCACCACAGCTTCGTGTCATCATTTACAGACAATACGAAAATAATCATGAAAATCACAACGGTAGAAGACGTAAAAATACAGAGATGAAAATGCCTTTAATGAGGCATGAGAGAATAACGTGATGGTCACTGGTGACAACTTCCAGCTGCCGGGATATGGAAAGAATTAAGAATTGAATGGAGGAGAGCAATGTATACAAAATACTGGAGGACTATTTCAGAGAACAAAAAATATATTGAAAACTTCAGCATAATTTCAAATGACCCATCACTGAAAGAATACAACAATGTAAATGTTACAAAAGAAAGAAAAATGAATAACGAGAACTCTCAAAACAAGATAAATATTGCCACCGGCGACACTTTTCAAATTACTTTCGCTCTCATGAAAAGAAAAAGCAAGAGACAGACTTACACCGAAAAAGACAGAAAACATTTACAGTCCGTATAGAACAAATTTCAGTTCTTTTGAACAACTCAGAGAACTAGGAATGTACTCTGGAACGGTGGAGAGATACATGAAAATATAAGCATAGAAGATACTTAAGCTCCAGGGGTCCAAATCTACACATTACTTTAATAACATACAGAAGTAAGATGTAATAGAGGAAGCCTAAAACAGACCCAGTGGAAACCAGAGGGCACCATGTTAAAATACATGGTCTGAAAGCATTCAGTCTGATACCAGGAAATATCAGAAACAGTGCCGGAAAATTGGATCACTACTTCTGAGTGCCAAATCAACTAGGTTGTGATGGATGTGAGGGCCGGCGGGCTGCCACAGCAGACTACTACTGCCACTATTATTACTGTCACTACTACTACTACTGCTACTACTATTACTGTCACCACTATTACTGCCACTACTACTACTGCTATCACTACTATTACTGCCACCACTGCCACTGCCACTGCCACTGCCACTGCCACTGCCACTGCCACTGCCAATGCCACTGCCACTGCCACTGCCACTGCCACTACAACTACTGCCGCTACTACTACTGCTATCACTACCATTACTGCTACCACTGCTACTGCCACTACTACTACTGCCACTACTATTATTGCTACCACTACTACTGCCATCACTGCTACTGCCACCACTACTACTGCCACCACTACTACTGCCACCACTACTACTGCCACCACTACTACTGCCACCACTACTACTGCCACTACTACTACTACTGCCACTACAAATACTGCTATCACTACTACT